>NC_133326.1:677122076-677472431 GCF_042186555.1 Aquarana catesbeiana
GCCTGTACAGATTTTACTATGTGGTTTAGTTATTTAGTATTACACATGTGCTCTGTAAACCCAACTGGTGAAACTACCATGAAAACTTCCTCTCTTATTTTATTGCGGTTGTCATGTCTGCCATTTGTCCTCTAATTCACTGAGAAGTGACAAGCCACCTATGGGAAAGTTGGAGAAAACTGGCCAGTGACACCTCTTGATTACTAGTATTGGGAGATCAAAGTTTTCTGTGTACGGTACCCGACGGACACACTTCTAAACTCTACTATCAATCTTAAAGCGGTTGTAAACCCTTGTTTTTTGGGGTTTTTTTTGTTTTTTTTTTAGCATTGCATACTAGCACATTATGTGAAGCGTACCTGAGAACAAAGCCCTCCAGCGATGCGATGTACCCAACAGACTTTTCTAGGATCTACTGTAGATCTTACTGACCACTAGCATAGCTCCCAACTGTCCCTGATTTCGAGGGACTGTCCCTGATTTGGAGCAATGTCCCTCTGTCCCTCTTTCCTCCTCATTTGTCCCACATTTTGGTCTGATCTGTATAGTTGTATATAAAATGCACTTTTTATCTTTCAAAAAGTGTTTCCCAGTGCTAAACCTTTCATTCAGATTCTAAATTGCTGCATTTGTAAATGTTAAAAGCCAATATAAAGAAATAGTAGTGGTAAAAAAAGCCCTCTTGCATTTAATTAACCTTTTTTTGGTTAATTCTCCTTTAAGAGGGTGTAGCAGGGGACGGTTCAGCCTAAGCATGAGTTAGGGCCAAACATTGGCTGTTTGCCCGTTCGACAAACACCCAAACACCCACGCTCTGTTCAGTGCTACTAGACAGTTAGTGTGCTATTCTGATTCTATTGTCAGTGTAGAATATCCGTTTAGTGTGAATCTAGTAATAGTTCGGTCAGTGTGAGTGTAGTGACCATTCATCTTTACATTATTGTCAGTTTATTTTGTCAGTACAGGTTTACTGTGTCGGTGCATTACTGCAAGTTTAATGCTGTATATTGCAGTGCGTTACATGCCATTTAACTCAGTATATTTCAGTGCGTTACTGCAAGTTTAACGCCGTATATTTCAGTGCATTACTTGCTGTTTAACACAGTATATTTCAGTGCGTTATTGCAGGTTTAACGCCGTACATTTCAATGCGTTACTGCAAGTTTAGCTCCATATATTTCAGTGTGTTACATGTTGTTTAATGCAGTATATTTCAGTGTGTTACTGCAAGTTTAACGCCGTATATTTTAGTGCATTATGTGCCATTCAACGTAGTATATTTCTGTGCGTTAGTGTAAGTTTAACGCCGTATATATCAGTGTGTTACGTGCCATTTAACGCAGTATATTTCTGTGCATTAGTGCAAGTTTAACGCAGTATATTTATGTGCATTACTACAAGTTTAATGCCGTATATTTCAGTGCGTTTGTAAATGCTTAACGCAGTATATTTCTGTGCCTTATTGCACGTTTGACGCAGTATATTGCAGTGCATCAGTGCTGTTTTACTGCAGTATATAATAGTGTATCAGTGGAGTGTGTCTGTGTAGTGAGTCCCGCTCTACAAGACTCTGGTCCGCCCGCACCTGGAGTATGCTGTCCAGTTCTGGGCACCAGTCCTCAGGAGGGACGTACTGGAAATGGAGCGAGTACAAAGAAGGGCAACAAAGCTAATAAAGGGTCTGGAGGATCTTAGTTATGAGGAAAGGTTGCGAGCACTGAACTTATTCTCTCTGGAGAAGAGACGCTTGAGAGGGGATATGATTTCAATTTACAAATACTGTACTGGTGACCCCACAATAGGGATAAAACTTTTTCGCAGAAGAGAGTTTAATAAGACTCGTGGCCACTCATTACAATTAGAAGAAAAGAGGTTTAACCTTAAACTACGTAGAGGGTTCTTTACTGTAAGAGCGGCAAGGATGTGGAATTCCCTTCCACAGGCGGTGGTCTCAGCAGGGAGCATTGATAGCTTCAAGAAACTATTAGATAATCACCTGAATGACCGCAATATACAGGGATATGTAATGTAATACTGACACATAATCACACACATAGGTTGGACTTGATGGACTTGTGTCTTTTTTCAACCTCACCTACTATGTAACTATGTAACATGTCCCCCAGGGCAGTACCCGAACCCCTATAACTAGGGTTGTCCCGATACCGATACTAGTATCGGTATCGGCACCGATACCGAGCATTTGCCCAAGTACTTGTACTCGGGCAAATGCTCCCGATGCTTCCCCGATACCTGGAGGACAGCTGTGATCGGCGCGTGGGGGAGTTACAGGATTCTCCCCCAGCGGCTTTCACCAGCTTTAGTGACATACAGCGGTGATCGCTCACCGCTGACTGTCACTGCATCCTCCTCCGTGCCCCCTCCTTTCCTCTGTGCCTCTCCGCTGTCCCCTGCATTCCTCTATCCTTATCTGTCCCCTCCGTACTCCCCCTCCGTTCCTCTCTCCTTATCTCTCCCCCTCCGTTCCTCTATCCTTATCTGTCCCCTGCATTCCTCTCTCATCTGTTCCCTCCGTTCTCCCCCTCAGTTCCTCCGTCCTCCCCCTCCTTCCTTTGTGTATGGATAGAGTCAGCTGACTCTGTCCATTCACATAACTGAAACATTGTAATCTTCTGTGATTACGATGTGTCAGTTTATGAATGGAGAGAAGCCGCTGTCATCTCTCCATTCATTCTCAGTGCAGCTGACGCTGCAGAGAAAGGGACTGGGGAATCTCTATCCTCTGTCTCTTTCTCTGTTTCAAGGGGGAGATATCAGAGGTCTGTTAAGACCCCTGATATCTCACCAAAGCCCCCCAACAGGGCTGATTTAAAAAAAGAAAAAAAAAAAAAAAAACAATAAATAATAAAAAAATATTATTGTAAAAAATAAAAATTGTAAAAGGAAACAAAAAAAAACCACACACACATACAACGTTCACCCCCCCCCCCCCCCAAAAAAAATAGCAAAAAAAAAAATGTCACGTGACATTAAAAAAAAAGTATCGGTAATCGGCATCGGCGAGTACTTGAAAAAAAGTATCGGTACTTGTACTCGGTCCTAAAAAAGTGGTATCGGGACAACCCTACCTATAACCATTGTATGCCCATTTACTTGCATATAAGCCTTAAAAATTGACACTTTTGATTTTTCCAGTTTGGGTCCCATAGACTTCAATGGGGTTCATTCTTCGGTTCCGAGCTTTCGCAATGTTTCGAAAGTTCTGGTGTGAACCGAACAGGGGGTCGTTTGGCCCATACCTACTGACCACCTCCTGAGTATAGTACCCAACTGACATTTCTAGGATCTACTATAGATCTTACTGATCATCTCCAGAGTCTTCAGAAGGTGTGTTTGGTACTCTGTGTTCTAATGAGAGGGGATAAATATTTTTACCCCATCCATACCAGATGCACTGCTGTGGAGGTATTCCAAGACCTTATGGAAAAGGAATTGATTCTTTTAAAGGATTCTTGTGATACCTATAGCAAATGGATTTTTAAAACAGCTTACCTGTAAAATCCTTTTCTTGGAGTACACGGGACACAGAGCACCATAGTAATGACTATGTGGGTTTATATGCTACCTTTAGGTGATTGGACACTGGCAATCAACAGTAAGAAGGTTCCTCCCATATAACCCCTCCCATACAGGAAGTACCTTTAGTTTTGTAGCAAGCAATGAAGATCCCAGAAAAAGAGGGGAGGGACCTCTGTGTCCCGTGATGTACTCCAAGAAAAGGATTTTACAGGTAAGCTGTTTTAAAAATCCATTTTTTTCACGGGACATAGAGCACCATAGTAATGACTATGTGGGATGCCCTAAAGCAATGCCTTTGAGGGGAGGGAACACACCTAAATCCCCTTTATTTTAGGCTCCAAATTATAAAGCTGCTTGAAGCACGCTCTGGCCAAAAACAGTCTCCTTTTGGGATCTAACATCCAGTCGGTAAAACCTGGTGAATGTATGAACCGAAGACCAAGCGGCCGCTTTGCAAACCTGAGCCATCGACACCTGTTGGCGCACTGCCCAAGACGTACTAACTCCTCTGGTAGAGTGAGCTTTAAGATATCGAGGTGGAACCTTGTGTTTCAACTCATAGGCCTGGATAATGACCTGATGAATCCACCTAGAGATTGTAGAACTAGTTTTTGCCTGTCCTTTCCTAGGACCCTCGGGCAGAACAAAAAAGGAGTCAGACTTCCGAAAAGGGGCTGACATATCCAAGTAAACCTTAATAGCTCTCACCACATCCAGTGAATGGAGCAATCTTTCCTCCTTAGATTTAGGGTTAGGAAAGAAGGAAGATAAAATGATATCCTGATTTAAGTGAAAACTGGAACCCACTTTGGGTAAAAATTCCGGACGAGGTCGCATTACCATCTTATCCTGATGAACAAACAGAAAGGGTTTCTTGCAAGAAAGGGCGGCCAACTCCGAGACCGTTCTTGCTGAGGTTATAGTCACCAAAAAAAAAGAACAATTTCCTAGTCAATAGGATCAAAGGAATATGCTTAATAGGCTCAAAGGGTTGACTCTGTAGCACTGAAAGCACTAAGTTCAAGTCCCATGGGCACAAGGGTGGTCTAATTGGTGGCCTTAAATGTAGTACTCCCTTGATAAAGGTTTGTACCAACGAATGAGACGTAATTTGCCTTTCGAAAAAAAACGATAAGGTCAAAATCTGTCCTTTAATGGTTCCTAATCAATTCCTGTTTGCAAGAAGGCAAGAACCCTCACAATTGTATACTTGCGAGGGTGCCATCTTCTCTTCTCACACCATGAGATGTATGACTTCCAGACTATGGTAAATTTTCCTAGACACTGGTTTACTAGCATTTATCAACGTAGCCAGAACAGAACCACTGATACCACGGTCTTTTAGCACTCTGATCTCAATAGCCATGCCATCAAATTCAGCGACCCTAAAGAAGGATGGTAAATTGGACCTTGGGACAGTAGGTCTGGGCGGAATGGAAGACACAATGGGTCCCCTACTGCCATCTTCACAATCTGTGAATACCAAGACCTCCTTGGCCACCGTGGGGCCACCAGAATTACTGTTTTCTGCTCCATCTGTATCCTGCGTAACAGGTGCGGCAGCATCTGGATTGGAGGAAAGGCGTAAATGAGAGAATACCGATCCCAGGGAACCACCAATGCATCCGTCCCCACGGCAAGTGGATCCCTGGTTCTGGACACAAAGCTGTCCAGCTTGGTACTGAACCTGGATGCCAGAAGATCCACCTCTGGCATCCCCCAACGCTGGCATATTAGAAGGAAAACCTCGGGGTGGAGGGACCATTCCCCTGGAAGTAACTGCTGACGACTTAGGTAGTCTGCCTGCCAGTTGTCCACCCCCGGAATATAGACTGCCGTCAGATATGGCACGTGTTTCTCTGCCCACGCAAGTATATGATTTATCTCTTTCTGGGCTGCCCAGCTCCGGGTACCCCCTTGGTGGTTGATGTATGCCACCACTGTGGAATTGTCGGACTGGACTCTGACCGGAGACCCCCGCAGCCTGGCCATCCAGAATATGAGGGCCAAACGAGCCGCTCGGATTTCCAACAGATTGATTGGTAAGGACCATTTTCCCTGTACAGAGGCCTCTTCCAATACTGCTCCCCAGCCGAGACGACTGGCGTCTGAGGTTACCACCTTCCAAGTTACTGGTGGAAAGGACTTCCCATTTTTTAAGTTGCTGGTCTTTGACCACCAAGAGAGGTCCTGTTTTACCTTTGGGGATAGAGATATTGGGTGATCCAAGGCTAGGACAGACTTGTCCCAAGCCTCCAGGATCGTTCTCTGGAACAATCTGGAGTGAAACTGCGCATAAGGAACTGCGCTGAAAGATGGTGTAAAGGGGAACTCTAATGTAAGGGAGGGGGAGGGGAGCTCTGGTGACCAAAGATTACCTTTATATCAGAGTCCACTGCATTTCCCTTTACATCACAGAGTTCCTACTTGCATTTAAAATGGAAACTCTAATGTGGAGGGGGCTCTGGAGCACCTTCCACAGAGTGAGAGAGTCGCAGACATGATACAGGAGATGGTCAGAGACTGCGGACATGATACAGGAGATGGTCAGAGACTGCAGACATGGTACAAGAGATGGTCAGAGACTGCAGACATGATACAAGAGATGGTCAGAGACTGTGCTGACATACTGTACTACAGGAGATGATCAGAGACTGTGCTGACATACTACAGGAGATGGTCAGAGACTGCAGACATGATACAGGAGATGGTCAGAGACTGCAGACATGATACAGAAGATGGTCAGAGACTGCAGACATGATACAAGAGATGGTCAGAGACTGCAGACATTTGTTGGACATGGTGGGACTTTAAATGAGGTCATGGACACAGTGAAGGTAACTAAAATGAATATACATGTTTATTGAACTGCAGACTGCAGACATGATACAAGAGATGGTCAGAGACTGTGCTGACATACTGTACTACAGGAGATGATCAGAGACTGTGCTGACATACTGCAGGAGATGATCAGAGACTGCAGACATAGTACAAGAGATGATCAGAGACTGCAGACATGATACAGGAGATGGTCAAAGACTGTGCTGACATACTACAGGAGATGATCAGAGACTGTGCTGACTAGGGATGAGCTTCGAGTCGAACTCATGTTCGACTCGAACATCGGCTGTTCGCCAGTTCGCCAAACAGGGAACAATTTGCGGTGTTCGCAGCAAATTCGAATGCCGCAGAACACCCTTTAAAAGTCTATGGGAGAAATCAAAAGTGCTAATTTTAAAGGCTTATATGCATGGTATTGTCATAAAAAGTGTTTGGGGCCTGGGTCCTGCCCCAGGGGACATGGATCAATGCAAAAAAAAGTTTTAAAAACGGACGTTTTTTCCGGAGCAGTGATTTTAATAATGCTTAAAGTCAAACAATAAAAGTGTAATATCCCTTTAAATTTTGTACCTGGGGGGTGTCTATAGTATGCCTGTAAAGGGGCGCATGTTTCCCGTGTATAGAACAGTCTAACAGCAAAATGACATTTCAAAGGAAAAAAAGTCATTTAAAACTACTCGCGGCTATTAATGAATTGCCAGTCCGACAATACACATAAAAGTTCATTATTAAAAATGGGGACGAGAGAGTGGCCCCCCTCCTGAACCGTACCAGGCCACATGCCCTCAACATTGGGAGGGTGCTTTGGGGTAGCCCCCCCAAAACACCTTGTCCTCATGTTGATAGGGACAAGGGCCTCATCCCCACAACCCTTGCCCGGTGGTTGTGGGGGTCTGCGGGCGGGGGGCTTATCGGAATCTGGAAGCCCCCTTTAACAAGGGGACCCCCAGATCCCGGCCCTCCCCCCTGTGTGAAATGGTAAGGGGGTACTTACCCCTACCATTTCACAAAAAAACTGTCAAAAAAGTTAAAAATGACAAGAGACAGTTTTTGACAATTCCTTTATTTAAATGCTTCTTCTTTCTTCTATCATCTTTCTTCTATCTTCCTTCGGTTTCTTCCTCCATCTTCTTCTTCTGGTTCTTCTGGTTCTTCCTCTGGTGTTCTCGTCTGGCATCTCCTCCGCGGCGTCTTCTTATCTTCTTCTCCTCGGGCCGCTCCGCATCCATGATGGCATGAAGGGAGGCTCCCACTGTGTGACGCTTCTCGTCTTCATCTTTTTCTTCATCTTTTTCTCTTCATCTTCTTCTCTTCATCTTCTTCTCTTCATCTTCTTCTCTTCATCTTCTTTTCGGGCCGCTCCGCATCCATGATGGCATGGAGGGAGGCTCCCACTCTGTGACGCTTCTCCTGTTCTGACGGTTCTTAAATAATGGGGGGGGGGCACCCGGTGACCCCGCCCCCCTCTGATGCACGGGGACTTGACGGGGACTTCCCTGTGGCATTCCCCGTGATGTCAGAGGGGGGCGGGGTCACCCGTTACGTAACCGTAGGATTGGAGTACGGGAACTGTCACAGACTGACGATAGGATACGAGCTCGGTGCTCGTGGATGTTTCTTACTATAGCCTTCTGCTAAATGTAAGTGTACCATGTTGTTTTTAACCTAATAAACTGATTTATATACGGGATCACGCTATGTGCACTCTCTTCCAACACTCCACATATATGCATCCCATTGTGACGAGCATTGAGGAAATGGGGACGGTTTGAAGACACCCTTTTGAGGTATACGAACTCTGCGTTCGTTGGATTGATGCCCACACTCATTTTACAAAAGTGAGTGCACCCCCCTTCTGTGTCCTGTCCCCTTTTTCCACTGTGGCCGCCACAGAGTTATACTATATACTGTCTGCTTATGTTTTTTATATACCATCCTGCACACCCACCACCCGAATCGCCTGAACTACTGGATGGGACCCTTGCCTGCTGGTGATTTGTTAATGGATTACAAGCTGTTGTCTTGCAGCAGTAAGGTGAGCTGCTTGTGAGCACAGAGGTGTCCCCACTGAAGACCTTTTTCCCTTCCCTGTGGCTTGTGGACTTGCCTTTTTGGAACTGATGACTCATTGTTTGAGCACTTTGTATTACAAGGTGGTGGGACTGTTCACCATTTATTTATTTTCTTGGAGTCACTAATAAGAATTTGCTGAGTTACCACATATGTGCTAGTATGATACTAGCCCTTTTGCACTGAGATTTTTTCTTTTCTTTTGTTTCAGTATTTACAATATTGTTTATGTGCTAGTATGATACTAGCCCTCATGCACATAGATTTTGTTTGATATATATATTTTTATTTGGTCCTTTTTTTTGTACCCACATTGTATTTGTCACTCATTTTATAGCTTTTTATATGTTTTAGGCAATTTTGTTTCTTCAGTTTATTTGGATTTGGTGCTCATGAGACTGCACTTTATTACATTTCATTATATTTTTATATTTTGTATATTTTTTTATTTTGTCTTTTGGAACTGATGACTCATTGTTTGAGCACTTTGTACTACAAGGCGGTGGGACTGTTCACTATTTATTTATTTACTTGGAGTCACCATTTAGTATTTGCTGAGTTACCACATATGTGCTAGTATGATACTAGCCCTTTTACACTGAGATTTTTCTTTTGATAAGTATTTGTCGAGTTACCACATATGTGCTAGTATGATACTAGCCCTCATGCTCATCAAATCTTTATATTTTGTATAATTTTTTCATCTTTTATTCACCTCTCTATACATTTCAGCTAGCCCCTTCCTCTTTCTTCCTTCCCCTTTTATCACAGCGCAATCACCACTTACTTACCACTGACATACTACAGGAGATGATCAGAGACTGCAGACATGATACAGGATATGGTCAGAGACTGCAGAGATGATACAAGAGATCAGTGGCGGCTGGTGCAAACAAACTGAAAACTTCTAAAAAAAAAAAATCAATTGCAGCCACTGTGCCCATCAAATGCAGCCACTGTGCCCAATAATATCAGCCACTGTGCCCATCAATAGCAGCCACTGTGCCCATCAAATGCAGCCACTGTGCCCTCAAATGCAGCCACTGTGTCATCAATTTCAGCCACTGTGCCCATCAAATGCAGCCACTGTGCCCATCAAATGCAGCCACTGTGCCCATCAATTGCAGCCACTGTGTCCATCAAATGCAGAAACTGTGCCCATCAAATGCAGCCATTGTGCCCATCAAATGCAGCCACTGTTCCATCAAGTGCAGCCACTGTGCCATGAAAGCAGCCACTGTGCCCATCAAATGCAGCCACAGTGCCCACCAAATAGATGCCACCCCCTTTGTGGCAGACAGCATCTGTTTGATTGGAGAGAGGATATGTGCTAGGGGGGCTTTGGGAGGGGGGTGAATTTCATTTCCAAGCCCCCTTGTAGCACAAGTCCTAAAGTGCCCCCTAGCAAACAGTGCCGTCACTAGGGTTGGTGTCACCTGGTGCGGTAGAACATGGTGTCACCCCCCTGCACTTAAAGGGCTAGTGCGTTGGTGTGGCTCTCCCCCCTTAACCTGCCACAATGGATGGAGCTGGGATGGGATTAAGGGGGAGAATAGAGCTGGAATGGGATCGGGGGAATGGATGGAGCCAGAATGGGATCGGGGGATGGATAAAGCTGGATGGGATCGGAGTGATAGATGGAGCCGGGATGGGATAGGGGGGATGGAGGGAGTCGGGATGGGATCGGGGTGGTGGAGGGAGCCGGGATGGGATCGGGGGGATGGGGGATGGATGGAGCCGGGATGGGATTGGGGTGGGGTGGATGGAACTGGGATTGGGTCGGGGGGACAGATGGAGCCAGGATGGGATTGGGGTGGGTTGGATGGAGCCAAGATGGTATGGGGGGATGGATGGAGCTGGGATTAGATCGGGGGATGGATGGAGCTGGGATGGGATTGAGGTGAGATGGATTGAGCTGGGATTGGATCAGGGGATGGATGGAGCCGGGATGGGATTGGGGTGGGGTGGATGGAGCCAGGAAGGGATTGGGGTGGGGTGGATGGAGCGGGGATGGGATTGGGGTAGGGTGGATGGAGCCGGGATGGTATGGGGGATGGATGGAGCTGGGATGGGATTGGGGTGGGGTGGACGGAGCCAGGATGGTATAGGGGCATGGATGGAGCTGGGATTGGATCGGGGGATGGATGGAGCTGGGATGGGATTGGGGTAGGGTGGATGGACCCGGGATGGTATGGGGGGATGGATGGAGCTGGGATGGGATTGGGTTGGGGTGGACGGAGCCGGGATGGTATAGGGGCATGGATGGAGCTGGGATTGGATCGGGGGATGGATGGAGCCGGGATGGGATTGGGGTGGGGTGGATGGAGCCAGGATGGGATTGGGGTGGGGTGGATGGAGCCGGGATACACTTGATCTCCTGAGTATAGTACTCAACCGCGTATGTGCAGTAACACAATGACGCCGCCTGGTGCCATTCTTAAACTAAAAGTAGCGGCTGCGGGCGGCATTCGTTCTCGGCGTGGAGGGGCCTCCAAGTGTGTTGGGCTTCAGGACAGGGCAGGCAGGCGGCTTACACAAGGTGCAGACATATTCACCTCTCTATACATTTGAGCTAGCCCCTTCCCCTTCCTCTTTCTTCCTTCCCCTTTTATCACAGCGCAATCACCACTTACTTTATTCATTCCTAGTGCTGACATACTACAGGAGATGATCAGAGACTGCAGACATAGTACAGGAGATGATCAGAGACTGCAGACATGATACAGGATACGGTCAGAGACTGCAGAGATGATACAAGAGATCAGTGGCGGCTGGTGCTCACAATTCTTGGGGGGGGGGGGGGGGGCGGTGGTGCAAACAAACTGAAAACTTCTAAAAAAAAATAATCAATTGCATCCACTGTGCCCATCAAATGCAGCCACTGTGCCCATCAATAGCAGCCACTGTGCCCATCAAATGCAGCCACTGTGCCCTCAATAGCAGCCACTGTGCCCATCAAATGCAGCCACTGTGCCCATCAATTGCAGCCACTGTGTCCATCAAATGCAGCCACTGTGCCCATCAAATGCAGCCACTGTGCCCATCAATTGCAGCCACTGTGTCCATCAAATGCAGCCACTGTGCCCATCAAATGCAGCCATTGTGCCCATCAAATGCAGCCATTGTGCCCATCAAATGCAGCCACTGTTCCATCAAGTGCAGCCACTGTGCCATGAAAGCAGCCACTGTGCCCATCAAATGCAGCCACAGTGCCCACCAAATAGATGCCACCCCCTTTGTGGCAGACAGCATCTGTTTGATTGGAGAGAGGATATGTGCTAGGGGGGCTTTGGGAGGGGGGTGAATTTCATTTCCAAGCCCCCTTGTAGCACAAGTCCTAAAGTGCCCCCTAGCAAACAGTGCCGTCACTAGGGTTGGTGTCACCTGGTGCGGTAGAACATGGTGTCACCCCCCTGCACTTAAAGGGCTAGTGCGTTGGTGTGGCTCTCCCCCCTTAACCTGCCACAATGGATGGAGCTGGGATGGGATTAAGGGGGAGAATAGAGTTGGAATGGGATTGGGGGAATGGATGGAGCCAGAATGGGATCGGGGGATGGATAGAGATGGATGGGATAGGGGTGGTAGATGGAGCCGGGATGGGATAGAGGGGATGGAGGGAGTCAGGATGGGATCGGGGTGGTGGAGGGACCTGGGATGGGATCGGGGGGATGGATGGAGCCGGGATGGGATTGGGGTGGGGTGGATGGAACTGGGATTGGGTCGGGGGGACAGATGGAGCCAGGATGGGATGGGGTGGGTTGGATGGAGCCAAGATGGTATGGGGGGATGGATGGAGCTGGGATTAGATCGGGGGGATGGATGGAGCTGGGATGGGATTGAGTTTGGATGGATGGAGCTGGGATTGGATCAGGGGATGGATGGAGCCGGGATGGGATTGGGGTGGGGTGGATGGAGCCAGGATGGTATGGGGGGATGGATGGAGCCGGGATGGGATTGGGGTGGGGTGGATGGAGCCGGGATGGTATGGGGGGATGGATGGAGCTGGGATGGGATTGGGGTGGGGTGGACGGAGCCGGGATGGTATAGGGGCATGGATGGAGCTGGGATTGGATCGGGGGATGGATGGAGCCGGGATGGGATTGGGGTGGGGTGGATGGAGCCAGGATGGGATTGGGGTGGGGTGGATGGAGCCGGTGTCTTGCCGAATAAGTTCCTTCGGCGGATAAGTTCCCCCCCTGTACTGCGCAGCGCCTGCACAGTACGAACTACTAACAGCCACCGGAGATAGCCGAAGCTCAAGATCGACAATCAGCTGTACATGGCGCTTGCGCTCTGGGTCCAGGTTCCTTCCCTACCATCCAAGTGGACCTAGAGGGGGAATCTAAAAGAGCCGAGCGAAGCGAGGCCGTGCCCGAAGCGTGGCGAGCGGAGCGAGCCCGCGAGGGGCCCTCTTACAGACGCCGTGTACAGCTGATTTTCAGCTATTCTGCTTCGGCTATTTCCGCCGGATCCTACTGCGCAGGCGCAGCGCCTGCGCAGTAGAGGGGGGAACTTATCAGCCGAGCGGAACTTTCTCGGCAGAACACCGGGATACACTTGATCTCCTGAGTATAGTACTCAACCGCGCATGTGCAGTAACACAATGACGCCGCCTGGCGCCATTCTTAAATTAAAAGTAGTGGCTGCGGGCGGCATTCGTTCTCGGCGTGGAGGGGCCTCCAAGTGTGTTGGGCTTCAGGACGGGGCAGGCAGGCGGCTTACACAAGGTGCAGACATGCTGCTGTACTTCCATGGACTTCAATCTCCATACCATACATAGGCATGTCATGATACCTCGGATTGTGACACAAGGAGCACCTGGTAATGACATCGGGCATGCCTATTCACACATGTGAGTGGGTCAGTGAGAGCCTGACTGAGGAAGATAAAAAGATGGTAGAGGAGGACTAAAATCTGCAAGACAAGAGGTTTCTGTACAAGAAATATAGAAATAAAATCTCTAAAACACTTTCTCACTAGACTTTGTTTGTGATTCCATAGGCCTGCAATGGAGCTCAGTAAAGCATTGGTGGTTCAGTGGTAGAATTCTCGCCTGCCACGCGGGAGGCCCGGGTTCGATTCCCGGCCAATGCAAGCAAATTTTTTTTTTTTTAAAACATTATGAAGAGCTAATAATCTTCATTTTCAAATTAGAATCTATGAAGAAGGCACTCATTACAGGACCTTTCTGAAGTGCTTGCAATTGCATGAGAAGCACTGTAATTAATAGCTCAAGTTATTGGTGAGCTAGACCAATGAGCTGACAATCTTGTTTTGCAGTTTCTAACTAAAAGGTCTGAAAAGTCATTTATGTCCATTTCCAGGCTTTGCAAACAAATTAAGATTTATATATGCAATTTATCATCTTTATAATTTATAAATTTGAAAGTTCAGGTTAATTAAATTCAAAAAATACAAATACAATGTAACACTATGTCAGTATCAGATTGACTCTCAGATGTCAGATGTCAGATATCAGATGTCAGATGTCAGATAGAGATAGCAGCAATGCATTGGTGGTTCAGTGGTAGAATTCTCGCCTGCCACGCGGGAGGCCCGGGTTCGATTCCCGGCCAATGCAGCAAGTTTTTTTTTACCCTTTTTTTTTTAGTAACTCTGCACACTACAGGCACAGGCAGCTTTATCACCAAGAAAATGTGTCTATGCTTACAGATAAGCTGTGATAAGGAAGATATCATCACCACAGATCTTACTGACTCAGGGCTCATTTGAAGGGGTGCCTAACGTTACCATCTCTCTGAAAAGCGATCCGCAGTAGAACACCTTTCAGAGGGCGCTTAACAGGCAAGCAAAGAGGGCCCCATGCTGCCCACCAAATGTGACAAGCCTTTTACTTTTTGCTGCGGCACTCTGACGATTGCGGCGATGCCTTGAACACCGTTTACATATGCAGGCATGATTTGCGGTTTCTTTGCTGCACGAGCACACAGGGACGGGTCGCTTTAAAAAATGTTTGTTTTTTTTCTTATTTATTTTTATTTTTTTGTCACTTTAAAAAAAAAAAAAATTCTGATCACTTTTATTGCTGTCACAAGGAATGTAAACATCCCTTGTGATAGTATTAGGTGGTGACAGGTACTCTTTATGGAGGGATCGGGGGTCTAAAAGACCCCAAATGCCTTCTTTGCACTTCAAAGTATTCAGATCGCCAAAAACGGTGACTCTGAATACTGTCATTTTTTAAAAATCTGTGCCATTTGCAACCTAGTGAACCAGAAATTACATTGTAACGTCGCTTCCGTGTTTTTACATAGGAGACTGGAACAAAACCGTTTCCTTCCAGTCTCACTCTAGTTTAGTTTACTTTAGTTTTAGTTTAGTTTAGTTTAGTTTAGTTTTAGTTTAGTTTATTTTAGTTTAGTTTAGTTTCGTTTAGTTTAATTTTAGTTTAGTTTAGTTTAATTTTAGTTTAGTTTAGCTTAGTTTTAGTTTAGTTTCGTTTTCGTTTAGTTTAGTTTTAGTTTAGTTTAGTTTAGTTTAGTTTTAGTTTAGTTTATTTTAGTTTTAGTTTAGTTTAGTTTCATTCAGTTTAGTTTAATTTTAGTTTAGTTTAGTTTTAGTTTAGTTTACTTTAGTTTTAGTTTAGTTTAATTTTAGTTTACTTTAGTTTTAGTTTAGTTTAGTTTAGTTTAGTTAGACCTTATATTATACGGTTTTTGGTAAATCTAAAGAAAAATTGTACAAGAAAATTAACATGTATGGCCAGCCTAAGGATTAAAAATAGTTAATGTTGATTAAGAGAGTGAAGTTCCGCTTTAACTGGGATGAATTGTCATGAAATAATTTGTCTCACTGCGATGTGCGTAGTGATATGTTTTGTGTAGCAAAATTGTCAGTGCCAACACTCTAGTTTAGTTTAGTTTTATTTTGGTTTTAGTTTAGTTTAGTTTAGTTTTAGCTTAGTTTAGTTTAGTTTAGTCTAGTTTTAGCTTAGTTTAGTTTTAGTTTAGTTTAGCTTAGTTTAATTTAAGTTCAGTATAGTTTAGTTTTAGTTGCGATTAGTTTTGTTTAGTTTAGTTTTAGTTTAGTTTTAGTTCAGTTTAGTTTAGTTTAGTTTTAGTTTAGTTTAGTTTAGTTTTAGTTTAGTTATATAGACCTCATATTATATGGTTTTTGGTAAATCTAAAGGAAAATTGTACAAGAAAATGGAACATGTATGGCCAGCCTAAGGATTAAAAATAGTTAATGTTGATTAAGAGAGTAAAGTTTCGCTTTAACTGGCATGAATTATCTTGAAATGATTTGTCTCATTACGATGTGAGTGGTGATATGTATTGTGTAGCAAAATTGTCAATGCCGACACCCTCGATGCATGTGTATGTGAGTGTACGTGGGGGTGTTCTGCGCTTTTTTGAGCGTTTTTCGTCCCTCCCGCACAGGGCAGCCCATACATTTGAATGACAAATGCATCAAAGAAGCTCCTGCACCTTTTCGGGGTGCTGAGCTTTGCACTGTTTTTAGCCGCGCGTTTTGATGCACGTGAAAATACACACCTTGTTGCCGTGGTCGGGGGGGTCGCCATTACCCGTGGATGGAAATTCAAATGCGATACAAGTTTATTTGCATGCTCATTATCCTATAAGGAGTGAAACTTTAATTTTCTGGATCTGTGATGGACGTGAGATGTGGAAACAATTGTGTGCGTTGCTTTGTTTTGTACGTCGTGTAAAGTGCATTCGAGTCCCGGGAACACTAAGCGTGTGGTTACTGTATGTACTGTACTATACAGGCTGTATGGAAAGGGAGGGGGGGGGGGTTGTGCTGCCACATCATCGCTTGCATTCCCAAAGCTGTGAGCTGCCTGTATAATGTGTCCAGATGAGGGCTGTTCAGGCAGAAGGCATGGGGGATGGGCATAAAGCCTTGACAAGATATTGGTAAAGTTAGTGACAGCCACAGGATTGCACAGTTTCCACATTAATATATTCAGCATCTGATAACCCGATAGTGCAAGAATTATTTTGGGGGGTTTAAGGCCCCTTTTCACACTTGTGCAACCTGAAAGTCGCACGACTTTTAAGCAGCTTGAAGCAATGCCTGTGCAATCTTGAAGCCTATGGACCTCAAAGTCGCATCAAAGTAGTGCAGGGACTACTTTGAAGTCTCTGCGACTTGAAGTCGCACAGATATGAACGCTACCTATTGGAAATCATGGGGTATGACTTGTCATGTGACTTTGCAGTCCCAAGTCGCAGGACAAGTCACACAAGTGTGAAAGGGGCCTAAAGGGTAACTCCGCTTTTGTGGCAAAAAACAAAACAAATAAAAAAAAAAAGAATATAGCATATACAATTGCGATACAAGTCATATTGTAATGGAATGTTATTAAAAATGGCCTTTCCTTTTCAATCTGCAGCATATAATTTTCTGCAAAATGCAATATGGCGACCTGATGATGTACAGAGCGCCCCCCAGAAACGTAATTTCCTGCTTGTGTGATTGGCGCACTGATTTTCCCAGAAGTCTGCACTAAGATACAACACAAGTCAGATATCAGGCAACAAAAATGTAATTGCTGGTGAAATACTTCCAAAGTAAAAATCACATCTAAAGGGGTGCAGACCCTGCCACCTTCCCCAGTAGAGCCCTGCAGGGGCATCAGCTGAGTGCTAATTAGGGATGGGCTTTATGTTCGGGTCGAACATGAGTTCGACTCGAACATTCGCTGTTCGCCAGTTCGATGAACAGCGAACAATTTGGGGTGTTCGCGGCAAATTCGAAACCCGCGGAACACCCTTTAAAAGTCTATGGGAGAAATCAAAAGTGCTAATTTTAAAGGCTTATATGCATGGTATTTTCATAAAAAGTGTTTGGGGACCTGGGTCCTGCCCCAGGGGACATGTATCAATGCAAAAAGAAGTTTTAAAAATGGCCGTTTTTTCAGGAGCAGTGATTTTAATAATGCTTAAAGTGAAACAATAAAAGTGTAATATTCCTTTAAATTTCATACCTGGGGGGGTGTCTATAGTATGCCTGTAGAGGGGCACATGTTTACCGTGTTTAGAACAGTCTGACAGCAAAATGACATTTCAAAGGAAAAAAAGTCATTTAAAACTACTTGCGGCTATTAATGAATTGTCGGTCCGACAATACACATAAAAGTTCATTGATTAAAACAGCATGGGATTTCCCCACAGGGGAACCCCGAACCAAAATAATAAAAAAAAAAAATGCATGGAGGTCCCCCTAAATTCCATACCAGGCCCTTCAGGTCTGGTATGGATATTAAGGGGAACCCCATGCAAAAAAAAAAAAAAAAAAATGGCGTGGGGGGTCCCCCTCAAAATCCATACCAGACCCTTCAGGTCTGGTATGGATTTTAAGGGGAAACCCGGCGCCAAATTTAAAAAAATATGGCGTGTGGTCCCCCCAAAAATCCATACCAGACCCTTATCCAAGCACGCAACCTGGCAGGCCGCAGGAAAAGAGGGGGGACGAGAGAGCGCCCCCCCTCCTGAACTGTACCAGGCCACATGCCCTCAACATTGGGAGGGTGCTTTGAAATAGCCCCCCAAAGCACCTTGTCCCCATGTTGATGGGGAGAAGGGCCTCATCCCCACAACCCTTGCCCGTTGGTTGTGGGGGTCTGCGGGCGGTGGGCTTATCGGAATCTGGAAGCCCCTTTAACAAGGGGGCCCCCAGATCCCGGCCCCCCCCGTGTGAATTGGTAATGGGGTACAAAAGTACCCCTACCATTTCACAAAAAAGTGTCAAAAAGGTTAAAAAACACAAGAGAGGGTTTTTGACAAGTCCTTTATTAATTTCTTCTTCTTTCTGCTTCTTCTTCCATCTTCTTTCTTCTGGTCTTCCTTCAGTGTTCTTCTTCTTCCTCCATCTTCTTCTTCTTCTTCTCCATCTTCTTCTTCCTCTGCTCTTCTCGTCCCGCATCTTCCTCCAGGCTTCTTCTCCGCTCCGTCCGCACAATCCGCCTCAGTGGGAGTCTTCTGCCATGTGACGCTTCGGTTCTTCTGACATTTCTTATATAAAGGAGGGCGGGGCCACCCGATGACCCCGCCCTCCTCTGACACACGGGGACCCACACCATATTTTTACAATTTTGGCATGGGGTTTCCCTTAATATCCATACCAGACCTGAAGGGCCTGGTATGGAATTTAGGGGGACCCCCACGCATTTTTTTTTTTTTAATTTTGGTTCGGGGTTCCCCTGTGGGGAATTCCCATGCCGTTCTTATCAATGAACTTTTATGCGTATTGTCGGACCGACAATTCATTAATAGCCGCGAGTAGTTTTAAATTACTTTTTTCCCTTTGAAATGTCATTTTGCTGTCAGACTGTTCTAAACACGGGAAACATGCGCCCCTTTACAGGCATACTATAGACAGCCCCCAGGTACAAAATTTAAAGGAATATTACACTTTTATTTTTTCACTTTAAGCATTATTAAAATCACTGCTCCCGAAAAAAATGACCATTTTTAAAACTTCTTTTTGCATTGATACATATCCCCTGGGGCAGGACCCAGGTCCCCAAACACTTTTTATGACAATAACTTGCATATAAGCCTTTAAAATGAGCACTTTTGATTATTCATGTTCGTGTCCCATAAACTTTAATGGTGTTCGAACAAAGTTTTTGCCTGTTCGCAAGTTCTGCTGCAAACCGAACCGGGGGGTGTTCGGCTCATCCCTAGTGCTAATTATAAAACCACTCCCATACAAATTCAGCCAGCCCATGGACAAAGACAAACAAAAGTTTGGTAACCACCTCCTGCCCGCGCTATAGCCAAATGACGGCTACAGCGCGGGCCTTATTTGCTGGAAGGGCGTCAATAGACATCCTCCTGTGCATGAACTGCCTGTGCGCCCCCTGCGGGGTGCGTGCGGCACGCTCTGTGATCACCAAGTCAATGAGACTCGGCTGATCAAAGATTGGAGTAAGGGGCCTATCCCGGCCCCTTATCATGGGATCAGCTGTCAGCCAATGACAGCTGATCACGTGATGTAAACAGAAGATCGGTAAGCTGCTTTTTTCTGCTCATTCTGACAGCGTGAGGAGAAAAAAAAGCAGATTACCGGCTTCTGTCAGAGGGACATATGTGCCCACCAGTGCCACCTGCCAGTGCATATCAGTGTCATCAAACAGTGCCCACCAGTGCCACCTACCAGTGCCCACCAGTGCCACCTATTAATGCCCATCAGTGCTGCCAATCAGTGCCCATCAGTACCTCATCATCAGTGCCACCTATCAGTGCTGCCTATCAGTCTCACCTACCAGTGCCTATCAGTGCCACCCATCAGTGCCACCCATCAGTGCCACCTATCAGTGTGCCACCCGCTAGAGGGGTGACACCATCCCAAGAGTAATGAAAGCCCTGGCTCCCTTTTGGCAGTTTTTTCTTTTCTTCAGCCAGGACACACCTCCAGTGCCGCGGCTGGGCCTGCCATGTGTTCTCCTCCTCTGTCTCTCACTCTTGCCCAAGCCTGTCGCGATCTGCTCTCCACTTTAAGGTACATGCAAGAAGGACCTTATTTTTTAAGTCCTGTATGCTACATTTCAGTGTATTAACTTGAGGTTTTCCATTCCAGTCAGTTCCTCCAAAAACACAACACAATGCATGGCTAATGCCCCGTACACACGATCGGACATTCCAACAACAAAATCCATGGATTTTTTCCGACGGATGTTGGCTCAAACTTGTCTTGCATACACATGGTCACACAAATCTTGTTGGAAATTCTGAACGTTAAGAACGCGGTGACGTACAAGATGTACGATGAGCCAAGAAAAAGGAAGTTCAATAACCAGTGCAGCTCTTCTGCTTGATTCCGACCATGCGTGGAGCTTTGTGCATCGGAATTGTATACACACGATCAGAATTTACTACAACGGATTTTGTTGTCGGAAAATTTGAGATCCAGATCTCAAATTTTGTGTGATGGAAATTCCAAAGGAAAATGTACGATGGAGCCTACACACGGTCGGAATTTCCGATAACAAGCTCCCATCGAACATTTTCCGTTGGAAAATCCGACCATGTGTACGGGGCATTAGTGTGTCAACAGAATACACATTTAAGCCTAGTACACACAATGAGAATATTGGACGAAAAAAAAAAAAGTATTCAGTGATTGATCAATAACCTAATCGTTAGTACACAACTTTCGAAAGCCAATCATGACAGTTCATGCGAAAATATCAGAAGGGAGAAGCACAAAAGAATTCTCATAAAATAACAGAACAAATGATTTTTGTGTAATTAGTATAGTATTTGTACGAAAAAAATTGAGTGACCAAGACCACGCATGCTTGGAAACTAAAGAATACATTACAATACAATAGCATACATTACATAATTTCCCAAGTCTGTCTTATGGCAATTTTCTTAACTCTAGTAACCTGTTTTAGATAGGAGACTAGCATGAAAAAAAATGGAGGATCATTCGTCTGATATTCTCATCATGTGTACGAAGCTTAACCCATACATTCTTTTGGGAACAAGCCCTAACTGCAGTTTAGAAATCAGGTCCTAGCTTGGGAAAGTTCACACTTTATAATTTAGAATTGGTCATAAGTGGCTCCACATCTTCTTCCTTCCAATGTCTCTTTGATGGCCCTTGTAGCTCCCATGGTAATGACTCCTCCTAGTGTTTTGGTCACACTTCACAGAGGTAAAGAGAGGTGTGATAAGTGTGGGAGTTGTAAAAAAGGTGAGTTGTTACAAGTCCAGCATGCTACATTTTAAGTGTATTAACTTGCAGCCTCCCATTCCAGTCAGCTCCTTCCATAAACAACACAATGCAAGGCAAAGTGTGTCAACACAACACATTCTGGTGGGAACAAACCTTTACCATAGTTTGGAAAACAAGTCCAAGCTTGGAAAAGTTCTCACTCCATAAGTTAGAGATGGTCATAAGTGGAAATAAGTCTCCAACCTTGCAAGGTCTCTTTTATGGCCCAAGTTCATCTTTGGTTCTGATGGTCCTGACCCCCCCCCCCCCAGTGTTGTGGTCACACTTCACAGAGGTACAGAGAGGTTTGATAACAGTAGGAAGGCTGTCATAAGGTGTGTTGTAAACTGTCCTGCGTGCTACATTTAAGTGCATTAACTTGAAACCTTTCATTCCAGTCAATATCTAAAAAAACACAACAGAATTCATGGCAAAGTGTGTCAACAAAAACCACATTAACCCATACGTTCTGGTAGGAATGAGCTCTAACTGTAGTTTAGAAAACAGCTCTCACCAGGGTTGCCAACCCTTTGTAAATTCATGGACAGTTTGTAATTTTTAGGTGATTTCCAAGCTGTCCATAAACGTACACTATGGACAGAGACCACCCACAAAAAATATGGTCGTGGGCCAGATTTGGAACTGCATTTACACTGTAAGGGGGGAACCCTGCGTACTCTGATGTAAAGGGGAACTCTGTGGACTCTGATTTAAGGGAGACATTTGTAGACTGTGATGTAAAGAGGAACTCTGTAGACTTTGATGTAAGGGAGACATTTGTAGACTGTGATGTAAGGGGGAACTCTGTGGACTCTGATGTAAGGGAGACATTTGTAGACTGTGATGTAAATGGGAACTCTGTGGAGTCTGATGTTAAGGGGAGCTCTGTGAACTCTTATGTTAGCAGATACAAGAAAGAAAACTGAAATTTACTGTACTCCTTGATAGGGATGAGCCGAACACCCCCCTGTTCGGTTCGCACCAGAAAAGTTTGTTCGAACACGCGAACACCGTTAAAGTCTATGGGACACGAACATGAATAATCAAAAGTGCTAATTTAAAGGCTTATATGCAAGTTATTGTCATAAAAAGTGTTTGGGGACCTGGGTCCTGCCCCAGGGGACATGCATCAATGCAAAAAAAAGTTTTAAAAACGGATGTTTTTTCAGGAGCAGTGATTTTAATAATGCTTAAAGTCAAACAATAAAAGTGTAATATCCCTTTAAATTTCGTAGCTGGGGGGTGTCTATAGTATGCCTGTAAAGGGGCGCATGTTTCCCATGTTTAGAACAGTCTGACAGCAAAATTACATTTCGAAGGAAAAAACCCATTTAAAACTACTCGCGGCTATTGCATTGCCGACAATACACATAGAAGTTCATTGATAAAAACGGCATGGGAATTCCCCACAGGGGAATCCCGAACCAAAATTTAAAAAAAAATGACGTGGGAGTCCCCCTAAATTCCATACCAGGCCCTTCAGGTCTGGTATGGATAGTAAGGGGAACCCCGGCCAAAATTTAAAAAAAAAATGACGTGGGGTTCCCCCTAAATTCCATACCAGACCCTTCAGGTCTGGTATGGATTTTAAGGGGAACCCCGTGCCGAAAAAAAAAAAAAAACGGCGTGGGGTCCCCCCAAAAATCCATACCAGACCCTTATCCAAGCACGCAACCTGGCAGGCCGCAGGAAAAGAGGGGGGGACGAGAGTGCGGCCCCCCCCTGAACCGTACCAGGCCACATGCCCTCAACATTGGGAGGGTGCTTTGGGGTAGCCCCCCAAAACACCTTGTCCCCATGTTGATGAGGACAAGGGCCTCATCCCCACAACCCTGGCCGGTGGTTGTGGGGGTCTGCGGGCAGGGGGCTTATCGGAATCTGGAAGCCCCTTTTAACAAGGGGACCCCCAGATCCCACCCCCCCCTGTGTGAAATGGTAAGGGGGTACTTACCCCTACCATTTCACTAAAAAACTGTCAAAAATGTTAAAAATGACAAGAGACAATTTTTGACAATTCCTTTATTTAAATGCTTCTTCTTTCTTCTTTCTTCTATCTTCCTTCATCTTCTTCTTCTGGTTCTTCTGGTTCTTCCTCCGGCGTTCTCGTCCAGCATCTCCTCCGCGGCGTCTTCTATCTTCTTCTCCTCGGGCCGCTCCGCACCCATGGCATGGGGGGAGACTCCCGCTCTTCTCTTCATCTTCTTCTTCATGTTCTTCTCTTCTTCCTTCTTCTCTTCTTCTCTTCTATTCTTCATTTTCTTCTCCGGGCTGCTCCGCATCCATGCTGGCATGGAGGGAGGCTCCCGCTGTGTGATGGCGTCTCCTCGTCTGACGGTTCTAAAGAACCGGCCAAGGTTGTCGGGATGAGGCCCTTGTCCTCATCAACATGGGGACAAGGTGTTTTGGGGGGCTACCCCAAAGCACCCTCCCAATGTTGAGGGCATGTGGCCTGGTACGGTTCAGGAGGGGGGGCTGCACTCTCGTCCCCCCCTCTTTTCCTGCGGCCTGCCAGGTTGCGTGCTCGGATAAGGGTCTGGTATGGATTTTTGGGGGGACCCCACGCAGTTTTCTTTTTTTTTTTGGCGCGGGGTTCCCATTAAAATCCATACCAGACGTGAAGGGTCTGGTATGGGTCTGGTATGGAATTTAGGGGGAACCCCACGTCATTTTTTTTTTAAATTTTGGCCGGGGTTCCCCTTAATATCCATACCAGACCTGAAGGGCCTGGTATGGAATTTAGGGGGGCTCCCACGTCATTTTTTTTTTTAATTTTGGTTCGGGGTTCCCCTGTGGGGAATTCCCATGCCGTTTTTATCAATGAACTTCTATGTGTATTGTCGGCAATGCAATAGCCGCGAGTAGTTTTAAATGGGTTTTTTCCTTCGAAATGTCATTTTGATGTCAGACTGTTCTAAACACGGGAAACATGCGCCCCTTTACAGGCATACTATAGACACCCCCCAGCTACGAAATTTAAAGGGATATTACACTTTTATTGTTTGACTTTAAGCATTATTAAAATCACTGCTCCTGAAAAAACATCCGTTTTTAAAACTTTTTTTTGCATTGATCCATGTCCCCTGGGGCAGGACCCAGGTCCCCAAACACTTTTTATGACAATAACTTGCATATAAGCCTTTAAAATGAGCACTTTTGATTTCTCCCATAGACTTTTAAAGGGTGTTCCGCGGCATTCGAATTTGCCGCGAACACCCCAAATTGTTCGCTGTTCGGCAAACTTGCGAACAGCCAATGTTCGAGTCGAACATGAGTTTGACTCGAACTCGAAGCTCATTCCTACTCCTTGATTACTTTATTTCAAGGAGATTTGAGTAAGTGCGGTATTTAGTGTGAAATGTGTTACCATCTACTGTCCCTGCTGTGTCTGTGATGCTTTTATGCAAGAGAAATAAAGTAATCAAGGAGTGCAGCAAATTTTGGATTTTCTTTCTTGTATGTGCTTACATACTTGCTGTGCAGGCACCCTTGAGTTACGCTTGCAGCCAGAAAGTTGGAAGTTTCACCTAGAGCGGCATAGAACCTTGTCTTATGTAAAGGGGGGGCTCTGAGGAGTCCTCAGAGTTCTCCTTTAAATCAGGATCCGCACAGTTGCCTTTTACATCAGCGTCCGCAGAGTTCTCCCTTGCACTGTAAAGGGGAACCTTGCAGACTCTGATGTAAGGGGTAACTTTGTGCTGGGTTATATTAACGTGACCTTCATGTCATTGGAGAAATATTTTTTTGCCTTTTGTTATACCTTAAACACATTGCTAATAGCACAAGCTACATGTTTGTAGCTTAAATATTGATATTTGATGTACTTTTTTGAAGTGTCAGTAAAAAAAAAATGGGCTCTGTCAGTAAATTTCATGAGTTCTGTCAGGCAAAAAGTGGTGTTGTCAGTAATTTCTGGCGCCCTGTCAGTAAATTTCACCATGGGAGGTTGGCAACACAGGTTCTCACTCCATAAGTTAGAATTGTCTATAGTAAACTCCAAGTCTTCAACCTTTTCAAGGTCTCTTTGATGTCCCACGTTCCCCTTTAGTTCCCATGGCCCTGACTCCTCCTAGTGCAGTGGTCACACTTAACATATGTATAGAGGTGCAACAAGAGTGTGGAGGTGACAAAAACAGCCCCAACTGTCCTCACACACTCTCACACCACTACTACTCAGCTACGGCATCTTCTAACGACACCATGAGCTGTGTTGGTCTTAAAACCCAACTCCTGCCAAAACGTTGTTTAAATCTAGTTGGGAAAGTTTGGAAGAGGCATTTCTGACGGGTGTATTTCTGGGCCCGATGTGGCCCTCTTGCTCCTGCTTTTCCTTTCTCAGTAATTAAAGAATATAAAATGAATCCACCTCAGATGTTCTCCAGATAATAAAAGGTGTGTTTCCTTAAGCACTGGGCAGCTCAGTTCTTTGGGAAATGTTGCAATTGCTATTAAACATTGCAAGGTCCCTAAGCCGAAAAAGTAGCGCTTTCATTGAGCTGTGAACTTCTTCAACGGAGTAGGCTGCAGGCTTTTTTTTTTTTTTTTACGCCCCTTAAAGTGCTCAGAGTGGTCACCTCTTCTGCCTACGCCTCAGCCCAGCCCTGATCTCAAATACCAAAGTACGGTTCAAATCAATTCTCTCAAAAATACGAATTAATTAGTATTAGTATAAACACTATTAATGGTGACAAACATGAAAGCAACATGCTTGAAAATATGGGGAAAAAAATAAGTACATATCTGAGTAAATGCACCTTTCACCTTGCTTTGTCTTTTTAAAAATGATGCAAGTAAATTAAAAAAAATGGTTGAACTGCTGTTGAAGGGCATTTAGAAAAGCTAGAGGAGCCAGAGTGAAAACATTGAGATCCCAGCCAGGTTTAGCTGGGGGATCTTCCAAAGAACCTTTGTCCAGGGAGTCAGCTGGGTCAAGAGGAGGCATACTGGAGAGTGCCAGGAGGAAGTTGGAGGGAAGAAGTCTGACTGTCCTGTGGCTAAATGTGTACAAGACCCCAGTGCTGCAGAGTGTGGTGGTTTGAGACTATGGAAGGGGTACAGGTCACAGTCTGCCTAGAGATCCAGTGAGACATTTCTTTTACAAGTGCAATGCAACTAGAAGTTTGTGCATAACAGCCAGTCATGTCAAGCAGTTCTCAAGTTGTACAGTTTTGCAGTTCTGGGGTGTTTCATGCTCCCCATCCCTATCCATGTTCCTGTTCCAATAAAAACCCTAAAAATAAATTCCCAAACTGATCTTTGAGCCAGAGGAAGAATATCAAAGGTGTTGTGTGCCTGGCTGTGTCTTAAAGGAGGAAATCAAACCAAAATAGCAATAGTTCCTGCGGGGGTAGCCTTACATCAGTGGTCTCCAAACTGCGGCTTGGGGGCCAGATGCGACCCTTTGCTTGCTTTTATCTGGCCCTTGGGGCACTATTTCAACCACTGATACCAACAATGGGGCATACCCCCCCCCCCCACTGATACCAATGAAAAGGCACAATTCCTCCCAATGACACCAATGATGGGACACAATTCCTCAGAAAGACACCAATGATGATACACAATTCCTCCCAATGACACCAATGATGGGACACAATTGCTCCCATTGACACCAGTGATGGGGCCCAATGATACCACTGATGGGACCCAATTTCTCTCAATGGCACAAATGATGGGGCACAATTCCTCCCTATGAAACCAATGATGGTGTCCTATAACACCAATGATAAGACCCAGTTCCTCTTAATGACACCAATGATGGGGATTTATTTCTCCCAATGACACCTATGATGGGACACGGTTGCTCCCAATGACACCAGTGATGGGGGCCAATAAAACAAATGATGAGACCCAATTCCTCTCAATGACACCAATGATGGGGCACAATTCTTCCCAATGACACCAATGATGGGGCACAATTCCTCTAAATGACACCAATGAACAGGCACAACTCTACCCCTGACAGTTCAACTCCTGCAGACTAGGTAAATATTTGGGCATTCTTCTAAATGCTCGAACAGCAAAAGTTCTAGTCCCTAGACCCAAACAAATATATTTTAGTTCCTAAGATTGTGCAGAATTTGGAGACCTGATTAAATTAGCTCATTCAATATCTCTTCAGTAGCTTTTCTATGCAGACGTTTCAAGGAATTTCCATAAATGCATTGGTGGTTCAGTGGTAGAATTCTCGCCTGCCACGCGGGAGGCCCGGGTTCGATTCCCGGCCAATGCAAATGATTTTTTTTTCCTTCTATCATAAAGCAAAGGTTTGATTGCAATGGTAAGGCTGCATTCATGGCAATGGTAAGGCTTCATTCATGGCAATGGTAAGGCTTCATTCATGGCAATGGTAAGGCTGCATTCATAGCAATGGTAAGGCTGCATTCATGGCAATGGTGTGGCTGCTCTTTATCTGCCCACACTCCAATCCCCAGCGCTGTGCCTCAGAAAAGAAAAGTTGGGGAAACTCTGTGGACTCTGATGTAAAGGGGGACTCTTCATATTAACTTCAATAGCTTCACTATACAGACGTTTCCTGGAATCACCATGAATGCATTGGTGGTTCAGTGGTAGAATTTTCGCCTGCCACGCAGGTTCGATTCCCGGCCAATGCAGCCAATTTTTTATTTACTTCATGTCACATTATGAGATATGTGAGTTACTGCACAATTAAAAAGTTGTTAAACTTTCTGGAATACACATATTTCTATTGTGATGTAGGATCTGGCAACGCTGTTCCTCCATCCCTCTTTCTTTCCTTTCTCTCTCCTTCCCTCCCTATTCCTTTCTATCTTTTGTTCTTTCTTTCTCTCTCCCTTACTTTCTCCCTCTATCCCTCATTCATCTCAGACTCTAACCACATCCCCTTTGAGCCTTTAACTGCTTGCCTACAGGGCACTTACACCCCCCTCCTGCCCAGGCCATTTTTCAACCTTCAGCGCTGTCGCACATTGAATGATAATTGCGCGATCATGCTACTCTGTACCCAAACAAATTTTTTATCATTTTTTTCACACAAATAGAGTTTTCTTTTGGTAGTATTTATTCACTGCTGGGTTTTTTATTATCTTACAAAAAAAAGACCAAAAATTTTGAAAAAAAAATGTTTTTTACTTTTTTCAGTCAGTACATTTTGTAACTAAGTAATTTTTCTCCTTCACTGATGTACACTGATGAGGCGGCACTGATGGGCACTGATAGACTGAACTGGTGGACATTGATGAGGTGGCACTTATGGGCACTGATGAGGCAGCACTTATGGCCACTGATTAGGTGGCACTGACGAGGAGGCACTAATATGCTGCACTTATGGGCACTGATAGGTGGCACTGATATGTGGCACTGATGAGCACTGATAGGCAGCACTGATGGGCACTGTTAGGTGGCACTGATGGGCACTGATAGGCGGTACTATTGGGCACTGATAGGTGGCACTGGTGGGTACTGATAGACGGCACTGGTGGGCACTGATAGGTGGCATGGATAGGCGGTACTGATGGGCACTGATGGGCATTGTTTGACAAAAGTGATGAGCATTGATGGACAGCACTGATAGGTGGCACTGATTGCCAGCACTGACTGGCATCGCTAATGGGCACTGATTGGTGGCACTTGTGGGCAGTGGTGGGCACTGATTGCTGCCACTGGTGGGCACTGATAGCTGGCATTGGTGGAAAATGGTGGGCACTGATTTGTGACACTATATTGCAATATTGTAATCAGGGCACTGATGATCACTGAGGAGGCCTGTAATGCACAGTGCTCTGGATGCCATCATGCCGGTGGTTACGGGTCAGAGGAGGCCTGTGATGCTGCACAGTGCTGGATAGTGGTCCTAGGTCTGAGGGATTACTTGTAATGCACAGTGCTCTGGATGCCACTGCCAGTGGTCAGAGGAGGCCTGTAATAATGCACACACAGTACTCTGGATGGAAGGTGAGGGGAGGCCTCAGGCCTACTGTACTTGTAATGTACACTAGCACTACACACTCACAGTCTGCTCTCTGCTCTGGATGTGGGCGGTCATCTCGTGAGTCGGGACTCAGGAGTAGGATTCTCGTTGGGACTCGGGAGGTCTGCCTGTAATGCACAAATCTGCTCTGGTCTCTGGCAGTCGTCACGGAGGGTGCACACAGACGATACAACTGGCTTGCTTGCTGGGAGTGGAAGCTCCATGAAAACTGGAAGTTAGTTCACGAGAGTAAACGTCCCTGCCTCACATTTTCATAAGGCACACATCTTTTGTAAGAGAGATAGTTTGGTGCTTGGATCTTGCTTACATGTACTGTATCTCTGTCTCTTTGGTCTGTAGCAGGGGCGGATCCAGGGGGGGCAACGGGGCAATTGCCCCCTCTGAGAATGTGGGTGAGTGAGTGGGCGGGCAGGCGTGGCTGCAGGTGAGAGAGCCGGTGTGCAGCTCCGCGGCTGAGAGCACGGGCGGCTCTGTTGGTGAGCAGCTGTACGGCTCGGTGACAGTGTGTGAGCGGGCTACTGGCCAATCAGGGAGCCGGCGGGTGGGGGAGCAGAGAGATGACATCATCTCTCACCGCCCAGCGCCCGCCCTGCATCCCTGCAGTCCCACCCTCACTGTGCAGTGTGCAGGCAGCCGCGGCAGCAGAGAGATTACATCATCTCTCTGCTGCTTGACTGGTAATGTGCTGCCTGACTCTGGGACACAGCAAGAGACAATTATAGCAGGCAAGTGACAATCCACAACATGTGGCATGGGACGTGGCAAGTGACAATCTACAACGTGTGGCATGGAATGTGGCAAGTGACAATCTGCAACATGTGGCATGGGATGTGGCAAGTGACAATCTGCAACATGTGGCATGGGACGTGGCAAGTGACAATCTGCAACGTGTGGCATGGGACATGGCAGCATGCAAGTGACAATCTGCAACGTGTGGCATGGGACGTGGCAAGTGACAATTTGCAACGCGTGGCATGGGACGTGGCAAGTGACAATCCGCAACGTGTGGCATGGGACATGGCAAGTGACAATCTGCAATGTGTGGCATGGGACGTGGCAAGTGACAATCTGCAACATGTGGCATGGGACGTGGCAAGTGACAATCTGCATCTAGTGACAGGCGACGTGTAAACGCATGTATTATATCCGAATTTGCAGTTTATTTTAGGTGATGTGGCAGACCATCCACTGGGGAATGGGGAGGTGACAGTGACTCAACTCACATCTTCATCAACACTTTGCTCACTTTTGATGCCAGAGAGAAAACTGTGTTTAATGAAATCTCTATCAACTGCCTTTATGTAGACCTTCAGTTTCAACACAAACTACTTTCTGACCCTTTAAAGCGGGGTTCCACCCAAATTTTGAACAATATCTGTATGTATTCTCTTCCTTGCCTAGATGCTGACATGCCGTTTAAAAAAACTTAAATCGCCGTAATTACCTTTTATTTTTCTATTCTTCTTTGCACTTCCTGGTTCTCCTCCCATGGGAGTTGGCGTGTTTCTAGCCTCTCCCAGACTCCTGGGAGCTAGTCTCAGGCTTCCCAGGATGCCACTGAGCATGTGCGGGAACGAGCGGTGAATGCTGGGAGCAGAGCATTCACCACATCCAGGAAATAAATGCTTGTGGGCTTCAAATGCCCACAATGAAGATGGAAACCGCCTGCAGTGAATAATATAAGTTATTCTTTCCGACGAAATCTGACACAGGCGGACATATTACACACAATATGTGAGTATGTAATGCTGAGAAGAAAAGTTTGTGAATTAACTAAAAAAAAAAAAAACGATAGGTAGGTGGACCCCCGCTTTAATATAGCATTTCTTTATTTATGTATACAGGGTATTGATGCATTCAGCCACAACTTGAAAGCATTGGTGGTTCAGTGGTAGAATTCTCGCCTGCCACGCGGGAGGCCCGGGTTCGATTCCCGGCCAATGCAACAAATTTTTTCCATCTTTTATAAAACAAGATATGTTAATTATTGCAAAGTTGTTATGGAATAATTCTTATGTACGCTTATTACACTGGAAGGGGATGCTGCCACATCATCATCACACAAAGTATCCTGTCACAGATTCTACAACATTTATACAAGGTTATAAATTATGTAGTGACAAGTTTTTGTTATACCAAACTTTTATATCATTCATCTAGGTTCCCATCATCTTATAGATTTTATTGTAATGTACTATATATAAGGAGTGCAAAGAAGTTGAAGAATTTAGATCAGGCATGTCCCTACTTTGCTTTGTGGGAAACGCCTGGGGCAGCACCTCAAAGTATATCTCAACCTTGTTGAGAAACCCTCTGCATTAGACTGGATCGCCCCCAAATCGCTGGGGAAGAGGAGCGGAACCAGACATACCTCTTGTAGAGATAATACTCGAGGCGGGGGCCTGCACAGAGACTGGAACACCAGCAGGGTCGGCCTGCAACACAGGTTGTACCGGAGCAGCCACAGTGGGAGATTCCAGGTGAGCCGTGTAACTCAGGAGCGCTTGTAACGCCATGACAAACTGATCCAAGCGGTGATTCTGCTCATCCCATCTGGAAAAAATATTACACTGGTGGGCACTGATAACTGGCATTGGTGGGAAATGGTGGGCACTGATTTGTGACACTATATTGCAATATTGTAATCAGGGCACTGATGATCACTGAGGAGGCCTGTAATGCACAATGCTCTGGATGCCATCATGCCGGTGGTTACGGGTCAGAGGAGGCCTGTGATGCTGCACAGTGCTGGATGGTGGTCCTTGGTCTGAGGGATTACTTGTAATGCACAGTGCTCTGGATGCCATCATGCCGGTGGTTACGGGTCAGAGGAGGCCTGTGATGCTGCACAGTGCTGGATAGTGGTCCTAGGTCTGAGGGATTACTTGTAATGCACGGTGCTCTGGATGTTACTGCCAGTGGTCAGAGGAGGCCTGTAATAATGCACACACAGTACTCTGGATGGAAGGTGAGGAGAGGCCTCAGGTCTACTGTACTTGTAATGTACACTAGTACTACACACTCACAGTCTGCTCTCTGCTCTGGATGTGGGGCGGTCATCTGAGTCGGGACTCAGGAGTAGGACTCTCGTTGGGACTTGGGAGGTCTGCCTGTAATGCACAAATCTGCTCTGGTCTCTGGCAGTCGTCACGGAGGGTGCACACAGACGATTCAACTGGCTTGCTTGCTGGGAGCGGAAGCTCCATGAAAACTGGAAGTTAGTTCACGAGAGTAAACGTCCCTGCCTCACATTTTCGTAAGGCACACATCATTTGTAAGAGAGATAGTTTGGTGCTTGGATCTTGCTTACATGTACTGTATCTCTGTCTCTTGGGTCTGTAGCAGGGGCAGATCCAAGGGGGGGCAACGGGGCAATTGCCCCCCTCCGAGAATGTGGGTGAGTGAGTGGGCGGGCAGGCGTGGCTGCGGGTGAGAGAGCCGGTGTGCAGCTCCGCGGCTGAGAGCGCGGGCGGCTCTGTTGGTGTGCAGCTGTGCGGCACAGTGACAGTGTGTGAGCGGGCTACTGGTCAATCAGGGAGCCGGCGGGTGGGGGAGCAGAGAGATGACATCATCTCTCACCGCCCAGCGCCCGCTCTGCATCCCTGCAGTCCCACCCTCACTGTGCAGTGTGCAGGCAGCCGCAGCAGTAGAGAGATTACATCATCTCTCTGCTGCTTGACTGGTAATGTGCTGCCTGACTCTGGGACACAGCAAGATACAATTATAGCAGGCAAGTTACAATCCGCAACATGTGGCATGGGACGTGGCAAGTGACAATCTACAACGTGTGGCATGGAATGTGGCAAGTGACAATCTGCAACGTGTGGCATGGGACATGGCAAGTGACATCTGCAACTTGTGGCATGGGACGTGGCAAGTGACAATCTGCAATGTGTGGCATGGGATGTGGCAAGTGACAATCTGCAACGTGTGGCATTGGACGTGGCAACTTGCAAGTGACAATCCACAACGTGTGGCATGGGACGTGGCAAGTGGCAATCTGAAACATGTGGCATGGGACATGGCAAGTGACAATCTGCAACGTGTGGCAAGGGACGTGGCAAGTGACAATCTGCAATGTGTGGCATGGGACGTGGCAAGTGACAATCTGCATCTAGTGACAGGCGACGTGGCAAGTGACAATCCGCAATGTATGGCAGGTTACAGTGGAAAGTGACACGCTCGGGGCTCTGAATCTGCATTATGGTGAGTTGAACCATTTCATTTTTTATAACAATGTAATAATAGTAATAATGCACTTCAATCATCCTGACACCATAACAACCATGGTGCCGTGATGATTGAAGCGCTAACACCAGCCATTTCCCCGTTAAATTTACCCCAAAAAAACATATTTTCTGGCAGTGCCCCTCCCAAGACTAGGCTCTGGATCTGGATCTGGATCCCTGGTCTGTAGGCACTTAGAGGTCCCACTTCCAAAATAGTCATGCATTTTGCAGCAATCACAAACTATGGACATAAGAAAATCTGCAGTTTTCAATACAGTCCTTTTCCATTAATGTGCTGTATTGCAGTCGATTTGGAAAAAGTCCTTTATGATCCTGTTGACCTGCATTTTGACATTCAAGTCTATTCTTTTAAAAACAAAACAAACGGCCTCTCAATGGTCCCTTCCTAGGACCAATTACGGTCTCTGGTACTACACAGGAGTTAAGTTAGTAGGTTATCATCAAGCAGATGTAGTAGAGGGGGAAGGGGATTCCATAGCTCCCAACTGTCCCTGATTTTGAGGGACTGTCCCTGATTTGGAGCAATGTCCCTCTGTCCCTCATTCCCCCTCATGTGTCCCTCATTTTGGCCTGATCCATATAGTTGTATATAAAGTGCACTTTTTATCTTTCAAAAAGTGTTTCCCAGTGCTAAACCTTTCATCCAATTTCTAAATTGCTGCATTTGTCAATTTTAAAAGCCAATATAAAGGAATATTAGCGGTAAAAAAAAGCACTTGTGGATTGATTTAACCCTTTTTTTTTATGTCCCCTTTAAGGGGCGTGGCAGGAGGCGTGTCCTATGCCTACATACGTTTTCTAGTAGGTGTCCCTCATTCCCATCTCAAAATGTTAGGAGGTATGGGATTCACCCCTCAATGTTTTCCCTGTTATGCATTGAAATACATCTGTGAAGTACCGAGAGCGAGAAGAGGTAATCCAGAATTAAGACTATATTATATACGCATTTCCCTCCCAAGCTTTGCATATCTCTAGTGGGATGGGTGGGGAAGGAATGGAATATTATGTAGCCTCATCGCTTGATACTTTTTATACATTTCATAAGTTATACAGTGTTTCTTGGTCTATTTTTTTTATGTTTGATTTTCTCACATAAGTCTAATATGTGGATAAAGATACATCAAATTTAATATGAAAATATACTCTTCTGTGCTGTAACCGAATCATCTCTGGTTCTATAATGAGCAATTACTTTCTGTTACAACGGCAAATGCTGATTTTGTACTTGTTCAAAATTTTCTGAATAAAAATATTGAAAAGAAAAAAAACAAAACAAAAGGCATGCATTACATTCTAATAGAATTGAGTCCTTACTGAAATTTAGAAAACAAGTCCTATCCTGGGAAAGTTCTCACTCCATAATTTAGAATTGGTCATAGGTGGCTTTAAGGTTCCAACCTCCCAAGATCTCTTTGATGTCCAAAGTTCCCCTGTAGTTCTCCCGGTGATGACTCCTCCTAGTGATGTGGTCACACTTCTCAGGAGTATGGAGAGGTGTGATAAGAGTGGGAAGGTGAGAAAAACACAAGTCACAATTGTCCTCACACACTCTATTATGTTCTCACAAAACAATGAAGTGTGTTGGTCTTCAAACCCAGCAAACCCAGAATTGCTGGGAAAGGTGAATATTTTACTCTATGATTTACGGCTCCAGTGTGAGTCTTGTTCCTCTAAATTATTGAATTAGGATAAAAATGTGATGGAATATCTACCCCATAGATGTTCTTTTAACCTAGGGATCACAACTAATACCAGAGGGTTATTAAAAAGTACCATGAGCCCGACCTGAAGAGCTTAAAACCAAAAGAAGGAAAAAGAAATCACACAAGACTTCCATTGCTTACACAGTGGCGTCACTAGGGTTGGTGCCACCTGGTGTGGTAAAACATGGTGTCGGTCCCCCTAATTATTTTTTTCCCATATAACTCTGCATAGAATGGCAATAGTAGAGCAGCTAACAACTATCAAGCAACTAGCAAATGTGAATGACAATATCATATGCAAACTTTTGGGGTCTGAGCAGGCTAGTAATTTATTTTAAGTGTTCAGTTCTGCCCACGGAGTGACAGGGCAGTAGATACTGGACAGGCTAGCGCATCAGGCTCTCACCTGTCTATTCTGCCACAGTGCCCTGCAGGGCACCATGCAGGCAAATTTTGAGCCAGCAGTGCCCAGTCACGGCCCCAAACTGTCCCCTGTAAATGATGTGGTCGGTACCGGCCTGCCGATCTGTGCGCTGTCACAGATGGGGGAGACACCATTGTGGTTGGATATCACTAACTACTTGATAATGTCACCCCTCCAGCGGGTGTCACCTGGGTCCACACCCCCACGGCGAAGCCACTGTGCCTACAATAAGGTTTATTGGGATGATGGTTACTAGAAAAGAAAGAATGGCAAATACTTTTTAAATTAAATAAATGACACTGTATAACTTTGGCAGGGGACCAAATTTAAACCACAGCTCCTGTATATTATTAATCTCCCTCCCCCCCCCTTTAACTAACAACTGGTATAAAAAACTATCCAAAAGCCCATTTTATTTACCCAATGCCATGGTCACGTGACAATCCTTATCGCTTCTACTGTGTACTTCCTGGAGTCCAAATCACCGCCTGCACAATGTGGACATCTTTTGAGATGTGAAAACTCATAAGGGGTATTGGGGGGACCAGTGTCCAAGAAAATAACAAGCAGAAAAAATGTCTGGTCCTCAAGGTCATTGGAAGAAGGGCCCCCTTACACTGATGGTCAGTGAGAGAATGTCCCTATTACACTGGTAGTCAGTAGGTAGAATGCTTCTTACAATGGTGATCATTGGGAGAAGGGCCCATTTACACCGATGGTCAGTAAGAAGAATGCCCCACCTTCATTGGTGGTCAGTGAGAAGAATTCTTCTTACATTGATGGTCAGTGGGAAGAATGTTCCCTTACATTAGGGGTCAATAGGAAGAATGCGGGAGGCAGAGGCGTAGAAATAGTGGTCAGTGGGAGGCAGAGGCGTAGAAACTTCAGGGCACTGGTGCAAGAAATCACGTAGGTCCCCCACTCCCCCCCCAAAAAAGCATGACTTTGATACTTTCTTCTTTTCACTGTACAACTAAGTAAAACATTTCTGTGGGGGGTGGCAGTAGTGTTGTTGAGGGGGGGTGGCAGCCGTAATGTTGAAGGGGGTGGCAGCAGTGGTGTTGAGGGGGGATGGCAGCGGTTATGTTGAGGGGGGTTGGCAGTGATGGTGTTGAGGGGGGGCAGCAGTGGTGTTGAGGGGGTGTGGTAGCGGTTGTGTTGAGGGGGTGTGGTAGCGTTGGTGTTGTGGGGGTGGCAGCGTGGTGTTGAGGGGGAGTGGCAGCAGGGGTGTTGAGGGGGGTGAAAGCGGTGGTGTTAAGGGAGGTGGCAGCTCTGGTGTTGAAGGAGGCAGCGGTGGTGTTAAGGGGGTGGCAGTGATGGTGTTGAGGGGGTGACAGCGGTGGTGTTGAGGGGGTGACAGCAGTGGTGTTGAAGGAGGGTGGCAGAGGTGGTGTTGAGGGGGGTGGCAGCAGTGGTGTTGAGGGGGGGTGGCATCAGTGGCAGCGGTGGTGTCATCCTCTCCCACCACCACCTCTGCCTCTTACTGATCCCATCCCCCCACCACCACCACCGATCTCATCCCTATCCCCCCATCACTTCTGTTGTACAGGTGATGGAGGGGTAGGGATGAGATCTGCGGTGGTGGTGGGGGGATGGGATCAGTAAAAGGCAGAGGTTGTGGAGGTTGGGATCGATTGCACTGGCAATTTGTCACTTACTTCAATCTTACTTTGATACCCCCCTCAGAATTCTGTCATGCCTCCAGGGATGCCTTTGCCTCATGGGGACTTCTCGCAGTCGCAGAGGGGGGAGCTCCTCCCCATTCACTCGATTGGTGTCAGTTGGTCAGCTGACAGAGGCGCAGCTTGAAGCTTGTGGGCTCCGATGCAAAAGTTGACCTGCCCCTCCCCCACTACCACCCACCACTTCCACTGTGTGTGCAGATACATCCACTGCACGCTAAGATACTCAAAGTGGCTTAAAAGTTTAGCGTTCCCAGAGTTCCTCCTTACATTAGAGGACAGGGATTACTGCTGGAGAATCAGAGGACAGGGACCCCTGGCAGGTCATTTGGCAGAGCTCCTTTCCCATTCCAGCCCTGTAAACAGCCCCCCCAATACACAGGGCTGAAATCACATTCCTTTACACACAGTCTATCAGCCTTCACAGGGTGTATCTGGCTTTTATGGTGCCGTTCTGACCTGTGAAATCCCCTGGTCAGAACAGCAGTGTAGTTGCAGTAGGCAAATACACCCTATACAGATCAGGGCTGACTGGCTGTATTGTAAAGGAATGTGATTTCAGCCCTGCGGAGGAGGAGCAGTATAGAGTGCTGTACTGGGAAAGAAGCTCAGCAGCGGGCATAGCATGCAGGGCAACGGGGTAGTCAGAGGGCTTGAGGGGGGGTGAAACTTAGATCTGGGGGGGCAAAGCCACGTGACATGAAATCTGGAGCCTGCAGCCCCTCAGGAGGTGTTAAGGGATTTGTTTTAGCAATTTCTGAAGGTTTCTCTGTCAGTGTTGGCAGGTGTTGGGGGAAGGTCACCTCCCGGAGGTGTGTCTCTTTTCCCCAGTTAACAGGGAAGTTGGGTAAGCAGACATCTCCGGGTGGGGGGGGGGGGTACAGAGAATCCCAGCTGGTGACTAGAAGACACTGAGTGGTGTCTTACCTCACCAGTGATATCAGTCCCATCTTGGCTACAGGACGGCACTCTCCTCCTCTTAACTCGCTGAGCTCGGTTACCATTCCATGTTACCAGCACACAGCACAGACACTTCCCCATCCTGGGCTGTTCTCACCCCATGCTCCTTTCCATTCAGGAAATGGCTCACAGCTTCTCCCCAGCCAACAGAGGGGTGTGGACTGTGGAAGGCAAAGTAGAAGCCCAGTACTGGAGCGTGGCTGTGGGGCCCTAGGGCAGATCGAAGCTGGACTTTGTGAAGGATATGATAAAATAACAGGGAGGCTGCAGGGGCGGGGTTGTGATTGTGACCCCTGCAACCCCTTATGCTACGCCCATGTCAGCTGACTTTCTTTTTCAGTGTCTGCCCCGACTCCCTACATTCTCTGGATAGGCAGGGCAGCCCAGAGTCTCAGCTCTGCCTTCTCTCCCCTCAGTGGTCAGCGGGCGACAGGACCGGACTGGGACAAAAAATAGGCCCGGGCAATTTAGACTGAGCAGCCAATTTTCCAGCAACCACCCATTCGCAAGGGCGGTTGGTGACAGCATAATCACGAAATCGGTCCTCCGCACTGTAATGTAATATGGCACTGTGATATAAAGGGGACTGCACTGTAAAGGAAACTGTAATGATTACAGTCTCCCTTTACAGTGCAGTTCCCTTTTCATCACAGTGCCCCTACTAATCACAGCCCCCCATCACAGTGCACCTTGCAGTCATGCCCCCTTCTTTGTCACAGTGGACCCTTTTACTCTCCGCCTCCCCTGCAAAGTCCTACCTTTGGCAGGGCAGAGGCAGGATTCAGCCTGTGTGTCCTCTACCGGCTCTCCCACCCCTCCAATGATGTCATCCTATCAGCAGAGTAAATTAACAGGGAAAAAACCGTGCTAGGTCAAAAAATATATATACATTGAAACTTATGTGAAAATAAATTGAAAGTTCACAACAACTGTAAAACAGAAAATGTAGTCCAAAAAGCAGCAGTTCAATATGTGTTAACACAAATAAACTGTATAAAGGGGAAAAAAAACTGCGCTATTAAATGGAAATTCCATGCAATTTCTTGTGGATAAACGGTGACCAATTCAATCTAATGACGAACACCAGGGTGAATCAAAAGATATATCAAACATGCCACCACCTTAAGAAAAGCCTGCTTACCAGCTGGCAGGCAAAATCGGGCAGTTGGCTTATACCCAGCCAGGGCCTTTACTTGTAAGGAAGATCTGCTGATGGACTGGAGGTTGGATGGTTAGATGATTGGATAAATGCCCAGACCACTCCTGACACCACACGACCTTACACAGACCACGAGACCCAGCCATATACAGAGGAAGAAAAGCCATCCATAGCGTGATACTGTCACAACTAATAATTTATTAAAAGATAATGCACTTACATAGAGATAAAACTTTGCATGTAAAAAGCAGAGCCGGCCGGCTGCAAACGATATCACGTCCTCCTAACGCAGGAGCGTGGTGACGTCAACACGTGTCCTCGCCCAGATGCGTTTCATCATAAATGACGTTATCAATGGGGAACGGGAAGCGTGTTGAATCGCCACCTTATAAATTACTATCAAGCCTCATTCTGAGTCCCCTAGGCAGAGTCTCAAGACGCCATCTTAGGCATGGGCAACAATACCCAATCTAAAGGGAATGTATGGGAAACAGAAAAGAAAAAAATTTTTTAATAGAAGAAAAAGAAAAAAACAAAACAAAACAAAAAAAACAACACCAAAGAGATGCCAATATATCACTAGTGTCAGTGTCAATAGTGCAAAGGCGACCAGAAGATCAGCTAGCACTAAGTATATCTTAAGAATGTTAATAATAGAAGGATGACAAGATATTATCTAAAATTAGATAGATAATAATAGATCAGAAAATAACGTGATAGTAGGAATAAATGAATACCCAGATAAAACCGGGACTTATATATAAAATTAAATATATTAAATCCATGAGTATCCAGTGTGAAGATGATAAAGTGTATGGATAAACAAATCAATAATAGAAAAAAAATGATAAAGTGTATGGATAGACAAATCAATAATAGAAAATATTATATTGTTTATCCATTTAAAGTGTAAATATACGTGTTATAAATAATAAATAGATAAAATAAATATAACAAGATAGAGATTAAACCTACCATATAAGGAGTCAATCAATTTATAATCACACAAATCTAAATTATTAGGATAAGTGAATATTTAATCTATGTGAACGTTAAAAATAGTGACGAATAAAGCAAGAAAATTAATTTAAAAAAAAAGGGAGAAAGGAAAAAGAAATAGTAAATAAAAATTAAATAATGAAAATAAAAAAAAAATAAAAATGAACAGGCCTGATCATAGACAATCCCCTTGTGTAGAAATCTTGTCTATATAAACCGATAGGCCAAGCCCGATAATGTTAAATAATATTTCATTATGCCATCATATAATAAAATAGATTATTAAAATTAAGATAAGATCTAAATCCCTACTAGTAAACCCGCCAACGTGACTCAGATCAAGTTAACATCAAAAAGAGGCACAGGAGAAGGAAACCACAGAAATCTTAATCAAACCATAACAGACAGAGGGGCTATGAGTTATCAATAAAGGCATTTACATCAACCTCTATGTTTAACCCATAAGGGGTATATGTTTTAACCTTATGAATCCACAGCATTTCAAGTTTGGAAATCTCCCATACCAGGGAACTACCCCTCCAATTGGGACTATATTTATCAATCCCCAAAAATATTGTGTTGGAGTGGTCCCTGTTATGGACCAAACGGTAGTGCTTTGACACTGAATGTTTTTTAAAACCAGACATAATATTTGTAATATGTTCGTTAAGGCGGATTTGCAATGGGCGTTTCGTTCTGCCTATATACTGCAGCCCATAAGGGCATTGCAGTAGATAGACCATGCCCCTAGTAGTGCAGGTAATGAAAGGACTGATGGTGTGTTGTGCTTGTGTGCTTGTAGATACAAAGTTGGTGGTCCTCCTATGTGCACAGCTACTAACAGAACACACACGACAACGCCCGCACTGGTAAAATCCAGTCAACTGGTCAAAAAACATCAACTTTTTAGTAGGAGGGTCCAATATATTGGGGGCTACTCTATTTCTAAGAGATCTGGCTCCTTTAAATACAATCTGAGGTTTTGCAGGTAAGACCCCTTTCAAAATACTATCATTAGAGAGATAAGTCTAATGCACACTTGCAAATATGGTGATGTCTTTTTACCATCTTATTACACCCCTTAGATCAGTGGTGGTCTATTTTCTTGATTTGGGGAGCCTCAAGTGTTGCCCCCTACATCCCCTAAGGGCTGTAGGTAAAAAACCTTGAGCTTTTGCAACCATTTGTAAGGTCAGGAACTGATTTTGAACAATACGGTTTGGCTTGCTTGGTGTTCCAGTTCATCTCATCTCACTGTTTTCCAATTCATCTGTGTGCAGTGAAATCAGAGTAAGAAAAGTTTGTTCAACACAGCATTTGATAGTACCATCATAGACTTGACACATTTTATAGGAAAACCCTGAAAAGGTATGTAAGATTGACATGCCACTGTTCTGGATTCTACGTTTGATCTTGGAATGTACATGCTCGTTACAGTAAGTACAATTTTTCCCAAATGGAAACCAGATTCGCAGTTAAAATTTCTTGCATTCGAGAGTCATTTTCCATCTTTCTCCTTCAGCCGTAGTGGGAGATTCATCCATCTGTGTTGTATAATGTTGATGGAGAAATCAGTTTGATTTTTTTTGTTCAGCCCATGTATGGCCAGCTTTAGTCTTCTGCAGCATGTCCCTAGTCTCCAACCAGGCTTGTACCATGTCTACAGTCTTTGACCTAGTCCTATAGCTAGGGCTTTTTTTTTCCCTCAGAAAATAGGTGCAGGAACTCCCCCCTTCTGAGTCACTTTCCCCGTTCCCACCCCCTAGCACCATCCCTTGGTTCCCCCACTACCCACCTCCCAGTACCAGCCCTTTTAGAGAATACAGAAACAAGTATTATTTTGTGGTGCTAAGTATTTTGTATGGTATTTGTTAATGATAACAAGAAAAGCAATAAAATAGATCCTCTGCAGCCAGCAACAATATATTCCACCATGAATAATAAATCCCCCCAGGCAAAAATACATTGCATCTGAAAAATATTCACAGCCCTTCACTTTTTCCACATTTTGTTATGTTACAGCCTTATTCCAAAATGGAATAAATTCGTTATTTTCCTCAAAATTCTACAAACAATACCCCATAATTACAACGTGAAAGAAGTTTGTTTGAAATCTTTGCAAATTTCTTAAAAATAAAAAACAAAAAAATGCCATGTACATAAGTATTCACAGCCTTTGCCATGACACTCAAAATTGAGCTCAGGTGCATCCTGTTTCCACTGATCATCCTTGAGATGTTCCTACAACTTGATGGTAGTCCACCTGTGGTAAATTCAGATGATTGGACACGATTTAAAGGCACACACCTGTCTATATAAGGTCCCACAGGTAACAGTGTATGTGGAGCACAAACCAAGCCATGAAGTCCAAGGAATTGTCTGTAGACCTCCGAGGCAGAATTATGCCAAGGCACAGATCTGAGGACGGGTACAGAAAAAGGTCTGCAGCATTGAAGGTCCCAATGAGCACAGTGGCCTCCATCATCTGTAAATGGAAAAAGTTTGGAACCACCAGGACTCTTTCTAGGGCGATCAGTGAAAAATGTAGCGCTAAAAATATAAAACAATAAACATTGAACAATATATTAAGTATTGTGTGTAAATTATAAAAACTTTGTGATAAAAATCAATCTCAAATATAATGAATATAAAACAGAACATGTATATAATGAGTAGAAACACAGGTGAGAAAGTCCCAAAGGTGAAACAATCCTATGGTAAACATATATGGAGTCCACCACGAAAAGTTGTTGCTCAGAAGTGGGGTACAAAGGCCTCAGCAGGCATGTAGAGCATCAGGGATAGCGTGTCCTCCACCCGAGATAAGGGTATACACTCTTACTGGAAATAGTGGACTAGAATGTCGGCGACAACGAGTCAATCAAGCGAGGATAGCCCGATCAGCAGATTTCCAAAACGATCCAGGGAATCCAAAGAGTTCCAAGAAGGAATCCAGGGAATCGTGGAGGTAACCATGAGGCTGGAACTCAGATGTTAAGCAGTCAGACAGGAAAGCCAAAAACTCTCATTCGAAAGGGATCTAAATACAAGATCACATTGTTGAGTCATCAAAAAGTTCCTGTTCTTCACTTCTCTCAAAAGTGGTAGTGGCTAGTTCCTACCCAGTAGAAGGACCCTGGGTTACCACTTTCGAGAGAAGTGAAGAATAGATCCCCCAGCAACAATAGACCCCACCCCAGCAACAATAGACCCCACCAGCAATAATAGATATCGCCAGCAACACTAGACCCACCCCAGCAACAATAAATCCCACATTATACCCCTCCCCCAGCAACAATTAACCGCCCATTACAAAATTCCACCGCAGCAACAATAGATCCAGCCCAGCAACAATAGAACCACCCCTGCAACAATAGACCCCCAGCAACAACAACAGATTTCCCAGCAGCCACCATCAATGGACCCTCCATCAGCCAGCAACAATAGACCTCTCCCTCAACAATTCTCTCAGCAACAATAGACCCCCACACAAAAATAGATTCATGTCAGTATACCCCAGTTCCCATTGCCATTACATATATTCAGTGCTAGAGGTGCTGGTACTGCGTTCCCCCGGGTTCCCGCTGAATAGCATGCCCACAGTCTCTTGCAGTGCTACTATCAACAAATTAATTTAACTGCTTCAGATCCGTGCTATAGCCGAATGACGGCTACAGCGCTGATCTGCTTTGCCGGGAGTACGTCTATTGACGTCCTCCCCTTTGCAGGCTCGCCACTCCCCCCTGAAGGCCACGCACGGCGCGCGCTGTGATCACCCGAGTCATTGAAACTCGGGTGATCACAGATCCGAGTAAGGAGCCGATCTCGGCCCCTTACCACTTGATCAGCTGTCAGCCAATGATAGCTGATCAGGTGATGTAAACAGAGGAACGGCCAATCACCAGCTTCTGTTTGAAGGGGCATCGGTCCCGAAGAGGAAGAGCCTCATATATGCCCACCAGTACCGCCTGCCAGTGCCACCTGCCAGTGCCACAAATTAGTGCCCTCAGTGCCCACTAATCAGTGCTCAAAGTGCCCACAGTTCATAAGTTCCAGCAATCAGTGCCACCTATCAGTGCCCACAAGTGCCACCTACCAATGCCCACCAGTGGTGCCAATCAGTGCCTCATCAGTGCCACCTAGCAGTGCTGCCTATCAGTACCCATCACTGCCACCCATCAGTGCCACCTATCAGTGCCACCTATTAATGCCCTTCAGTGCCACCTCCCAGTGCCCACCAATGCCACCTATCATTGCCCATCAGTGCCACCTTATCAGTGCTCATCAGTGCAGCCTATCAGTGCCCATCAGTGCAGCCTATCAGTGCCCATCAGTGTAGCCTCAACTACCTGTTTGCAAAATTTATTAACAAAATATAAAACGGTTTTGTATTTTTTTTAAGAAAATATGTCTTTTTGAATTTTTTTAACAAAAAATAAAAAACCCAGAGGTGATCAAATACCACCAAAAGAAAGCTCTATTTGTGGGGAAAAAAATGATAAACATTTTATTTGGGTACAGCCTTGCATGACCGCGCAATTGTCATTCAAAGAGTGACAGCGCTAAAAGCTGAAAATTTGTCTGGGCAGGAGGGGGGTTTAGGTGTCCAGTAAGCAAGTGGTTAAAGAGTAACTTGACTTTTGTTAAGAAAAAAAAAAACCATTCCCCTCTGGGTGATCTATGTACAGTGCAGGGATTTGAACAAACTTTTTAGCAAATTCCTACTTTTTGGTATTATGAAGAAATAGCTGTTTGTTTGTCTATGTCCATGTGAATCTGCATGAGAGTGGCTTTATAATTATCAATCAGCTGCTGCACCTGCAGGGCTCTAATGAGGAAATTGGCAGGGTTTGCATCCCTTTAGACATGATTTCCATTTGGGAGTATCTCACCATAAAATGACATTTGTGTTGCAGGAGATGTTAAAAATCTGACTTGTATCTTAGTGCAGACTTCTGGGAAAATCAGTAAGCCAATCACAGAATCACAAAAGTAGGAAAGGACATTTTCAGGGGGAGGTCTGCACATCTTCTGTGTACAGAACACCTCCAGGTGACCATATTGCATTTTACAGAAAATGACGGAGCTGCAGATTGAAAAGGAAAGGGAATTTTTAATAACATTCAATCACAAAATAACTTGAGACTAGGGATGAGCTTCAAGTTCGAGTCGAACTCATGTTTGACTCGAACATCGGCTGTTCGCAAGTTCACCGAACAGCGAACAATTTGGGGTGTTCGCGGCAAATTGGAATGCCGCGGAACACCCTTTAAAAGACTATGGGAGAAATCAAAAGTGTTAATTTTAAAGGCTTATATGCAAGTCATTGTCATAAAAAGTGTTTGGGGACCTGGGTCCTGCCCCAGGGGACATGGATCAATGCAAAAAAAAGTTTTAAAAACTGCAGTTTTTTCAGGAGCAGTGATTTTGATAATGCTTAAAGTCAAACAATAAAAGTGTAATATCCCTTTAAATTTCGTAGCTGGGGGGTGTCTATAGTATGCCTGTAAAGGGGCGCATGTTTCCCCTGTTTAGAACAGTCTGACAGCAAAATGACATTTCAAAGGAAAAAAAGTCATTTAAAACTACTAGCGGCTATTAATGAATTGTTGGTCCAACAATACACATAAAAGTTTATTGAAAAAAACGGCATGGGAATTCCCCACAGGGGAACCCCGAACCAAAATTAAAAAAAAAAAATGATGTGGGGGTCCCCCTAAATTCCATACCAGGCCCTTCAGGTCTGGTATGGATAATAAAGGGAACCCCGCGCCAAAAAAAAAAAAAAAAACGGCGTAGGGTCCCCCCAAAAATCCATACCAGACCCTTATCCGAGCACGCAACCTGGCAGGCCGCAGGAAAAGAGGGGGGGACGAGAGAGCGCCCCCCCTCCTGAACCATACCAGGCCACATGCCCTCAACATTGGGAGGGTGCTTTGGGGTAGCTCCCTAAAAAACCTTGTCCCCATGTTGATGAGGACAAGGGCCTCATCCCCACAACCCTGGCCGGTGGTTGTGGGGGTCTGCGGGCGGGGGGCTTATCGGAATCTGGAAGCCCCCTTTAACAAGAGGACCCCCAGATCCCGGCCCCCCCCTGTGTGAAATGGTAAGGGGGTACAAAAGTACCCCTACCATTTCACTAAAAAACTGTCAAAAATGTTAAAAATGACAAGAGACAGTTTTTGACAATTCCTTTATTTGAATGCTTCTTCTTTCTTATTTCTTCTTTCTTCTATCTTCCTCCATCTTCTTCTTCTTCTGGTTCTTCTGGTTCTTCCTCCGGTGTTCTCATCCAGCATCTCTTCTCCTCTTCTCTCTGCATCCATGATGGCATGGAGGGAGGCTCCCGCTCTTCTCTTCATCTTCTTCTCTTCTTCATCTTCTTCTCTTCTTCATCTTCTTCTCCGGGCCGCTCCGCATCCATGCTGGCATGGTGGGAGGCTCCCGCTGTGTGACACATCTCCTCTTCTGACGGTTCTTAAATAACGGGGGGCAGGGCCACCCGGTGACCCGCCCCCTCTGACGCACGGGACATGACGGGACTTCCCTGTGGCATTCCCCGTGACGTCACAGGGAAGTCCCGTCAAGTCACCGTGCGTCAGAGGGGGGCAGGGTCACCGGGTGGCCCCGCCCCCCATTATTTAAGAACCGTCAGAAGAGGAGACATGTCACACAGCGGGAGCCTCCCACCATGCCAGCATGGATGCGGAGCGGCCCGGAGAAGAAGATGAAGAAGAGAAGAAGATGAAGAGAAGAAGATGAAGAAGAGAAGAAGATGAAGAGAAGAGCGGGAGCCTCCCTCCATGCCATCATGGATGAGGAGCAGCCCGAGGAGAAGAGATGCTGGACGAGAACACCGAAGAAAGAACCAGAAGAACCAGAAGAACCAGAAGAACCAGAAGAAGAAGATGAAGGACGATAGAAGAAAGAAGAAGCATTTAAAGTGGAGTTCCACCCAAAAGTGTAACTTCCACTCATTGGATTCCTCCCCCCCTCCGGTGTCACAGTTGGCACCTTTCAGGGGGGAGGGGGGTGCAGATACCTGTATATTACAGGTATCTGTACCCACTTCCGGCATAGATAGCCGCAGAATCTGCGGTTATTTACGCCACTTTCTGTTCCCCCCCTGCTGTCTGCTGGGAAACACACGGGTCCCAGAGACAGCAGGGACCAGCCGTATTGTGCTGCGCGACTCATGCATGCGCAGTAGGGAACCGGGAAGTGAAGCCGCACGGCTTCACTTCCTGATTCCCTTACCAAAGATGGAGGCGGCAGCACCTGAGGACCGAGAGAGAGTTTGGCCTCGGGTGCCGACATCGCGGGCGCCCTGGACAGGTAAGTGTCCATGTTTTAAAAGTCAGCAGCTGCAGTATTTGTAGCTGCTGACTTTAAAAAAATAATTTTGGCGGAGATCCGCTTTAAATAAAGGAATTGTCAAAAACTGTCTCTTGTCATTTTTAACATTTTTGACAGTTTTTTAGTGAAATGGTAGGGGTACTTTTATACCCCCTTACCATTTCACACAGGGGGAGGCCGGGATCTGGGGGTCCCCTTGTTAAAGAGGGCTTCCAGATTCCGATAAGCCCCCCGCCCGCAGACCCCCACAACCACTGGCCAGGGTTGTGGGGATGAGGCCCTTGTCCTCATCAACATGGGGACAAGATGTTTTGGGGGGCTACCCCAAAGCACCCTCCCAATGTTGAGGGCATGTGGCCTGGTATGGTTCAGGGGGGGCGCTCTCTCATCCCCCCCTCTTTTCCTGCGGCCTGCCAGGTTGCGTGCTCGGATAAGGGTCTGGTATGGATTTTTGGGGGGACCCCACGCCATTTTTTAAAAAAATTTTGGCGCGGGGTTCCCCTTAAAATCCATACCAGACCTGAAGGGTCTGGTATGGAATTTAGGGGGACCCCCACGTCATTTTTTTTTAAATTTTGGTTCGGGGTTCCCCTGTGGGGAATTCCCATGCCGTTTTTATCAATGAACTTTTATGTGTATTGTCAGACCGGCAATGCAATAGCCGCGAGTAGTTTTAAATGACTTTTTTCCTTTGAAATGTCATTTTGCTGTCAGACTGTTCTAAACATGCGCCCCTTTACAGGCATACTATAGACACCCCCCAGCTACGAAATTTAAAGGGATATTACACTTTTATTGTTTGACTTTAAGCATTATTAAAATCACTGCTCCTGAAAAAACGGCCGTTTTTAAAACTTTTTTTTGCATTGATCCATGTCCCCTGGGGCAGGACCCAGGTCCCCAAACACTTTTTTATGACAATAACTTCCATATAAGCCTTTAAAATTAGCACTTTTGCTTATTCATGTTCGTGTCTCATAGACTTTAACGGTGTTCGCGTGTTCGAACAAACTTTTTTCCTGTTTGCATGTTCTGGTGCGAACCGAACAGGGGGGTGTTCGGCTCATACCTGCTTGAGACGCTATATAACTTTTTTTTTAATTTGCCTTTTTTTTCCCCCATGAAAGTTACCCTTTAATTTTTTTTTTTTGCATTAATAAATGTGTTTGTTTAATTTGACATTTATTGGTACATTGCTACTTTCTAATGAATAAGCCTGTTTCTCCATATACTGTATGTATCTGTATCTGGCCCAAGGCACAGTGTTCCTATGATCTGAATCAGTGAGCACTCTGTGTACATCTGTGTAATATACCGCACAGGGATGGGGAATGTGCCACATCATCACTGTGCTTTGCATAAGCTCAGTACTCAGTACTTTCTTTCACTCACTAACCCTGTACTGCTGATCTTACACTAAGTATCATTTATGGGTACATAAGATACTGTATATTTTATTCTTCCACCCAAAACTCCCTCCCAGAACAACTCCCCCCCTCAAAAAAAAAAACCCTTCCACGCACAAATCCTCCACCCCCCCCCCCCCCCAATCCCTTCTCTCAGCACAAATCCTGTTCCACTCCACCTAATCACCCTACCAGCTCAAATACTACCCCTCCCAAATTCCCTTTATAGTGCAAATCCTTCTACCCTCCAAATCCCCCCCCCTCAGCATAAATCCTAACCCCCCCAAATTCCCTCCCAGAACAAACCCCCCTTGAACAAAATCCCCCTCCCAGCACAAATATTACTCCTCCCAAATTCCCTTTGTAGTAAAAATCCTTCTCCCCTCCAAATCCCCCCCCTGCATAAATATTAAACCCCCCCAAATTCCCTCCTAGAAAACCCCCCCTTGAAAAAAATCCCCCTCACAGCACAAATTCCCTTCCCTCTTCTAGCTCACATCCTCTCCCCCTCTTTAATACAAATCCTCCCTCCCAGCACAAATCCTCCATTCCCCTCCCCCCAATCCCTTCTCTCAACATAAATCCCGTTCCACTCCACCTAATCCCCCTCCCAGCACAAATACTACCCCTCCCAAATTCCCTTTGTAGTACAAATCCTTCTCCCCTCCAAATCCCCCCCAGCATAAATCCTACTCCCCCAAATTCCCTCCCAGAACAAATCCCCCTTGAAAAAAATCCACCTCCCAGCACAAATTCCCTTCACTCTTCTAGCTCACATCCTCTCCCCCTCTTTAATACAAATCCCCCCTCCAAGCACAACCCTCCCCCTATCCACTCTTTCAGCACAAATCCTGTTCCACTCGACCTAATCTCCCTCCCAACACAAATCATGTCCTCCAGCACAAATCCTCCCCCCTATTCCTCTTCCAAACTTCCAAACGCAAATCCTCTTCCCTTCCCAGCACAAATACTACTCCTCCCAAATTCCACTTCTATTACAAATCCTCCTCCTCTCCAAATCCCCCCAAGCATAAATCTTCCTTCCGCCCAAAACTCCCTTCTAGAACAACCCCTCAAAAATAAAAATCCTCCTCCCAGCACAAATTCCCTTCCCTCTTCTAGCTCACATCCTCTCCCCCTCTTTACTACAAATCCTCCCTCCCAGCACAAATCCTCCATCCCTCCACCCAATCCCTTCTCTCAGCACAAATCCTGTTCCACTCCACCTAATCCCCCTCCCAGCACAAATACTACCCCTCCCAAATTGCCTTTGCAGTACAAATCCTTCTTCCCTCCAAATCCCCCCCTCAGCATAAATCCTAATTCCCTCCCCCAAATTCCTTCCCAAAACAAACCCCTCTTGAAAAAAATCCCCCTCCCAGCACAAATATTACTCCTCCCAAATTCCATTTGTAGTACAAATCCTTCTCCCCTCCAAATCCCCCCCCCTCAGCATAAATCCTAACCTCCCCCCAAATTCCCTCCCAGAACAAGCCCCCTCAAACAAAATCCCCCTCCCAGCACAAATATTACTCCTCCCAAATTCCCTTTATAGTACAAATCCTTCTCCCCTCCAAATCCCCCCCCAACATAAATCCTAATCCCCCCCAAATTCCCTCCCAGAACAAACCCCCCCTCGAAAAAAATCCCCCTCTCAGCACAAATTCCCTTCCGTCTTCTAGCTCACATCCTCTCCCCCTCTTTAATACAAATCCTCCCTCCCAGCACAAATCCTCCATCCCCCTCCCCCCAATCCCTTCTCTCAACACAAATCCCGTTCCACTCTACCTAATCCCCCTCCCAGCACAAATACTACCCCTCCCAAATTCCCTTTGTAGTACAAATCCTTCTCCCCTCCAAATCCCCCCTGAAATAAATCCTAATCCCCCAAATTCCCTCCCAGAACAAACCCCCCTTGAAAAAAATCCACCTCCCAGCACAAATTCCCTTCACTCTTCTAGCTCACATCCTCTCTCCCTCTTTAATATAAATCCCCCCTCCAAGCACAACCCCCCATCCTCTCTCTTAGCCCAAATCCTATCCCACTCCACCTAATCTCCCTCCCAACACAAATCCTCCCCCCACTTCCCCTTCCAAACATCCAAACACAAATCCTCTTCCTTTCCCAGCACAAATACAACCCCTCCCAAATTCCCTTTGTAGTACAAATCCTTCTCCCCCCCAAATCCCCCCCCCATTATAAATCCTACTCCCCCCCAAATTCCCTCCCAGAACCAACCCTCCCTTGAAAAAAATCCCCCCCCAGCACAAATCCCCTTCCCTCTTCTAGCTCACATCCTCTCCCCCTCTTTAATACAAATCCCCCCTCCAAGCACAACCATCCCCCTATCCACTCTTTCAGCACAAATCCTGTTCCACTCGACCTAATCTCCCTCCCAACACAAATCATGTCCTCCAGCACAAATCCTCCCCCCAATTCCTCTTCCAAACTTCCAAACGCAAATCCTCTTCCCTTCCCAGCACAAATACTACTCCTCCCAAATTCCACTTCTATTACAAATCCTCCTCCCCTCCAAATCCCCCCAAGCATAAATCTTCCTTCCGCCCAAAACCCCCTCCCAGAACAACCCCTCGAAAATAAAAATCCTCCTCCCAGCACAACTTCCCTTCCCTCTTCTAGCTCACATCCTCTCCCCCTCTTTACAAGAAATCCTCCCTCCCAGCACAAATCCTCCATCCCTCCACCTAATCCCTTCTCTCAGCACAAATCCTGTTCCACTCCACCTAATCCCCCTCCCAGCACAAATACTACCCCTCCCAAATTCCCTTTGCAGTACAAATCCTTCTTCCCTCCAAATCCCCCCTCAGCATAAATCCTAATTCCCTCCCCCAAATTCCTTCCCAAAACAAACCCCTCTTGAAAAAAATCCCTCTCCCAGCACAAATATTACTCCTCCCAAATTCCATTTGTAGTACAAATCCTTCTCCCTTCCAAATCCCCCCCCTCAGCATAAATCCTAACCTCCACCCAAATTCCCTCCCACAACAACCCCCCCTCAAACAAAATCCCCCTCCCAGCACAAATATTTCTCCTCCCAAATCCCCTTTATAGTACAAATCCTTCTCCCCTCCAAATCCCCCCCAGCATAAATCCTAATCCCCCCCAAATTCCCTCCCAGAACAAACCCCCTCTCAAAAAATCCCCCTCTCAGCACAAATTCCCTTCCCTCTTCTAGCTCACATCCTCTCCCCCTCTTTAATACAAATCCTCCCTCCCAGCACAAATCCTCCATCCCCCTCCCCCCAATCCCTTCTCTCAACACAAATCCTGTTCCACTCCACCTAATCCCCCTCCCAGCACAAATACTACCCCTCCCAAATTCCCTTTGTAGTACAAATCCTTCTCCCCCCAAATCCCCCCTGGCATATATCCTAATCCCCCCAAATTCCCTCCTAGAACAACCTCCCCTTGAAAAAAATCCACCTTCCAGCACAAATTCCCTTCCCTCTTCTAGCTCACATCCTCTCCCCATCTTTAATATAAATCCCCCCTCCAAGCACAACCCCCCATCCTCTCTCTTAGCACAAATCCTGTTCCACTCACCTAATCTCCCTCCCAACACAAATTCTCCCCCCACTTCCCCTTCCAAACACAAATCCTCTTCCCTTCCCAGCACAAATACCACTCCTCCCAAATTCCACTTCCATTACAAATCCTCCTCCCCTGCAAATCACCCCCCAGCATAAATCTTCCTTCCGCCCAAAACTCCCTCCCAAAACAAACCCCCCCCAAATTAAAAATCCTCCTCCCAGCACAAATTCCCTTCCCTCTTCTAGCTCACATCCTCTCCCCCTCTTTACTACAAATCCTCCCTCCCAGCACAAATCCTTCTGCCCTCAAATCCCTTCTCTCGGCACAAATCCTGTTCCACTCCACCTAATCCCACTCCCAGCACAAATCCTGTGTTTCAGCACAAATCCTCCCCCCAATTTCCCTTCCCAACACAAATCCTCTTCCCTTCCCAACACAAATACAACCCCTCACAAATTCCCCTTCTAGTACAAATCCTTCTCCACTCCAAATCCCCAGCATAAATCTTACTTTCCCTCCAAAATTCCCTTCCAGAACAAACCCCCCCGAAAATAAAAATCCTCCTCCCAGCACAAATTCCCTTCCCTCTTCTAGCTCACATTCTCTCCCCCTCTTTAATACAAATCCCCCCTCCAAGCACATCCCCCCATCCTCCCTCCCAGCACAAATCCTCCCCCCAATTCCCCTTCCAAACTTCCAAACGCAAATCCTCTTCCCTTTCCAGCACAAATACTACTCCTCCCAAATTCCACTTCTATTACAAATCCTCCTCCCCTCCAAATCCCCCCCAGCATAAATCTTCCTTCCGCCCAAAACTCCCCCCCAGCACAACCCCCGAAAATAAAAATCCTCCTCCCAGCACAAATTCTCTTCCCTCTTCCAGCTCACATCCTCTCCCCCTCTTTACTACAAATCCCCCTCCCAGCACAAATCCTTCTCCCCTCAAATCTTTTCTCTCAGCACAAATCCTGTTCCACTCCACCTAATCCCCCTCCCAGCACAAATCCTGTCCTTCAGCACAAATTTTCCCCCTTATTTCCCTTCCAAATGCAAATCCTCTTCCCTTCCCAACACAAATACTAGCCCTCACAAATTCTCCTTCTAGTACAAATCCTCTTCCCCTCCAAATCTCCCCCTCAGCATAAATCCTCCTTCCTCTCAAAACCCCCTCCCAGGAGACATCCACCCATCACCTTTCCCAGCACATGATCCCCCCCCTTCTAGCACAAATTCTAACCTTAACTGCACCCTCACAGCACAAATCCCCTACTCCAAATCCCCCCTCTCTGCACAAATCCCCTACTCCAAATCCCCCTTCCCAGGACAAAACATTTCCCCTTCAAGCATATATCTCTCTGCCTTCCCCATCACCCCTCCCAGCACAAATCCTCTCCACCCTTCTAGCCCAAATCTCCCCACAATTTCCCCACTTCTTTCCCCACTTCTTGCACAAACACCCCAAATCTCTGCTCCCGGCACAAATCCTGTAAACCCTTGTTTTTTTTGTTTTTTTTTTTAAATAACAAACATGTCATACTTACCTCCACTGTGCAGTTTGTTTTGCACAGAGAAGTCTTCTTCTGGGGTCCCTCAGTGGCGCTGGTGGCTCCTCTCTGCATTGAGTGTCCACGTTGGAGTAGGCTCTCCTAAGGTGGACACCCGTGCGGGCACGCTCCCGAGTCCTGCATTTGTGTCCATTCACATAGAATGCACGACTCAGCCCCGCCCCAGCGCCACGTCATTGGATTTGCATAGAATGCATTAAGGTGAAAAACCATGAGGGTTTACAACCCCTTTAACCCCACGCCAAGCTCATTTATTGTGGAGTGGGGCTGTCAAAGAAAGAAAATTAATTATCTTATGCCTCAGGCTCACAGGCTTCCTCCACAGGACCCCACCATACAACCAATTTAACAAAACCACTTCTCTTCACCAGCAGTGCGGCCAGCAACCCCATCTCCAACCTCATCAAGAAAAGACGAGGCCCTGATCACATTGTAGGATTGGAGGAGAGCACCAATTGTAATCACATGACTGATTGCTCAGTTCTTGGTTTGTTCAGAGCAGAGAGCAGTGGCTATCAGTCACCGCTCTCTGCTCTTCCAGTACTCATTGGAGCCCCAGGCTGGAGAGGGGGTGGGTCAGAGCTGGAACAAGCTCTCAGCTGCTTGCTGAAAGGAGGATCCAGCTGCCAATAAGGAAGCTGGGTGGACCTCCACAAAGTTGTTGTGATCCCACCAGATCCTGGAGAGGTGCTGTTACGTCAGCTAAGAGCAGGCAATAGCCTCCTATTAGCTGACTCTGGGTCACAGGAAAGCAAAACTAAGTGCACCCCTGTGACCCACAAGAGAAGTATGATAAAAAAATAAAAATAAATATATATATATATATATATATATATATATCTGGGCACTACATTAGCAACCAATGTAAGAAGACACTACACTGACCACCCATGTAAGAGAGCACTACACTGACCACCAGTAAGAGGAAGCACTACACTAACTTCCAATATAGGAGAGCACTACACTGACCACCAATGTAAGGGGGAGCTACACTGACCACCAAGTGTAAGAGAGCACTACAATGACCACCAAAGTAAGAGGGGGCTACACTAACCATCAATGTAAGGGAGCACTACACTAACTACCACTGTAGGAGAGCACTACACTGACCACCGATGTAAGAGGGAGCTACACTGACCACCAAATGTAAGAAAGCACTACACTGACCCCCAATGTTAAGGGAATTACACTAACCACCAGTGTAAGGGGGGCTACACTGACCATCAATGTAAGGGGAACTACACTGACCACCAGTGTAAGGGGGGCTACACTAACCACCAATGTAAGGGGAACTACACTGACCACCAGTGTAAGGAGGGCTACACTGACCATCAATTTAAGGGAGTACTACACTGGCCACTAATGTAAGAGAGCACCACACTGACCCCCAATGTAACAGGGTATTACAATGACCACCAGTGTAATGGAGCATTACACTGACACCCAGTGTAATAGAGCACTACGCTGACCACCAAGGTAAAGGAGCAGTTCACTGACCTCCAAGGTAAAGGGAGCCCTTCTGCAACACTGACCACAAATGTAAGTGGACCACAAATGTAAGTGGACACTACACTAACCACCAATGCAAGGGGCACTATGGTGACCACCAATGAAGGTGGTGGAATTAAAATGGATCTTTCTTATGCCACAATAGTAATAAAATTAAAAAGCATAACCATCAGTAATTTTGCACCCAGAATTGGGACATTTACTTCTGCTGATATGGAATGAGTGCCGGAGAAGTGTATCCTTGTGATAGTGAGGAAAAGTCCACACTTTTGTCTGATTCCTCTCCAGCAGTGGGTTGTAGTAAGAGTAGTGGATCCAATTTATTATCCAACAGAAATTTTCTGTTACCAGAGAAGCAAGCAACACCTTATTCCTTAGGAGTCAGAGATCTTTACCTGCCTAAGAAAATTCTTTCTTGACAGCAGTCTTTGACTAGGTGTCTCCCAGTTGGCATTATTTGACATCTTTTGAACCATTTTTAAAACCCTTGTATCTTTCCAATGCTGGAGTTTCAAAGATGATCACCATGGTCAGGATATGGTCTCACAAGGGATTTAGGACCTGTAAACTTCATTTATTAGTGGTAGTAGGACATTGCTATCAATACTAGGGTGGAAAGTGTGCTGGTACAATTGTAGAACATTGCTATCAGCTCTAGGGTGGAAAGTGTGCCAGGACCATTGTACAACACTGCTATCAGCACTAGAGTAGAAAGTGTGCTAGGACAATTGTAACTTTTATTTCTTTCTCTTCATTACTCTTGTGACACCTCTCCATATCGCCAAGTGTGACCACCAGAGCAGTTGGATACCAAACCATGAGAACTCTAGAGTTGAGAATTTTCCAGGGGACTGTGTGGAATTAACACATAACTGCCAAAAAAGTGAGCCATTTTCATCTTTGTTTATTGTCCTGCGATGGTCAATAAGGTTTATGGTCAAGGAAGAGAGGTGCCACCACCACCATGCTGTCTACTATTGTTTCTGGCACCTCTAGAGTCTTTGATGTCTCATCTACAGGCCTAGAACTACCAGAGTCAGCAGAGGACACAAATTTACTGATCTGCAGGAGGAATGCCGGGAGCAGAAAATGATTACTGCTTTCAGCCATGAGGCTCATGGTTATGGTTTTTTTCACAAAATTTCTTCTTTTGAGTTTTCCTACCACAATGCAAAATGTACAGTACAATAGTAAAAGATCAAGAGATGACATGAATAAAAAGGGAAGAAAGAAAAAACAATATGGTGGGGGTTGAGGTTGCAGTCATGGTTAAGGTTAAGTGAAGCTTGTGGGACAAAGCTTGGTAGTACAAAATGTAAGAAGAAATCTCTGGTAAGAATATATATCTTCATATCTGGATAGATTAAAGTGCTAAATATCGCAAAACATAAAAATTCAATGCATTTGTTAATGAGGCATTTTTTTCGTGAGTTGACTACTTTTGAGATAAATACTTTATGAGTTTTTTTAAAGCAAAAATGAATGGTGTCTTTTTCTTTTAGTGAATTGACCCTACTTTGTCTATGTATTTTATGAAACCTTTGAATGGGTCTGTGTGACTTTTTAGAAATAAAAAAATAAAGGCCACAAGGGAAATGTCATTTGCTGGCAATTTTAAAGACTTTTTGTCTTTGAATACAAAGCTTCCTCTGATTGACTGGGGTGGAGAAGCTCGCAGATGATGTCACAATCTCACAACTTCTCTTCCATCTTCTAGCTCACATTCTCTCCCCCTTTTTAATACAAATCCCCTGTCCCAGTACAACACCCCCCCAACGCAAATACTTTTCCACTCCACCTAATTCCCCTCCCAACACAAATCCTGTCTCCATCAAAAATCACCCCCCCATTCCCCTCCCAACACAAATCCTGTCTCCATCACCCCCCCAAATCCCCTTCCTAACACAAATCCTCTTCCCTTCCCAACACAAATACTACCTCTCCCAAATTCCCCTTCTAGTACAAATCTTCCTCCCCTCTTAACCCCCCCCCCAGCTCAAATTAGTGAATTGACCCCTCTATGTCTGCTATGTATTTTAGGAGACCTTTGAATGGGTCTGTGTGACTTTTAAAAATAAAAAAAAAAAGAGGCCAGCTGGGAAATGTCATTTGCTGGCAATTTTAAACACTTTTTCTCTTTGAATACAAAGCCTCCTCTGATTGGCGGGGGGGAAGAAGCCGGCAGATGATGTCACAATCTCTGCCCCAGCCAAACAGAGGAAGCTTTGTCTTCATTCATAGAATACAACGCTTCCTGTGAATGGCTGAGCAGTGCTCAACCCAACTTGATTTTGTTCCAAAGTCCTTGTCATGCTGTCAGTGTGACACAAAAAAACTCTTTAAAGTCACAGTAAACATGGAGTTAGGCATTAAAGAGGAGGTCCAGCCTGGGTGAAAAAAAATTAAAAGTCAGCAGTTAAAATACTGTAGCTGCTGACTTTTAATATTAGGGCACTTACCTGTCCAGGGAGCCTGTGATGTTGGCACCCAAGCCGATCTTTGGATTGACTCCCATGTGCTGCTGCCGCCATTCCTGGTAAGGAAACTAGACAGTGAAGCCTTTCGGCTTCACTGCTGGTTCTCTACTGCGCATGCGCGAAGCGTGCTGCACTTTATAATTGGCGTGGTTGAGAAAGGAGGAGGGGGGCTGAACTGCCAGGTGATCGGGCTGTGACCCGTCTCTCCCGGCAGTGGGGAAAGTGACCTGTCAAAAACGGGTCCCTGTTTCCCCCTCCCCCTGAAAGGTGCCAAATGTGACACTGGAGGGGGGAGAAAGCGTTTAAGCGGAAGTTCCACTTTTGGGTGGAACTCCACTTTAAGTCACTCAACTCCATAAACACAAATGTGTCACTAGTATGTACACACTGGATTAAAAAATTGCATGCCCATATGCACCAGGTGGCGCTGTGGCTTAGTTGGTTAAAGCGCCTGTCTAGTAAACAGGAGATCCTGAGTTCGAATCTCAGCAGTGCCTACACTTCATTTTCTTATTTGGAAATTTATTCCTAAAGAAAAAAGTATTAAGCACCCAGGAAGATTCCACCATTTGCCTATCCTCAGAATATTGGTCTGACCAGGAACAAGTGTTTGTAAAAGGGGTTCAGATTCAATATGACCTGGGGAGGTCTTGGCGGCCATGAACCACTGACAAGCTATGCAATCTTGCCTGCCATTTGTGAGGCTTGGATGTAATTAACTTCTTTCTGCAGGCCATACACATATACACTATATTACCAAAAGTATTGGGGCCCCTACCTTTACACGCACATGAACTTTAATGGCATTCCAGTCTTAGTCCCTTGGGTTCAATATTGAGTTGGCCCACCCTTTGCAGCTATAACAGCTTCAACTCTTCTGGGAAGGCTGTCCACAAGGTTTTGGAGTGTGTCTATGGGAATGTTTGCACCATTCTTCCAGAAGCGCATTTGTGAGGTCAGGCACTGATGTTGGATAAGAAGGTGCTGCTACCATCTGGTGGTTTGTGTACATTGGCCAGATGGGAGGTGGTTAATGGAGATAAGGAGAGGGTGAGGGGTTTGTATCTCAAATCAATACAGCAGTCTAGGTTGAGATGCTTGTCCATAGATGTAGTACAGTGAGTGAACATTATCACTGGCTCGCAGTCTCCAGTCTAATTTATCCCAAAGGTGTTCTATCAGGTTCATCATGGCCTCCCATGGTAGAGGTGTTGGACAGAAGTGTGGACACATGCTTGCCACCAGCTAGACACACTTTCCCAACACTTCGCTCCTTTTATGCAGCTGTTTACTTTTTGATTTATTGTCCAAAAGTTCCATAGCTCCCAACTGTCTCTTATTTGGAGGAACTATCCACCATCAGGAATCAAATCCATTTGTCCTTCTTTCCTTCTCAGAGGACCTTCTTTTTAGTCTTTAGTGCATACAAATATACTGTTCATCTATCAAGCAGAATATTGCACTTATTTCATTTCAAGCATTAGCCTAGTATACAGGAAATATTAGAATTTTCTTGTGCAATCCACTGAACATAAATAAATTGATGGCCATTAAACTTCAATAATTTTGGTCGCTAAATAAAGGGATCAACCATAGTTGATTGTCAGGTCTTCGGAAATAGCATGCTCTGGTGCAATTCATTACAAGCTTACGATTGCAAATCCTTCAGAACTACAGTCCAAAATACTTTTGTTGATTGGCTTTTTCTCTCTCTGCAGATTGAAAATGCATTGTACTGAGATATGCTCCTAGCTCCTGCCACATGTACAAATTTACCTTTAAGTTTGTTTAGTCAATGATGGCTTTTTCCTCTACAGTTATCAGCCATATGTATAACTTGATGAAAAAAGTCTTCTCTGCATTGGCCGGGAATCGAACCCGGGCCTCCCGCGTGGCAGGCGAGAATTCTACCACTGAACCACCAATGCATTGATACAGTACTGTTTTTTCTTATGTAATGTAAATCCTCTTCCCTGTTTTTTTAAACTTTTTTTTTTATATTAAACAAATTTTCATTTTTATAAAAAATGTTGTACTATTTAGAAAAAAAAAATGTTTTTGGTGTCTCAGTAAAAAAGTGTGTAAAATAAAAATAAAAACAGGAGAGACCCAAAAGTTATTCATCAAAGAGGACAGACCGGTGAAAGCTAATTTTCTTTATTGATAATCCACAAATTAAGCTATAATAAATATATACAATGTATGAAAACTACACCCACCTCCAACACATAAGTAAAATTAAGACCAAAGTCTTAATAGGACACAGGTGGCCACCACACCCGATTCAAACACCTCATACACACCTCACACACAAGCACTGGAATATCCTTGAACCAGATCTGGAATGAATTTATGTAAAAATCGATCATTTCAGATTCACAAAGTGAAATATGAAGTAAAGAGTTCCGTGGTTGAACTTGGTGGAGCGCTCAGCTAAATACTCCAATGGGAATGTAAAGTACTTGTGCTTCTTGGGGTATAAAGAAGTTCCCTTGAATGTAAAGAAGGCAGATGATACAATGGTTCTTAGCCAGCAAGATATATATCATAGAGCAGCTGTCAGTGGGGGTCAGTGGTTAAGGACTAATAGATGTAAGGGTGACACTGAACAAGGAAAACAAACAGGATGTGCTGTGAGTAGGACTTCCCTTCAATCGCTTGGGGTAGGGTACAGCTCACCGCTTGACGTCTTGTGTATATAGTCGTTTCCCTATTGAAGTCAAGTCCTTATAACGGTAGCCCCACCATCTCAATGACCAAACTGGAGTCCAGATAGTGGATGTCAACTCAGAGTGATCCTAACCAAAGTATGGCAATGCATGATAAGGTCCAGCATTCAATGGCTTCCAGTATCACAAGGCTGTGTGATGAACCTTGGACCAAGATAGCAATACAGCTAGTTCACGCCGACTAACGAGGCAATGGCTAGTGGTGGCTTGAGGCGAATAGAGGTGGATCGTGGTATGTGATGGAGATCACCATGTCCTCACCACGAACAACGTCATCACGTTGTTCATGGCGAGGACACGGTGATCTCCATCACATTCCATCACATACCATGATCCAACTCTATTCGCCTCAAGCTGCCACTAGCCACTGCCTCGCTAGTCGGTGTGAACTAGCTGTATTGCTATCTTGGTCCAAGGTTCATCACACAGCCTTGTGATACTGGAAGCCATTGAATGCTGGACCTTATCAACAGCCTCCTCCCGGCTCCCGCACGAAAAGAGTCCCCACCGGCTTTGCACTGCACTTTTAGTGTAGTGCCATTCTTATAGGGTTGACTGGCCTAGGGGGCAGGGTCCAGGAGGCAAATTAGTCTGGCACCCCCATAAAGCGGCTGCACTGCTGCCAGCCGGTATGGCAATAGCGGCTGGTAAGGACATTTGGACAGACTTGATAAAACTAGTATTGCTGCCGCCAATACTAAGTGTGGCACTGCAGCCTAATGCCCCGCCTACCCTCCTCCTCCACATCCTTGGGTGGAAGTTACGATATGTAACTTCCTTCCGGGCTCTGCATCAATAGCGCAGAGAAGAGAGGAAGGAAGCTGGAGCCCCCAGGTATGGCATCACTTCAATATAATTCATTTCATTTCTTTAAATATCCTTGTCCTTGAGGGAGCATATTCAATTGCATCATATAGAATTAAGACTTTTAATTGCATATGATGGCGATAATATTTTGAACCTGCTCACCTCATATGTACTATCACAATATGTCACTGGATTAGTAAGATTACTCCTATCTTAAAAGATATTTGGACTTGTGTTTTCTGACACTGATTATTTCATTTATTTGTATAAAGATGAGAGACTTTCTAGTATTATTATACAAATAAGTGAAATAATCCTATGATTACAATCAGTGACAACAAACGCAAGTCCAAATATCTTACAAGATAGGAGTAATCTTATTAATCCAGTGACATAAGGCTGCACTGATGGGCACTGATGAGGCTGCACTGATGGCCACTGATTGGCTGCACTGATGGCCACTGATAAGGCAGAACCGATGGCCACTGATGAGGCGGCTCTGATAAACTGCACTGATAAAGCAGCACTGATATGCTGCACTGATGGGCACTAATAGGCTGCACTGATGGGCGCTAATAGGCTGCAGTGATCGCCACTGATGAGGTGGCAATGATGGGTACTGATAAACTGCACTGATAAGGCAGCACTGATATGCTGCACTGATGAGCACTGATGAGGCTGCACTGATGGGCACTGATGAGGCTGCACTGATGGCCACGAGGCGGCACTGATAAGCTGCACTGATGGGACTGCACTGATATGCTGCACTGATAGGCACTGATATGCTGCACTGATGGCCACAGATGAGGCTGCACTGATGGCCAGTGATGAGGTGGCACTGATGGCCACTGATAAGGCATCACTGATATGCTGCACTGATGGGCACTAATAGGCTGCACTGATGGCCACAGATGAGGCTGCACTGATGGCCAGTGATGAGGTGGCACTGATGGCCACTATAAGGCATCACTGATATGGTGCACTGATGGGCACTGATAGGCTGCACTGGTGGCCCCTGATGAGGCTGCATTGAATGCCACTGATGAGGCGGCACTGATGGGGCTGCACTGATGGGCATTGATGAGACTGCACTGATGGGCACTGATGAGACTACATTGACAGGGCAGGTCTTGAACGTAAAGGGGTGTGGCCTTGACAGGAAGGGGTGGGTCATATGTAAATTAGAGGACGCACAAGTTTAGTCAGGCCAAGGGCAGCACAAAACCTAAATACACCACTGCACTGCAGCTCAAAGGATCTCAAAGAAGCTGCTCCTACAGGCTTTTGAGCTCTTATTTTTGTGCCCAAAAGAGCTCAAAAAAGCTTGAAAATGCACAAAAACATTTGTTCAGGCTTTTTGTTTTGTTTATACAGTGGTTAAGAAAATACTATCTAGGAACGTCTGTGAAAAAAAAACGTTTATGCTCACAAAAGCTCAAAGGAGCTTGAAGAAGTTTGCAGTAGATCAATAAAAACACGCACAAAAGCACAAAAAAAGCACAAGCTTCTTCAAGCTGAAATAAAAGCTCAAATGCCTGTGCAGCTTTTTTTTGAGCTGCAGTGTGCATGAGCCCTAAGGTGTTCCCTGGGAATTGTGGACTATTATTTATTAATGGACTTTATTAGCGCCACGTTTCATTTTAATATTTTTGATTGTTACCCACAATACATGCTCGCTGCTGTCCTTTGTTGCAAAACCCAAGTGCGATGAAGTTTTATTTATATAATGGCAAAATTATCACTGAAGAAAAAAGTCAATAGTAAAAATGTAATAATTGCTCTGGTACATAGAAGGGTAGACAGGTGAGTGAGCTGAAGAAGCTAAAGTTTTTTTTTTTCTTTTTTTGAAAGAGGGAGGAATAATTAAGCCTGTAACCCCTGAAGATCTCTCTAAAGTAAGAGAAATCCTCTTTGGAAATTTTCACAGAAAGGGTCCTCTTTGAAAGATTTTTTTTCCCATTCCTGATGCAGTAGCAACTCAAAATGTTTTGATTTTCTCAATACTTTCTGTCCTGGTGGCACCATAGAGAGGGTGATTATCCCCTAGGCCAGTGGTCTCCAAACTGCGGTCTGTGGGTCAGATGTGGCCCTTTGCTTGCCTTTATTAGGCTCTTGGGACACCATTCCTCCCTCTGATACAAGGCACTATTCATCCTACACCAATGATTGGGCATAATTTCTGTCATTGATACCAACAATAGGGCATGATTCCTACCACTGACCCCAGCAATGGGGTACTATTCTCACTGACACCAATGATGGGGCAAGTTTCCTAGCCCTGATACCAACAATGGGGCATTATTCCCCTACTGACACCAACGATGGGGCACTTTTCCTTCCACTGGCACCAATGATGGGGCACTATTCTTCCAATTAATACCAATGATTGGGCACTATTCCTCCCGCTGATACCAATGACAGGGCACTATTCCTCCCAATGACACCAAGGACAGGGCAATATTCTTCTCACTGACACCAATGACAGGGCAATTTTCCAGGCCCTGACACCAACAATGGGGCATTAATCCTCCCACTGACACCAGTGATGGGGCGCTTTTCCTCCTAATGACACCAGTGATGATGGGACACTATTCCTCCCACTGATACCAATGATGGGGCACTATTCCTCCCAATGACTCCAATGATGGGGCATTATTCTTCTCACTGACACCAACGATGGGGCAATTTTCCATACCCTGATACCAACAATGGGGCATTATTCCTCCAACTGACACCAATGATGGGGCACTATAGCTCCCACTGACACCAATGATGGGGCACTATTCCTCCAAATGACACCAATGATGGGGCACTATTACTCCCACTGATACCAATGACATGGCACTATTCCTCCTAAAGACATCAATGATGGGGCAATATTTCTTCCCCTAATACCAACAATGGGGCAATATTCCTACTACTGATACCAATGATGGGGCATTGTTTACTGCCTTTGATTTCTACTCCCACTGGCCACTGTCCGCCCCCCCCAAAGTCTGAAGGATAGTAAACTGGCCCCTTGTTCAGCAAGTTTAGAGACCCCTGCCCTAGAGCAATACAAATCTGACAAAAGTTGAAATTCTTCTTATTTATATGCAGAACCAACAATTGGCATTAGCTATACTGTGAAGAGAGTAAAAATAAATACATTTGGATTCTTTTTGTGTCATAGAGTGACTTACAAACATAGAAACATTTCTCAGTCTGACCAAAAACATCTGGATGGGAAAACATTCTCTATTGTCAGCGAGGCAACTGGAACGTGATGTGCAATGGCTTCAACTAGTATAAATAAATGCCTCTATCTGAAGTCTCTTTGGTGTTCCCAGACCATTATCTGTTGCCATATCAGCCCTCTTCTACAGAGGTGTCAGACAAAAGTGTGGACACTTCCCCATTGTTGTCACCTGGACACACTTCCCAATGACACACTGGCAGTGACACACTTCTGTCTTTTTCATATGCGGCTGTTTGATCCTCTGTCTACTTGGTTATCAGTCCTCACCTAAACCTGTAGAGCATCTTAAAGGACAATGGTCACCTCTTTGTGGAAATTTCCATATGTTTTACTTGTGTATGGCTGTTTTACATAGCTGTAATACTGGGGTCAATCAAGGACTCTTTCTATTTGTGGACAATCAATAGAGCAAATGACAATGCAAGATGGTTGGTCGATGAATGCATACCGATCCATTCACTGATGTCTAAAACCAATGTATATTTTTAACAGTTAAAGCCTATCTAAATCCAAATGTATTACATTGCTCCTTACCACTACTTAGATGTGGTGACTGTATCATTTTCTAATTATTTTTAGGCCTTTTTACTATTATTTTCTAGTGATCATGCCAGTACCACATTTCTGTCCTAAGGTGACAATGCTCACTCATTGTACTGTATGAGCAGCAGTATCAACCTGGGGCAAAAAGTGTGTTAGGAGATATTTTGTGAAATTCTGCGCTAGAAAGTGGTCACTTAAATTCCAGTAATAATAATTTTTTGCCTCTTGGAAGACGTCCCGTCTGACGAAAAGTGCAGGGTGGATGTCATCCGTAGTTGGTGGATTGTTTATGTTATGCTTTTGCCCTTTGTTGTTTGAGAGTATAATCTTGCTACTTTTAAAATAAGTGGTTAAAAGGTACCCCTCTATTGGCATCTTCTTACTCTTTCCTTGTGGTTTGAATGACACCTGGTGTACTAGGAGGCATCCTTTAGAGAGAATCCGAATCCTCTGTTTGAAAACTGAGATGGCAGAGGTGCTCTTGGACTAAGGCATACACGTATATAGTGGTTATTATCTGTCCATCCATCCTGGGTCTTATCCCATAAAAAATGTTTTCAGACCTCCCTACATTTAAGGTCTAAGACTCTGGTAAGCTGCTGCATGTTCTTTCCTGGTGGCTGATGCACTTTACTGGTGTGAAGAATATAACTTAATTTACATAGTTAGTCAGGTTGAAAAAAGACACAAGTCCATCCAGTTCAACCATAAAAAAAAAAAAAAAAAAAATCGTACAATCCAATATACCCAATACTATACCCACAGTTGATCCAGAGGAAGGCAAAAAACCCCAGCAGAGCATGCTCCAATTTGCTACAGCAGGGGAAAAAATTCCTTCCTGATCCCAGAGAGGCAATCGGATTTTCCCTGGATCAACTTTACCTATAAATGTCAGTACCCAGTTATATTATGTACATTTAGGAAAGTATCCAGGCCTTTCTTAAAGCAATCTACTGAGCTGGCCAGAACCACCTCTGGAGGGAGTCTATTCCACATTTTCACAGCTCTTACTGTGAAGAAACCTTTCCGTATTTGGAGATAAAATCTCTTTTCCTCCAGTCGTAAAGAGTGCCCCCTTGTCCTCTGTGTTGACCGTAAAGTGAATAACTCAACACCAAGTTCACTATATGGACCCCTTATATATTTGAACATGTTGATCATATCCCCCCTTATTCTCCTCTTCTCAAGAGTGAACAAATTCAGTTCCTCTAATCTTTCCTCATAGCTGAGCTCCCCCATGCCTCTTATCAGTTTGGTTGCCCTTCTCTGCACTTTCTACAGTTCCCCGATATCCTTTTTGAGAACTGGTGCCCAAAACTGAACTGCATATTCCAGATGAGGTCTTACTAATGATTTGAACAGGGGCAAAATGATATCTCTCTCTCTGGAGTCCATACCTCTCTTAATACAAGAAAGGACTTTGCTCGCTTTGGAAACCGCAGCTTGGCATTGCATGCTATTATTGAGCTTATGATCTACCAAAACCCCCAGATCCTTCTCCACTACGGATTCCCCCAGTTGTACTCCCCCTAGTATGTATGATGCATGCATATTCTTAGCCCCCAAGTGCATAACTTTACATTTCTCAACATTAAACCTCATCTGCCACATAGTCGCCCAATTAGACAGTGCATTGAGGTCGGCTTGTAAATTGGAGACATCCTGTAAGGACGTTATTCCACTGCATAGCTTGGTGTCATCTGCAAAGACAGAAATGTTACTTTTGATCCCAGACCCAATATCATTTATAAAGATATTAAAGAGTAAGGGTCCCAGAACTGAACCTTGGGGTACATCACTGATAACCTTAGACCATTCAGAGTAAGAATCATTAACCACTACTCTCTGAATTCTGTCTTTTAGCCAGTTTTCTATCCATTTACAAACTGATATTTCCAAGCCTGTAGACTTTAACTTACACATGAGCCGTGTGTGCGGAACTGTATCGAGCGCTTTTGCAAAATCCAAGTAAACCACGTCCACAGCCACCCCTCTGTCCAAGGTTTTACTTACCTCTTCATAAAAAGAAATCAGGTTTGTCTGACAACTTCTGTCTTTCATGAACCCATGCTGTCTGTTGCTTAAAATGTTTTTTTCCAGCAAGAACTCGTCTATGTGGTCTTTTATTAAACGCTCCAGTATCTTCCCGACTATAGAAGTTAAACTAACAGGTCTATATTTACTTGGTAAAGACTTTGATCCCTTTTTAAATATAGGCACCACGTTCGCCCTGCGCCAATCCAGTGGTACCATTCCTGTCATTAATGAGTCCCTAAAAATTAGATACAATGGCTTTGAAATTACAGAGCTCAATTCTTTTAGGATCCGTGGGTGGATGCCATCAGGTCCAGGTGCTTTATCCACCTTTATTCTGTCTAAATATTTCTGGACCATATCCCTTTTGAGCCATTGTGGATCATTGGGGGCTGTGTCAATACCACCCCCATTATGGACATGAGCTTCCCCATGCTCTTTTGTATACACAGAGCTGAAGAAAGTATTTAATAAATTAGCCTTCTCCTTGTCCCCAGTCACCCACTCTAAATTATTTTGTAAAGGGCCTACATGCTCAGACCTCACCTTTTTACTATTAATATATTTGAAAACATTTTTGGGGTTTGTCCTACTATTTTTTGCGATCTGTCGTTCATTTTGAATTTTTGCACCCTTGATTTCCTTTTTACATATTCTGTTAAATTCTTTGTAGCATTTAAACAACACTAGTGTTCCTTCATTTTTATATTTTTTAAAAGCTCTTTTTTTATTGTTTATAGCTTTTCTAACTTTGACCGTGAGCCACATAGGTTTTCTTTTTAGCCTTTCAAACTTATTGCCCATGGGAATATACTTTGCAGTGAGGTCTCAAACAGTCTTTTTGAAGAATTCCCATTTCTGTTCTGTGTTTATCGCTGCCAATATTGCCTCCCAGTCTAAGTCCTCGAGAGCAGCCCTCATCCTTGGAAAATTTGCTCTCTTGAAGTTAAGTATTTTTATCTTTCCCTTATGTATTTCTTGTTTACAGCTAACATCAAATGAAATCATGTTATGGTCACTGCTACCCAGGTGTTCCTTTATCTGAACATTAGTAATAAGCTCTGCATGGTTTGAGATTACCAGGTCCAACAGAGCTTCATTCCTAGTTGGGGCCTCAATAAACTGGACCATAAAATTGTCCTGTGCTAGGTTTATAAATTTGTGCCCTTTAACTGTCCCAGCAGTGCCATTACTCCAGTCAATTTCTGGGTAGTTAAAATCCCCCATTATTATCACTGTCCCAGCCCTTGCAGCCCTTTCCATCTGTGCAAGGAGCTGAGTCTCCACCTCCTCGTTAACATTGGGTGGTCTATAACAAACTCCAATGATTAACTTTGAACTACGCCCATCTATATGCAGTTCCACCCATAATGCTTCAGACTCATCACACTCTCCATCAATAAGGTCCTCTTTCACACTTGCTTTGAGATCACTTCTCACATAGAGACAGACCCCGCCACCTTTCCTTTTTACCCTGTCTCTCCCTGAAAGAGTGCATAGCCAGGAATATTAATAGCCCAGTCATGTGAGGATTGAAGCCAAGTTTCAGCAATACCGATTACATCATAGTTCACCTCATGCACCAGAGCTTCCAACTCACCTATTTTGCTTGGCAGACTTCTGGCATTGGTGAACAAACACTTTAATGCATTATTACATTTTGGTCTGGTGTTTTTCATATAATTTTTAGTAGTACAAATGGCACTACAGTTTCCAATGGCTGTTTGCAACATGGAAAATTTCTTGACACCTGCCATAACCCTCCCCCCATCTGTCCCCATTCCACCCTCCATTAATATCTGACCCCTAACTGACCTGTCTTCTTGATGTAATTCCAGTTCACCCTCCCCCCTCAATCCTAGTTTAAATACTCCTCCAGCCTTCCTATAAACCTCTCCCCCAGCACAGCAGACCCCCTTCCATTCAAGTGCAAACCGTCTTTAGCATATAGGTTGCACCCAAATGAAAAGTCAGCCCAGTGCTCTAGAAACCCAAATCCCTCCTCCCTACACCAGGTCTTGAGCCATGCATTCAGCTCTCTAATCACCCACTGCCTTTCCTGTGTTGCACATGGCACAGGCAATATTTCAGAGAATATCACCTTGGAGGTCCTTCCCTTCAACTTGCAGCCTAGTTCTTTAAATTGATTCTTAAGGAGCCTCCACCTTCCATGTATACTGTCATTGGTTCCAACGTGGACCAAGACAGCTGGGTCATGCCCAGCCCCTCCCAGTAATTTATCCACCCGGTCCACCACATGCCGAACCCTAGCACCAGGGAGACAGCAAACCATTCGGTTGAGGCGATCCTGGCGACAAATTATTCTATCAGTCCTTCTGATTATAGAATCCCCTATAACCACCAACTGTCTAGGCCTACCTGCACTCCCCTCACCACCTCTACTAGATGGGCTGCTCTCCCGGCTGTTAGGGGTAGCAGTGACATCTAGGGCTGCCACCTCTGTGTTTGCCACCTCCACATCTTCACCCAACTTGGCAAATTTGTTTTGATGCACAAACACAGGACTGGCCTTCCTATTCTGCGAGCCCCTTCCACTCCCTCTAACTACATTAACCCATCTTCCTATCTGATAATCCTGACTTGCCCCTCCACCCTCCACATCAGCCCTACTGACCACCTGCTCAGCGAGCAGAGGACCCCCTTCAAGGTTGTCCTTTCTGCCCAGTGTTGCAACTTGCTCCTCCAGATCTCTAATGCGAGCTTCCAGAAGGGCAACCTGCTCACATCTGTCACAGCGGTATCCATCCTGGAGCTGTTGCACCAATTTTGCATACATGTGGCACACTGTGCACTGAGCAAAACCTTCAACCCTGCTAGCACTCATTTCCCAGTTACAATACAATTACTTAAGGGAAGTTTAAGATGTTACTTACATATTAGAAGACTTCTGTTTAAACTCCTGTTTTCAACTCCTGGTTTTTAACTCTCCACTTTAGTTCAATTTCAAGATGGAATCCAAGATTTTGGGACTTTTTATATTTACTATATTATATTTTCACATAATTTGTGAATGATATATTTAAAGGGGCAGCACAACACATTTTTTGTTGATAATAAGTGTGTTAGGACTTCTCCATAACATAAGGGGCAGGCATTCACCAGTACCAATAGACTTACTGATAACATTATTTGAGAGAACACTGCAGAGTACACAGGACAGCACTGGATTTACATCAGGATCAACAACTTTTGTCTTTATAGAATAACAAAAACATTTTTTAAGGTTTTTTTGGTTGGAATTTTGGAGTAAAGTTTTGCATGGCAAACAGCAAAATCATTGTTATTCTATTAATTACAATTGTGACAAGAGTGGGCTGAGCCTTAGATAGATAAACATCAACGTCAAGGTAGAAAAGTGGGAGAGGAAGAGTAGGTTCTAAAGGAGGGCGTTCCGGAGAGTTTTCAATGTTAGATCAATTATCATGGGTGGACCTGTTTTAATATATAACCATGGATGCCAGTTATTTTCAAACTGATGTTGCTTGTCTTTTAGTATACTATGAAGTTTTTCATATGTTCAACCCTTGTCCCACTACAAGGGTGTCTTTGAGTTTTACCTTGAGTTCAGCTTTAACCTAATCCAATAACTCTAAACCTAATTGTAATCATTTAAATTTCAAAAATTAGCAAGAACAAAATCTTGCCAAAAAATCATGGTGCTATCGGACAGTGTGGTATATCCTCTGCACCTAAAAGTCTAAGATCTACTGTATTATGCTGATAAATACTGATCCATCTAAACAGGTGCTCCAAAGAGGAGTGTTTGAATAGTAAAATTTTCAATCCTTTCAACACTAATCACATAATAAGGTGTTTATTCCATGGTCTGTACTGTCACAGATTTGAGGGATCTGGGGGCTTTACAACTTTGTTTAGAGGCACCAAAAGGCAACAGGGTAAGTATGCTTCTAAAGTGTGTCTTTTCTGTGTTCACACGTCCCTTTGATTGCCCCATTACCATTTAGAGGTGACATTATCTCCGTAATTTGAGGGTCCTTGTTAAGTTCACACAAAGCTATGGGAAAAGCTCAGCTGAACAGTTCCCGTTCACTATGATTCTGAAGGGGTGTTGAGGTGGTTTACGGCTCTAATTTGACACATGCAAGTTTAGGATAGACAGTGGTGCACGTTATCGCCAAATAATTGTGGACACCTGATAATCATACCTACAGTATATGAGCTCATTGAACATTCCTTTCCAAAACCATGGGCATTAGTATGGATTCCTGCTATAATACCCTCCACTTTTCTGGCAATGCTTTACACAAGAATTTGGAATGTGACTGTGGGAATCTGTGCCCATTTAGGCAAACGAACATATCAACCTTCTTCTACAGAGGTGTCAGACAAAAGTGTGGACACTTCCTCATTGTTGTCACCTGGGCACACTTCCCAATGACACACTAGCAGTGACACACTTCTGTCTTTTTCATATGCGGCTGTTTGATCCTCTGTCTACTTGGTTTTCAGTCCTCACCTAAACCTGTAGAGCACTTAAAGGACAATGGTCACTTCTTTGTGGATATTTCCAGATGTTTTACTTGTGTACAGCTGTTTTACATAGCTGTAATACTGAGGTCAATCAATAGCACTTTCTATTTGTGGACAATCAAAGGACCAAAAGACAATGTAAGATGGTTGGTTGATGAATGCATACCCATGCATTCACTGATGTCTAAAACCAATGTATATTTTTAACAGTTAAAGCCTATCTAAATCCAAATGTAATAAATTGCAGCTTACCACTACTTAGATGAGGTGACTGTATCATTTTCTATTTATTTTTAGGCCTTTTTACCTTTATTTTCTGGTGATCATGCCAGTACCACACTTTCTGTCCTAAGGTGACAATGCTCACTCATTGTACTGTATGAGCAGCAGTATCAACCTAGGACAAAAAGTGTGTTACGAAATGTTTTGTGAATTTCTGCGTTAGAAAATCATCACTTAAATTCCCATAATAATAATTTGTTGAATCTTAGAAGGGGTCACGTCTGACAAAAAGTGCAGGCGGATGTCATCCGGAGAGTTGGTGGGTTGTTTATGTTATGCTTTTGGCACAGTATATGAGCTTATTGAACATTCCTTTCCAAAACCATGGGCATTAATATGGTTTCCTGCTATTATACCCTCCACTCTTCTGGCAGGGCTTTACACAAGAATTTGGAATGTGTCTGTGGAATCTGTGCCCATTTAGGCAAAAGAACATTTGTGAGGTCCGGTACTGATGTTGGATGAGAAGACCTGGCCTGCAACTGGCATTTCAATTCATTTCATAGTTTTTCAATGGAGGTGAGATCAGAGCTCTGTGCTGGCTATGTCTACATGGTGATGGCTTTGTGCACAGGGGCACAGTCATGCTGGAACATAATAGAGTCATTCCCCAATTATTGCCACAACTAGGGATGAGCTTCGTGTTCGAGTCGAACCCATGTTCGACTCGAACATCGGCTGTTCGCCCGTTCGCCGAATTGCGAACGATATGGGCCGTTCGCGCTAAATTCGTGTGGCGCGTCACGGCCCATAATTCACTGCGGCATCGCAGTGCATTGCTGGCTGATGATTGGCCAAGCATGCACTATGACCCGCATGCTTGGCCAATCACAGCGCCGTCAGTAGAGAGAGCTGTAATTGGCCAAAGCCAGGGTGGCTTTGGCCAATTATGGCTCAGGGGATTTAGTACACACCCCACACTATATAAGGCCGCCTGCACGGCGGCCCTGTGTAGTGTGTGTTCCGGTGTGCTGAGAGATAGAGAGAGAGAGAGACAGTGTCATTTGATTTGAGTTAGATAGATTAGGCAGAACAGTCAGTCAGTTAGCTGCACTTACAGTGTATTGTGTATATATATGCATCCCAGGTGTTGCATATATATATATACACTGTATTCAGTTTAGCTAGATCCGTTCCTGTTATCTTCTATCTAGACTATTTACATTTAATGCAGTGCGTCCTGCTCACAGTGTTCAGCTAGATCCGTTCCTGCTATTTACATTTAGTGCAGTGCGTCCTGCTCACAGTGTTCAGCTAGATCCGTTCCTGTTATCTTCTAGACTATTTACATTTAGTGCAGTGCGTCCTGCTCACAGTGTTCAGCTAGATCCGTTCCTGCAATTTACATTTAGTGCAGTGCGTCCTGCTCACAGTGTTCAGCTAGATCCGTTCCTGCTATTTACATTTAGTGCAGTGCGTCCTGCTCACAGTGTTCAGCTAGATCCGTTCCTGTTATTTACATTTAGTGCAGTGCGTCCTGCTCACAGTGTTCAGCTAGATCCGTTCCTGCTATTTACATTTAGTGCAGTGCGTCCTGCTCACAGTGTTCAGCTAGATCCGTTCCTGCTATTTACATTTAGTGCAGTGCGTCCTGCTCACAGTGTTCAGCTAGATCCGTTCCTGCTATTTACATTTGGTGCAGTGCGTCCTGCTCACAGTGTTCAGCTAGATCCGTTCCTGTTATCTTCTAGACTATTTACATTTAGTGCAGTGCGTCCTGCTCACAGTGTTCAGCTAGATCCGTTCCTGCTATTTACATTTAGTGCAGTGCGTCCTGCTCACAGTGTTCAGCTAGAGCCGTTCCTGCTATTTACATTTAGTGCAGTGCGTCCTGCTCACAGTGTTCAGCTAGATCCGTTCCTGTTATCTTCTAGACTATTTACATTTAGTGCAGTGCGTCCTGCTCACAGTGTTCAGCTAGATCCATTCCTGCTATTTACATTTAGTGCAGTGCGTCCTGCTCACAGTGTTCAGCTAGATCCGTTCCTGTTATCTTCTAGACTATTTACATTTAGTGCAGTGCGTCCTGCTCACAGTGTTCAGCTAGATCCGTTCCTGTTATCTTCTAGACTATTTACATTTAGTGCAGTGCGTCCTGCTCACAGTGTTCAGCTAGATCCGTTCCTGTTATCCTTTAGACTATTTACATTTAGTGCAGTGCGTCCTGCTCACAGTGTTCAGCTAGATCCGTTCCTGTTATCTTCTAGACTATTTACATTTAGTGCAGTGCGTCCTGCTCACAGTGTTCAGCTAGATCCGTTCCTGTTATCTTCCTACTGACAGGCAGGCTTGTCTGGTTACAGTATATAAAGCTACCTGAAGAAAATTACAGGTGTTCTATTTGATCCTATTAGTACCACGGTCAGGCAGCTAGACTATTTACATTTAGTACAGTGCGTCCTGCTCACAGTGTTCAGCTAGATCCGTTCCTGTTATCTTCCTACTGACAGGCAGGCTTGTCTGGTTACAGTATATAAAGCTACCTGAAGAAAATTACAGGTGTTCTATCCCAGCTTAGTGCAGCTACAGGCCATTAGTATGTCTGGAAGGCCAAGAAGGAGAGGCAGACAGTCACAAGCCAATAAGAGAGGGCAAGCAGGCTCTGTGTCTAGTGCTGGTCGTGGAGACGGTGCATCCTCATCAGCACGTGGCCATGGGACACGCTTGGCCTTTTTTTCGGCAGCTGGCCGTGTTGAGCCGCAACATGCGGAAGACTTGGTCGAGTGGATGACCAAGCCGTCCTCATCCTCCTCATCCTCTCTCACCCATGCCCAGGGTGCTTTGTCTGGCAAAGCAGCGGCCTCTTCCCTCAGCTCAATGTCATCAGTGACTCCTTCCCTAGCTCCACCATGTCCTCATGAGGATTCCCTCGAACTGTTTGACCACAGTGTTGGGTACATGCTCCAGGAGGATGCCCAGCGTTTGGAAGGCTCTGATGACGATACTGAGCTCGATGAAGGCAGTAACATGAGCACGGACAGAGGGGGTGCCCAAGAAGGACAGCAATCTGGCAGTCATGCTCCCCCTGCTGCAGCATACTGCCAGGTTTGCTCCAGTGATGAGGAGGGAGGGGATGATGAGGTCACTGACTCAACGTGGGTGCCTGATAGGAGAGAGGAGGAGGAGGAGGAGGAGGAGGCGGCGGCACATCACCAACGAGGCAGGATGCCCTCCAGGGGCCAGCCTAAGGGCAGCACATTGACTGCATCACACCCCAAAGCTCCACATGTGCAGGGCGCTGCAGTCTCTGCGCGTTATTCAAAAAGTTCTTTGGTGTGGGCCTTTTTTGAGACGAGTGCATCAGATCGCACCGCTGCTATTTGCAACATATGTCTCAAGCGTATCTCGCGTGGCCAAAACATCTCCCGCTTGGGTACCACATGCTTGACCAGACATATGTTGACCTGCCATGCAGTTCGTTGGCAAGCGTATCTAAAAGACCCACACCAAAGAACAAAGAGGATCTCTCCTTGCTCCTCATCAGCTGAGATTTCCAACCCCACTAGACCTTCAGTCCTCTCTGAGACCTGCAGTGAGAGGAATGAAGGTGTAGAATTAGGTGTGTCACAGCCAAGTACTTGTGGGCAATCTGCTTTTGGTACACCGACGTCAGATTGTACCAGGCAAATTTCCCTGCCCCAGCTGCTGCACCGCCGAAAGAAGTTTGCTCCCAGCCATCCACATGCCCAGCGGTTGAATGCTAGCTTGGCAAAATTGCTAGCACTTCAACTGCTGCCTTTTCAGTTGGTAGACTCTGCCCCCTTCCGTGAGTTTGTGGAATGTGCGGGTCCTCAGTGGCAGGTACCCAAACGCCACTTTTTCTCACGGAAGGCGATTCCGGCTCTCTACCGGCATGTGGAAGGCAATGTCCATGCCTCGCTGGACAGGGCGGTCAGCGGTAAGGTGCATATTACCGCTGACTCATGGTCCAGCAGGCATGGACAGGGACGTTACCTAAGTTTCACGGCGCATTGGGTGACTCTGCTGGCAGCTGGGAAGGATGCAGGACAAGGTGCAGTAGTGTTGGAGGTTGTTCCGCCACCACGCTTCCAAAATGCTGATTGTGACACACCTCTCTCCTCCACCCCCTCCTCTTCTTCTTCCTCCATGGCCTCTTCTTCGGAACCAGCGGTGCTCCGTAGGCGTTCAAGGGGCTACGCAAGTACGCAGGCCAAAAGATGCCATGCGGTGCTTGAGCTGGTGTGCTTGGGGGACAGGAGCCACACTGGGGCAGAGGTTCTGTCAGCTCTGCAGGGGCAGGTTCAGAGGTGGTTGACGCCACGCCAACTTAAGGCAGGAATGGTGGTTTGTGACAATGGCACCAACCTCCTCTCTGCCCTCCGACAGGGACAAATGACCCATGTGCCCTGTTTGGCTCACGTCCTTAACTTGGTGGTGCAGCGGTTCTTGGGCAGGTACCCGGGCTTACAGGATGTCCTGAGGCAGGCCAGGAAAGTCTGTGTGCATTTCCGCCGGTCATATAATGCCAGTGCTCGGCTGACGGACCTCCAAAAGGAGTTTACCTGCCCAAGAACCGCCTAATCTGTGACATGCCCACCAGGTGGAACTCAACGTTGGCCATGCTGCAGCGACTATGGCACCAGGACAGGGTCAGGGGAGCTTGGTTTTTTTTCCCCACGCCAGTGGGCCATGATCAGGGATGCATGCACTGTCCTGTCACCATTCGAGGAGGCCACGAGGATGGTGAGCACTGACAGTGCATGCATCAGTGACACTGTCCCCCTTGTCCACCTGTTGGAGCACACGCTGCGTGGAATAATGGACAGGGCACTTGAGGCAGAACAGAGGCAGGAAGAGGAGGACTTCCTTAGCTCTCAAGGCCCCCTTTATCCAGACAGTGTTCCTGCGTGCCCGCCGATCACACAGGAAGAGGACGAGGAGGAGGAGGAGGAAGATTGTGTCAGTATGGAGGTGGAGCCTGGCACTCAGCATCAGCAGCAGTCTTTAAGGGATCAGTCCCAAGGAACACATGGACTTGTACGTGGCTGGGAGGAGGTGGCTGCGGACGTTGTTGTCCTTAGTGACCCAGAGGACTCCGGACCGAATGCCTCAGCAAACCTACGCTGCATGGCCTCCCTGATCCTGCAAAGCCTGCGTAAGGATCCTCGTATTCGTGGTATCAAGGAGAAGGACCAATACTGGCTGGCAACCCTCCTTGATCCACGTTACAAGGGTAAGGTTGCAGACCTTATCTTGCCATCGCAGAGGGAGCAGAGGATGAAACATCTTCGGGAGGCCTTGCAGAAAGGTCTGTGCAACGCGTTCCCAGAGACTGGGAGGTTACAAACTCCTGTTTCTGGACAACGTGTTGCTGAGGCTTCGGTCAGTCAAAGAAGGAGCGGTGGAGAAGGTGGCCGTCTGACCGATGCGTTCAGACAATTTTTTGGTCCGCAGCCCCAAGGTATGATCGGTTCCAGCAACCATCGCCAGCGTCTGTTTTACATGGTGCAGGAATACCTAGGGGCAAGATCAGACTTGGACACCTTTCCCACCGAAAATCCTCTGGGTTACTGGGTCTTGAGGATGGATCACTGGCCAGAGCTTGCACAGTATGCAATTGAGCTACTGGCCTGTCCTGCATCCAGCGTTCTTTCGGAACGCACATTCAGTGCTGCTGGAGGCGTGGTAACCGATCACAGGGTGCGTCTGTCCACCGACTCGGTCGATCGGCTGACCTTCATAAAAATGAATGAGTCTTGGATCACCACCAGCTACCAAGCACCTGATGCTGATGTAACCGAATAATTTTTTTTGAAATCTCAGATCCCTTCAAAGACTGCCTATGCTGATGCTGAGTGACTATCCCTGAGTAATTATCCTCTTCCTCCTCAATCATCACGCTGATAGCTTGTAAGAACATTTTTGGTTCTGGGCGCCACCACCAGTGCCTAAGGCACAATTTTTCAGCCCCTGTTTAACAGGGGCGTGTAATTACAATTTTTGATGTAATACTTTGCAGCAGGGCTTGTTCCTGCATTCCAACTAGAGTGTCTGTGAGGGGTTGCAGTGTTGTGGCACCAGCACCAGTGCCTAAGGCCCAATTTTTCTGCCCCTGTCTAACAGGGGCGTGTAATTACAATTTTTGATGCAATACTTTGCAGCAGGGCTCGTTCCTGCGTTCTAACTAGAGTGTCTGTGAGGGGTTGCAGTGTTGTGGCACCAGCACCAGTGCCTAAGGCCCAATTTTTCTGCCCCTGTCTAACAGGGGCGTGTAATTACAATTTTTGATGCAATACTTTGCAGCAGGGCTCGTTCCTGCGTTCTAACTAGAGTGTCTGTGAGGGGTTGCAGTGTTGTGGCACCAGCACCAGTGCCTAAGGCCCAATTTTTCTGCCCCTGTCTAACAGGGGCGTGTAATTACAATTTTTGAAGCAATACTTTGCAGCAGGGCTCGTTCCTGCGTTCCAACTAGAGTGTCTGTGAGGGGTTGCAGTGTTGTGGCACCAGCACCAGTGCCTAAGGCCTAATTTTTCAGCTCCTGTTCAACAGGGGCATGTAATTACAATTCTTGATCTAATATTTCACAGCAGGGCCCTGTGAGGGCTTACAGTGTTGTGGCCACAGCAACACCTAAGGCCCAAATTTCTGTTGAGTATATAGGGCAGGACCCTACTTTCAAACATCTAACTTACAAACGACTCCTACTTGCAAACGGAAGGAGACAACAGGAAGTGAGATGAAATCTACCCCTAGGAAGGGAAATTCTCTCCTGTAAGAGTTAATATGGGAAAACAATTTCTCCTTTCCACTGATGCTTTCCAATCCTTGTTCCACAAAAAAACCCAAATTTTCAAAAAACATTTTTCATTGGGACAAAAAAGTGAGGTGAAATCTTCTGAAGAGGAGGAAAGACAGCAAAACAAATGTCACAGGGGTGATAACCCTTCCCTATGTTTTCCAAAAAGCTTAGAAAAGATTTTTTGGCTGGAGCTAAACACGTTAAAAATGTTCAAAATTACAAACAGATTCTACTTAACAACAAACCTACAGTCCCTGTCTTGTTTGCACCGCCTGTATACTGCTGTTCAGAGTATATAGGGCCTGGTGGCCCCACACCTTTCCTTATTTTAATTTGGGTGCGGGGTTCCCCTTAATATCCATACAAGACCCAAAGGGCCTGGTAATGGACTGGGGGGTACCCATGCCGTTTGTCTCACTGATTTTCATCCATATTGCCATGACCCGACATGACATTAAACCCGCAAGCAGTTTTAAATGAGATTTTTTTCCTTTAAAAATGACATTTGGTGCAGGGACTGTTCTAAACATGGGAAACACGCGTCACTTTACAGGCATACTATAGACACCCCCCAGGTACGATATTTAAAGGAATATTTCACTTTTTTTTTTTTTTTACTTTAAGCATCATTAAAATCACTGCTCCCGAAAAAACGGCCGTTTTTAAAAGTTTTTTTTGCATTGATACATGTCCCCTGGGGTAGGACCCGGGTCCCCAAACCCTTTTTAGGACAATACCATGCAAATTAGCCTTTAAAATGAGCACTTTTGATTTCGAACGTTCGAGTCCCATAGACGTCAATGGGGTTCTAACGTTCGTGCAAACTTTCGGTCCGTTCGCGGGTTCTGGTGCGAACCAAACCGGGGGGTGTTCGGCTCATCCCTAGCCACAACCGTGAAAGTGTACAATTGTGTAAAATGTGAACATTTCCTAATTCAACTAAAATTAGCTGGATCAGGAGACAATGTGATGTCTGCGAGGTACCCATGGACATGCCTACCAAGACTCATGGAAGGAAGTAGTGAAGCATCAATGTAACAGTCAATTAACTAGTATATCATTCTTATGGGACTGAACCATCAATATCCACCATCTCCTCAATATAAGTTTAACTTTTCAAATAGTGAAACAAACCACAACACTCTAAAGAAAAGGATTTTAGGGGTGGGTGGTCTCTCAGAAGAACATCAATACACTTTACAATTACAACCTTCTTTATTCCATAAATCTCTAAAATTGAAAGCACTTCACACGCAACATAAGAGATCTTACAGAACATCAACCCCATCCAACATATTTAGAAACAATGATATTTCTATTCCACATTTCCAATGTGGTGCCGGTTAAATGGCTACTTAATATTAATGAATAATCCACAGGAAAGATCCCAATGCATTTCACCCAGATGGACTTCAGGTGAAAAATGGGGTTTGTGTTCTGTTACTTCTCATGGAAGTCAAAAACCCACCAGCCCACAACAACTGAGATCAGACTTGTGATGGAAACAGTCCCTGCCACAACAGTATTAAATCACTTGATAATTGCAATCAATTTGATTGAGGGTCCCAAGGGAACACAACATCATGGACATCAGATGAACACACCCCCAAAGTTCCTGTGGCTTTTCCTCTGTCTTATCACTAAAGTGAATGTAGCGTGGTCTGAGTGGTGGCACCAAATCTTTCATGACAGGATTTCTTTACAGGTATTACCTTAAAAGTACCACTCATTTACACATTCACTAATAAGCCAGTTCTACTCTTCAATGTGAACTGTTTTGGTTCAGTTAGAGACACATATAATAACTCAATTTAAAAGGACATTTATCTATCTCTAGGCAACTGAAAGTCAATAACATAGTATAGCTTATAGCTTTTCTAGTCTGCACTGGTCTAAACTACAACAAGAAACTAACAAGTGTGAAGTATTTAAAGACCATAAACCATTCCCAATGCTCTGATTTGACTCTCCATGTCAGGGGGGCTGGAGACTTGAGTCCTTCCCACGGGCTTGTGTGAAATTTGTAAAGAACTTCAATTAATAGAGATGCTGTGAATTTAATTTGTATATGGTGCAATTATTTAGAAGTGTGTCCATGGGAAAAACACACTTTTAGAGAGACAAATGTTTTGTTACCTTTTGGTCTATGGAACAAAGGCTTTTCAGTCTTCCAGTCCTCAACTTTGTCACATTCCTAAATTAAGGTAGAGTACAGCTACAGTATATGTTTGCCCAGCAGACTTATTTTTTTTTTTGATTGGTGGGATCTACAAACAGATAATATTTACTGTAACTGGGCAGCTTGAAAAAATTCTATATACTGTAGGTATGTCCTACACAATCACGGAAGACATCACCTAGCTGATTGGGTTGAAGTTTTTGATACCATTCACTATTGTCTTTCATCAAGAGGTACTAACGTCTGGAGGGAAGTCTGTAGATTACTCCACTCTTTTTTATCTCTTAGACCCAACATACATTCATGTCCACTCTATGCTCTAAGATTGGGAATAATTTATCAGCATCTCCATGTCTGTGGTTTGTTGCTAGCTGGCCAAAGAGGACACTGTGTTTGAGATTGGGAAACAGATGATAGTCAGAAGGAGCCAGGTCAGGTGAATAGGGCGGATGGGACATCACTTGAAGCCTAAGGCCCCTTTCACACGAACGGACCGTCTATCCATTTTTCTTCCATCCGTCAACGGACGACAATGCATTCCTAGTCCGAGTGCACGTCCAAGCCCTTCGCAAAGATCCGTACATGTAAGCATACTATTGATTACTAAGCTTTATCTGATGTACACCAAGGCATCACTGCATTTCTCAATCGGCATATTATTCTCTACAGGTTAGTCATGACAGGCCAACAACATCAAGGTCCTCACGGCGTGGCAAAAAGCCTGAGAATCCAGAGATGGACAAAGCCATGAAGTTCTTCATGGATGAGATGACCTCCTTTAAAAGACAGGAGAGTAAGGATCCATTCTGTGATCCAAATAACTCAAATGTGTCCTTCCTGAGAACAATTTATCATACACTTCAAAAAGCACCAGCAGAGAGGCAGATGGAGATACATATGGGTATATTTAATTATGTGGGGGGATGTATTAGAGCTGCCGAGTCAGGAATGCCATTGCTCACTATTAGCCAGTATGAACCCCCTCAGAGGTCATACTGTCAATATTCCTATGAGTCCCCATGCCTTCCGGCCCAGCCATATCTACCGCCCTATCCACAGACCCCTGTGCTTTCATACAGCTCAATGCACAATACCCAGAGGCCTTCTTTTGTAAGCTCCTCTACTGCTCATTCCTCACAGGGAACATATCCTCAGAGTGTAAACACTAGCTCAAATTCTGCGGATGTTTCTCAAGCTAATAGCCAAACCAGCTCTGGTTCTTCTTCCCAAACTTCTACTTCATATTCCCCACCCCCACCTCATTTTATCAGGATTTGTAACCTGGTTTTTATGTTAAATTAAGATTTTTTTGAAAGTTTGCATATTTTATGCTTTGTTCAAACTTTGACAAATAAAAAAAAAAGTTACATGGAAAAAAACTTTATTTTAAACGGTTAATATTAATTCGGAAAAAAAAGGTAGAGGGAATTAGTGGGACTTTATATGAGGTATAGGGGTGCCGTTCAGGTCCCCCCCTCCATCCCGGTTGAATAAAGAATAATAAGAAAATAAAAAAGGATAGCGGGACTTTATATATAGACACTCGGGAGCGGGAATAAAATTAATAATTTTTAATGGAATCAAATGATTATAGAGTTTCTGTATTCGAATAATTCAATGCATGATGCTATATATAAAATCATTCGTACAACTATTACAATTCATTGAAACCAGAAAAGATATACATACATACATGTTCCAACAAGGAATCAATACATAATACATAATGTAAAAACATTTAAAGCATGGTTACATGATTAATTGGAAAGGTTGGAGACCAAAAAGAAAAGGGAGGGTTGCAGATCATAGGGGGCAAAAAACAAATTATTATGGAACGGCCTGGTAGAATGCATCAATATGTACACTAGGTTGTTATTGGCTCTACGCGTTTCAAGGTATTTGACCTATCATCAGGAGCAAGGAACCATAGTGATAATCTAAAAATTAAAGGAAAAAATGTTTAATTGAAAGTATAAAGGGAAAAAAAAGAGAAAAAAAAAAAAAAAAAAATAAGAAAAACTCAGAACAGGCAGGAAGGGTCCTCCCTGATGGACCCGAACCGCCTGTGCACTTACATGTATGGTCCACACAGTGGCGGTGCGGCCATGAAACGCACAGGCCAAGCCAATCATGCCATGCACGGGAGCTGAGGGGACATGTAGCAACGGGCAAGACACAGGAATGGACGACGTCCCGCAGGAGTGTCGTTGTAGATGATGGTGAAACAAAGGGACCAAATCTGTAGGGGAAAGAAAATGAAGTGGCTGTGAAGTGGATGTGGGGCAAGGTGAAGGAAATGGGTGGAGAGGGAGGAGATGTGGAATAAGGGAAGGAATGAAGGGGGTTAAAAAAGGGGTTAGTGTGATTAGAAAAGAGGTTGAGAACATGAGAAAGGTAGATGGAATAGGAATAGGAAAATGAAAATGAAAAGGGGAAAAAGAGAGGGTAGGATAGGCAGGGTGATGCAAGAGGGGCAAGATAAGTAGGGATGAGCTTCGTGTTCGAGTCGAACCCATGTTCGACTCGAACATCGGCTGTTCGATCGTTCGCCGAATTGCGAACGTTATGGGCCGTTCGCGCTAAATTCGTGTGGCGCGTCACGGCCCATAATTCACTGCGGCATCGCAGTGCATTGCTGGCTGATGATTGGCCAAGCATGCACTATGACCCGCATGCTTGGCCAATCACAGCGCCGTCAGTAGAGAGAGCTGTAATTGGCCAAAGCCAGGGTGGCTTTGGCCAATTATGGCTCAGGGGATTTAGTACACACCCCACACTATATAAGGCCGCCTGCACGGCGGCCCTGTGTAGTGTGTGTTCCGGTGTGCTGAGAGATAGAGAGAGAGAGAGACAGTGTCATTTGATTTGAGTTAGATAGATTAGGCAGAACAGTCAGTCAGTTAGCTGCACTTACAGTGTATTGTGTATATATATGCATCCCAGGTGTTGCATATATATATATACACTGTATTCAGTTTAGCTAGATCCGTTCCTGTTATCTTCTATCTAGACTATTTACATTTAATGCAGTGCGTCCTGCTCACAGTGTTCAGCTAGATCCGTTCCTGCTATTTACATTTAGTGCAGTGCGTCCTGCTCACAGTGTTCAGCTAGATCCGTTCCTGTTATCTTCTAGACTATTTACATTTAGTGCAGTGCGTCCTGCTCACAGTGTTCAGCTAGATCCGTTCCTGCAATTTACATTTAGTGCAGTGCGTCCTGCTCACAGTGTTCAGCTAGATCCGTTCCTGCTATTTACATTTAGTGCAGTGCGTCCTGCTCACAGTGTTCAGCTAGATCCGTTCCTGCTATTTACATTTAGTGCAGTGCGTCCTGCTCACAGTGTTCAGCTAGATCCGTTCCTGCTATTTACATTTAGTGCAGTGCGTCCTGCTCACAGTGTTCAGCTAGATCCGTTCCTGTTATCTTCTAGACTATTTACATTTAGTGCAGTGCGTCCTGCTCACAGTGTTCAGCTAGATCCGTTCCTGCAATTTACATTTAGTGCAGTGCGTCCTGCTCACAGTGTTCAGCTAGATCCGTTCCTGCTATTTACATTTAGTGCAGTGCGTCCTGCTCACAGTGTTCAGCTAGATCCGTTCCTGCTATTTACATTTAGTGCAGTGCGTCCTGCTCACAGTGTTCAGCTAGATCCGTTCCTGCTATTTACATTTAGTGCAGTGCGTCCTGCTCACAGTGTTCAGCTAGATCCGTTCCTGCTATTTACATTTAGTGCAGTGCGTCCTGCTCACAGTGTTCAGCTAGATCCGTTCCTGTTAAATTCCTACTGACCGGCAGGCTTGTCTGGTTACAGTATATAAAGCTACCTGAAGAAAATTACAGGTGTTCTATTTGATCCTATTAGTACCACGGTCAGGCAGCTAGACTATTTACATTTAGTACAGTGCGTCCTGCTCACGGTGTTCAGCTAGATCCGTTCCTGTTATCTTCCTACTGACAGGCAGGCTTGTCTGGTTACAGTATATAAAGCTACCTGAAGAAAATTACAGGTGTTCTATTTGATCCTATTAGTACCACGGTCAGGCAGCTAGACTATTTACATTTAGTACAGTGCGTCCTGCTCACAGTGTACAGCTAGATCCGTTCCTGTTATCTTCCTACTGACAGGCAGGCTTGTCTGGTTACAGTATATAAAGCTACCTGAAGAAAATTACAGGTGTTCTATTTGATCCTATTAGTACCACGGTCAGGCAGCTAGACTATTTACATTTAGTACAGTGCGTCCTGCTCACAGTGTTCAGCTAGATCCGTTCCTGTTATCTTCCTACTGACAGGCAGGCTTGTCTGGTTACAGTATATAAAGCTACTTGAAGAAAATTACAGGTGTTCTATCCCAGCTTAGTGCAGCTACAGGCCATTAGTATGTCTGGAAGGCCAAGAAGGAGAGGCAGACAGTCACAAGCCAATAAGAGAGGGCAAGCAGGCTCTGTGTCTAGTGCTGGTCGTGGAGACGGTGCATCCTCATCAGCACGTGGCCATGGGACACGCTTGGCCTTTTTTTCGGCAGCTGGCCATGTTGAGCCGCAACATGCGGAAGACTTGGTCGAGTGGATGACCAAGCCGTCCTCATCCTCCTCATCCTCTCTCACCCATGCCCAGGGTGCTTTGTCTGGCAAAGCAGCGGCCTCTTCCCTCAGCTCAATGTCATCAGTGACTCCTTCCCTAGCTCCACCATGTCCTCATGAGGATTCCCTCGAACTGTTTGACCACAGTGTTGGGTACATGCTCCAGGAGGATGCCCAGCGTTTGGAAGGCTCTGATGACGATACTGAGCTCGATGAAGGCAGTAACATGAGCGCGGACAGAGGGGGTGCCCAAGAAGGACAGCAATCTGGCAGTCATGCTCCCCCTGCTGCAGCATACTGCCAGGTTTGCTCCAGTGATGAGGAGGGAGGGGATGATGAGGTCACTGACTCAACGTGGGTGCCTGATAGGAGAGAGGAGGAGGAGGAGGAGGAGGAGGAGGAGGAGGAGGAGGAGGAGGCGGCAGCACATCACCAACGAGGCAGGATGCCCTCCAGGGGCCAGCCTAAGGGCAGCACATTGACTGCATCACACCCCAAAGCTCCACATGTGCAGGGCGCTGCAGTCTCTGCGCGTTATTCAAAAAGTTCTTTGGTGTGGGCCTTTTTTGAGACGAGTGCATCAGATCGCACCGCTGCTATTTGCAACATATGTCTCAAGCGTATCTCGCGTGGCCAAAATATCTCCCGCTTGGGTACCACATGCTTGACCAGACATATGTTGACCTGCCATGCAGTTCGTTGGCAAGCGTATCTAAAAGACCCACACCAAAGAACAAAGAGGATCTCTCCTTGCTCCTCATCAGCTGAGATTTCCAACCCCACTAGACCTTCAGTCCTCTCTGAGACCTGCAGTGAGAGGAATGAAGGTGTAGAATTAGGTGTGTCACAGCCAAGTACTTGTGGGCAATCTGCTTTTGGTACACCGACGTCAGATTGTACCAGGCAAATTTCCCTGCCCCAGCTGCTGCACCGCCGAAAGAAGTTTGCTCCCAGCCATCCACATGCCCAGCGGTTGAATGCTAGCTTGGCAAAATTGCTAGCACTTCAACTGCTGCCTTTTCAGTTGGTAGACTCTGCCCCCTTCCGTGAGTTTGTGGAATGTGCGGTTCCTCAGTGGCAGGTACCCAAACGCCACTTTTTCTCACGGAAGGCGATTCCGGCTCTCTACCGGCATGTGGAAGGCAATGTCCATGCCTCGCTGGACAGGGCGGTCAGCGGTAAGGTGCATATTACCGCTGACTCATGGTCCAGCAGGCATGGACAGGGACGTTACCTAAGTTTCACGGCGCATTGGGTGACTCTGCTGGCAGCTGGGAAGGATGCAGGACAAGGTGCAGTAGTGTTGGAGGTTGTTCCGCCACCACGCCTCCAAAATGCTGATTGTGACACACCTCTCTCCTCCACCCCCTCCTCTTCTTCTTCCTCCATGGCCTCTTCCTCGGAACCAGCGGTGCTCCGTAGGCGTTCAAGGGGCTACGCAAGTACGCAGGCCAAAAGATGCCATGCGGTGCTTGAGCTGGTGTGCTTGGGGGACAGGAGCCACACTGGGGCAGAGGTTCTGTCAGCTCTGCAGGGGCAGGTTCAGAGGTGGTTGACGCCACGCCAACTTAAGGCAGGAATGGTGGTTTGTGACAATGGCACCAACCTCCTCTCTGCCCTCCGACAGGGACAAATGACCCATGTGCCCTGTTTGGCTCACGTCCTTAACTTGGTGGTGCAGCGGTTCTTGGGCAGGTACCCGGGCTTACAGGATGTCCTGAGGCAGGCCAGGAAAGTCTGTGTGCATTTCCGCCGGTCATATAATGCCAGTGCTCGGCTGACGGACCTCCAAAAGGAGTTTAACCTGCCCAAGAACCGCCTAATCTGTGACATGCCCACCAGGTGGAACTCAACGTTGGCCATGCTGCAGCGGCTGCACACGCAGCAGAGGGCCATTAATGAGTACCTGTGTGACTATGGCACCAGGACAGGGTCAGGGGAGCTTGTTTTTTTTTCCCCACGCCAGTGGGCCATGATCAGGGATGCATGCACTGTCCTGTCACCATTCGAGGAGGCCACGAGGATGGTGAGCACTGACAGTGCATGCATCAGTGACACTGTCCCCCTTGTCCACCTGTTGGAGCACACGCTGCGTGGAATAATGGACAGGGCACTTGAGGCAGAACAGAGGCAGGAAGAGGAGGACTTCCTTAGCTCTCAAGGCCCCCTTTATCCAGACAGTGTTCCTGCGTGCCCGCCGATCACACAGGAAGAGGACGAGGAGGAGGAGGAGGAGGAGGAAGATTGTGTCAGTATGGAGGTGGAGCCTGGCACTCAGCATCAGCAGCAGTCTTTAAGGGATCAGTCCCAAGGAACACATGGACTTGTACGTGGCTGGGAGGAGGTGGCTGCGGACGTTGTTGTCCTTAGTGACCCAGAGGACTCCGGACCGAATGCCTCAGCAAACCTACGCTGCATGGCCTCCCTGATCCTGCAAAGCCTGCGTAAGGATCCTCGTATTCGTGGTATCAAGGAGAAGGACCAATACTGGCTGGCAACCCTCCTTGATCCACGTTACAAGGGTAAGGTTGCAGACCTTATCTTGCCATCGCAGAGGGAGCAGAGGATGAAACATCTTCGGGAGGCCTTGCAGAAAGGTCTGTGCAACGCGTTCCCAGAGACTGGGAGGTTACAAACTCCTGTTTCTGGACAACGTGTTGCTGAGGCTTCGGTCAGTCAAAGAAGGAGCGGTGGAGAAGGTGGCCGTCTGACCGATGCGTTCAGACAATTTTTTGGTCCGCAGCCCCAAGGTATGATCGGTTCCAGCAACCATCGCCAGCGTCTGTTTTACATGGTGCAGGAATACCTAGGGGCAAGATCAGACTTGGACACCTTTCCCACCGAAAATCCTCTGGGTTACTGGGTCTTGAGGATGGATCACTGGCCAGAGCTTGCACAGTATGCAATTGAGCTACTGGCCTGTCCTGCATCCAGCGTTCTTTCGGAACGCACATTCAGTGCTGCTGGAGGCGTGGTAACCGATCACAGGGTGCGTCTGTCCACCGACTCGGTCGATCGGCTGACCTTCATAAAAATGAATGAGTCTTGGATCACCACCAGCTACCAAGCACCTGATGCTGATGTAACCGAATAATTTTTTTTGAAATCTCAGATCCCTTCAAAGACTGCCTATGCTGATGCTGAGTGACTATCCCTGAGTAATTATCCTCTTCCTCCTCAATCATCACGCTGATAGCTTGTAAGAACATTTTTGGTTCTGGGCGCCACCACCAGTGCCTAAGGCACAATTTTTCAGCCCCTGTTTAACAGGGGCGTGTAATTACAATTTTTGATGTAATACTTTGCAGCAGGGCTTGTTCCTGCATTCCAACTAGAGTGTCTGTGAGGGGTTGCAGTGTTGTGGCACCAGCACCAGTGCCTAAGGCCCAATTTTTCTGCCCCTGTCTAACAGGGGCGTGTAATTACAATTTTTGATGCAATACTTTGCAGCAGGGCTCGTTCCTGCGTTCTAACTAGAGTGTCTGTGAGGGGTTGCAGTGTTGTGGCACCAGCACCAGTGCCTAAGGCCCAATTTTTCTGCCCCTGTCTAACAGGGGCGTGTAATTACAATTTTTGATGCAATACTTTGCAGCAGGGCTCGTTCCTGCGTTCTAACTAGAGTGTCTGTGAGGGGTTGCAGTGTTGTGGCACCAGCACCAGTGCCTAAGGCCCAATTTTTCTGCCCCTGTCTAACAGGGGCGTGTAATTACAATTTTTAAAGCAATACTTTGCAGCAGGGCTCGTTCCTGCGTTCCAACTAGAGTGTCTGTGAGGGGTTGCAGTGTTGTGGCACCAGCACCAGTGCCTAAGGCCTAATTTTTCAGCTCCTGTTCAACAGGGGCATGTAATTACAATTCTTGATCTAATATTTCACAGCAGGGCCCTGTGAGGGCTTACAGTGTTGTGGCCACAGCAACACCTAAGGCCCAAATTTCTGCTGAGTATATAGGGCAGGACCCTACTTTCAAACATCTAACTTACAAACGACTCCTACTTGCAAACGGAAGGAGACAACAGGAAGTGAGATGAAATCTACCCCTAGGAAGGGAAATTCTCTCCTGTAAGAGTTAATATGGGAAAACAATTTCTCCTTTCCACTGATGCTTTCCAATCCTTGTTCCACAAAAAAACCCAAATTTTCAAAAAACATTTTTCATTGGGACAAAAAAGTGAGGTGAAATCTTCTGAAGAGGAGGAAAGACAGCAAAACAAATGTCACAGGGGTGATAACCCTTCCCTATGTTTTCCAAAAAGCTTAGAAAAGATTTTTTGGCTGGAGCTAAACACGTTAAAAATGTTCAAAATTACAAACAGATTCTACTTAACAACAAACCTACAGTCCCTGTCTTGTTTGCACCGCCTGTATACTGCTGTTCAGAGTATATAGGGCCTGGTGGCCCCACACCTTTCCTTATTTTAATTTGGGTGCGGGGTTCCCCTTAATATCCATACAAGACCCAAAGGGCCTGGTAATGGACTGGGGGGTACCCATGCCGTTTGTCTCACTGATTTTCATCCATATTGCCATGACCCGACATGACATTAAACCCGCAAGCAGTTTTAAATGAGATTTTTTTCCTTTAAAAATGACATTTGGTGCAGGGACTGTTCTAAACATGGGAAACACGCGTCACTTTACAGGCATACTATAGACACCCCCCAGGTACGATATTTAAAGGAATATTTCACTTTTTTTTTTTTTTACTTTAAGCATCATTAAAATCACTGCTCCCGAAAAAACGGCCGTTTTTAAAAGTTTTTTTTGCATTGATACATGTCCCCTGGGGTAGGACCCGGGTCCCCAAACCCTTTTTAGGACAATACCATGCAAATTAGCCTTTAAAATGAGCACTTTTGATTTCGAACGTTCGAGTCCCATAGACGTCAATGGGGTTCTAACGTTCGTGCAAACTTTCGGTCCGTTCGCGGGTTCTGGTGCGAACCAAACCGGGGGGTGTTCGGCTCATCCCTAGCCACAACCGTGAAAGTGTACAATTGTGTAAAATGTGAACATTTCCTAATTCAACTAAAATTAGCTGGATCAGGAGACAATGTGATGTCTGCGAGGTACCCATGGACATGCCTACCAAGACTCATGGAAGGAAGTAGTGAAGCATCAATGTAACAGTCAATTAACTAGTATATCATTCTTATGGGACTGAACCATCAATATCCACCATCTCCTCAATATAAGTTTAACTTTTCAAATAGCGAAACAAACCACAACACTCTAAAGAAAAGGATTTTAGGGGTGGGTGGTCTCTCAGAAGAACATCAATACACTTCTTTATTCCATAAATCTCTAAAATTGAAAGCACTTCACACGTAACATAAGAGATCTTACAGAACATCAACCCCATCCAACATATTTAGAAACAATGATATTTCTATTCCACATTTCCAATGTGGTGCCGGTTAAATGGCTACTTAATATTAATGAATAATCCACAGGAAAGATCCCAATGCATTTCACCCAGATGGACTTCAGGTGAAAAATGGGGTTTGTGTTCTGTTACTTCTCATGGAAGTCAAAAACCCACCAGCCCACAACAACTGAGATCAGACTTGTGATGGAAACAGTCCCTGCCACAACAGTATTAAATCACTTGATAATTGCAATCAATTTGATTGAGGGTCCCAAGGGAACACAACATCATGGACATCAGATGAACACACCCCCAAAGTTCCTGTGGCTTTTCCTCTGTCTTATCACTAAAGTGAATGTAGCGTGGTCTGAGTGGTGGCACCAAATCTTTCATGACAGGATTTCTTTACAGGTATTACCTTAAAAGTACCACTCATTTACACATTCACTAATAAGCCAGTTCTACTCTTCAATGTGAACTGTTTTGGTTCAGTTAGAGACACATATAATAACTCAATTTAAAAGGACATTTATCTATCTCTAGGCAACTGAAAGTCAATAACATAGTATAGCTTATAGCTTTTCTAGTCTGCACTGGTCTAAACTACAACAAGAAACTAACAAGTGTGAAGTATTTAAAGACCATAAACCATTCCCAATGCTCTGATTTGACTCTCCATGTCAGGGGGGCTGGAGACTTGAGTCCTTCCCACGGGCTTGTGTGAAATTTGTAAAGAACTTCAATTAATAGAGATGCTGTGAATTTAATTTGTATATGGTGCAATTATTTAGAAGTGTGTCCATGGGAAAAACACACTTTTAGAGAGACAAATGTTTTGTTACCTTTTGGTCTATGGAACAAAGGCTTTTCAGTCTTCCAGTCCTCAACTTTGTCACATTCCTAAATTAAGGTAGAGTACAGCTACAGTATATGTTTGCCCAGCAGACTTATTTTTTTTTTTGATTGGTGGGATCTACAAACAGATAATATTTACTGTAACTGGGCAGCTTGAAAAAATTCTATATACTGTAGGTATGTCCTACACAATCACGGAAGACATCACCTAGCTGATTGGGTTGAAGTTTTTGATACCATTCACTATTGTCTTTCATCAAGAGGTACTAACGTCTGGAGGGAAGTCTGTAGATTACTCCACTCTTTTTTATCTCTTAGACCCAACATACATTCATGTCCACTCTATGCTCTAAGATTGGGAATAATTTATCAGCATCTCCATGTCTGTGGTTTGTTGCTAGCTGGCCAAAGAGGACACTGTGTTTGAGATTGGGAAACAGATGATAGTCAGAAGGAGCCAGGTCAGGTGAATAGGGCGGATGGGACATCACTTGAAGCCTAAGGCCCCTTTCACACGAACGGACCGTCTATCCATTTTTCTTCCATCCGTCAACGGACGACAATGCATTCCTAGTCCGAGTGCACGTCCAAGCCCTTCGCAAAGATCCGTACATGTAAGCATACTATTGATTACTAAGCTTTATCTGATGTACACCAAGGCATCACTGCATTTCTCAATCGGCATATTATTCTCTACAGGTTAGTCATGACAGGCCAACAACATCAAGGTCCTCACGGCGTGGCAAAAAGCCTGAGAATCCAGAGATGGACAAAGCCATGAAGTTCTTCATGGATGAGATGACCTCCTTTAAAAGACAGGAGAGTAAGGATCCATTCTGTGATCCAAATAACTCAAATGTGTCCTTCCTGAGAACAATTTATCATACACTTCAAAAAGCACCAGCAGAGAGGCAGATGGAGATACATATGGGTATATTTAATTATGTGGGGGGATGTATTAGAGCTGCCGAGTCAGGAATGCCATTGCTCACTATTAGCCAGTATGAACCCCCTCAGAGGTCATACTGTCAATATTCCTATGAGTCCCCATGCCTTCCGGCCCAGCCATATCTACCGCCCTATCCACAGACCCCTGTGCTTTCATACAGCTCAATGCACAATACCCAGAGGCCTTCTTTTGTAAGCTCCTCTACTGCTCATTCCTCACAGGGAACATATCCTCAGAGTGTAAACACTAGCTCAAATTCTGCGGATGTTTCTCAAGCTAATAGCCAAACCAGCTCTGGTTCTTCTTCCCAAACTTCTACTTCATATTCCCCACCCCCACCTCATTTTATCAGGATTTGTAACCTGGTTTTTATGTTAAATTAAGATTTTTTTGAAAGTTTGCATATTTTATGCTTTGTTCAAACTTTGACAAATAAAAAAAAAAGTTACATGGAAAAAAACTTTATTTTAAACGGTTAATATTAATTCGGAAAAAAAAGGTAGAGGGAATTAGTGGGACTTTATATGAGGTATAGGGGTGCCGTTCAGGTCCCCCCCTCCATCCCGGTTGAATAAAGAATAATAAGAAAATAAAAAAGGATAGCGGGACTTTATATATAGACACTCGGGAGCGGGAATAAAATTAATAATTTTTAATGGAATCAAATGATTATAGAGTTTCTGTATTCGAATAATTCAATGCATGATGCTATATATAAAATCATTCGTACAACTATTACAATTCATTGAAACCAGAAAAGATATACATACATACATGTTCCAACAAGGAATCAATACATAATACATAATGTAAAAACATTTAAAGCATGGTTACATGATTAATTGGAAAGGTTGGAGACCAAAAAGAAAAGGGAGGGTTGCAGATCATAGGGGGCAAAAAACAAATTATTATGGAACGGCCTGGTAGAATGCATCAATATGTACACTAGGTTGTTATTGGCTCTACGCGTTTCAAGGTATTTGACCTATCATCAGGAGCAAGGAACCATAGTGATAATCTAAAAATTAAAGGAAAAAATGTTTAATTGAAAGTATAAAGGGAAAAAAAAGAGAAAAAAAAAAAAAAAAAAATAAGAAAAACTCAGAACAGGCAGGAAGGGTCCTCCCTGATGGACCCGAACCGCCTGTGCACTTACATGTATGGTCCACACAGTGGCGGTGCGGCCATGAAACGCACAGGCCAAGCCAATCATGCCATGCACGGGAGCTGAGGGGACATGTAGCAACGGGCAAGACACAGGAATGGACGACGTCCCGCAGGAGTGTCGTTGTAGATGATGGTGAAACAAAGGGACCAAATCTGTAGGGGAAAGAAAATGAAGTGGCTGTGAAGTGGATGTGGGGCAAGGTGAAGGAAATGGGTGGAGAGGGAGGAGATGTGGAATAAGGGAAGGAATGAAGGGGGTTAAAAAAGGGGTTAGTGTGATTAGAAAAGAGGTTGAGAACATGAGAAAGGTAGATGGAATAGGAATAGGAAAATGAAAATGAAAAGGGGAAAAAGAGAGGGTAGGATAGGCAGGGTGATGCAAGAGGGGCAAGATAAGTAGGGATGAGCTTCGTGTTCGAGTCGAACCCATGTTCGACTCGAACATCGGCTGTTCGATCGTTCGCCGAATTGCGAACGTTATGGGCCGTTCGCGCTAAATTCGTGTGGCGCGTCACGGCCCATAATTCACTGCGGCATCGCAGTGCATTGCTGGCTGATGATTGGCCAAGCATGCACTATGACCCGCATGCTTGGCCAATCACAGCGCCGTCAGTAGAGAGAGCTGTAATTGGCCAAAGCCAGGGTGGCTTTGGCCAATTATGGCTCAGGGGATTTAGTACACACCCCACACTATATAAGGCCGCCTGCACGGCGGCCCTGTGTAGTGTGTGTTCCGGTGTGCTGAGAGATAGAGAGAGAGAGAGACAGTGTCATTTGATTTGAGTTAGATAGATTAGGCAGAACAGTCAGTCAGTTAGCTGCACTTACAGTGTATTGTGTATATATATGCATCCCAGGTGTTGCATATATATATATACACTGTATTCAGTTTAGCTAGATCCGTTCCTGTTATCTTCTATCTAGACTATTTACATTTAATGCAGTGCGTCCTGCTCACAGTGTTCAGCTAGATCCGTTCCTGCTATTTACATTTAGTGCAGTGCGTCCTGCTCACAGTGTTCAGCTAGATCCGTTCCTGTTATCTTCTAGACTATTTACATTTAGTGCAGTGCGTCCTGCTCACAGTGTTCAGCTAGATCCGTTCCTGCAATTTACATTTAGTGCAGTGCGTCCTGCTCACAGTGTTCAGCTAGATCCGTTCCTGCTATTTACATTTAGTGCAGTGCGTCCTGCTCACAGTGTTCAGCTAGATCCGTTCCTGCTATTTACATTTAGTGCAGTGCGTCCTGCTCACAGTGTTCAGCTAGATCCGTTCCTGCTATTTACATTTAGTGCAGTGCGTCCTGCTCACAGTGTTCAGCTAGATCCGTTCCTGTTATCTTCTAGACTATTTACATTTAGTGCAGTGCGTCCTGCTCACAGTGTTCAGCTAGATCCGTTCCTGCAATTTACATTTAGTGCAGTGCGTCCTGCTCACAGTGTTCAGCTAGATCCGTTCCTGCTATTTACATTTAGTGCAGTGCGTCCTGCTCACAGTGTTCAGCTAGATCCGTTCCTGCTATTTACATTTAGTGCAGTGCGTCCTGCTCACAGTGTTCAGCTAGATCCGTTCCTGCTATTTACATTTAGTGCAGTGCGTCCTGCTCACAGTGTTCAGCTAGATCCGTTCCTGCTATTTACATTTAGTGCAGTGCGTCCTGCTCACAGTGTTCAGCTAGATCCGTTCCTGTTAAATTCCTACTGACCGGCAGGCTTGTCTGGTTACAGTATATAAAGCTACCTGAAGAAAATTACAGGTGTTCTATTTGATCCTATTAGTACCACGGTCAGGCAGCTAGACTATTTACATTTAGTACAGTGCGTCCTGCTCACGGTGTTCAGCTAGATCCGTTCCTGTTATCTTCCTACTGACAGGCAGGCTTGTCTGGTTACAGTATATAAAGCTACCTGAAGAAAATTACAGGTGTTCTATTTGATCCTATTAGTACCACGGTCAGGCAGCTAGACTATTTACATTTAGTACAGTGCGTCCTGCTCACAGTGTACAGCTAGATCCGTTCCTGTTATCTTCCTACTGACAGGCAGGCTTGTCTGGTTACAGTATATAAAGCTACCTGAAGAAAATTACAGGTGTTCTATTTGATCCTATTAGTACCACGGTCAGGCAGCTAGACTATTTACATTTAGTACAGTGCGTCCTGCTCACAGTGTTCAGCTAGATCCGTTCCTGTTATCTTCCTACTGACAGGCAGGCTTGTCTGGTTACAGTATATAAAGCTACTTGAAGAAAATTACAGGTGTTCTATCCCAGCTTAGTGCAGCTACAGGCCATTAGTATGTCTGGAAGGCCAAGAAGGAGAGGCAGACAGTCACAAGCCAATAAGAGAGGGCAAGCAGGCTCTGTGTCTAGTGCTGGTCGTGGAGACGGTGCATCCTCATCAGCACGTGGCCATGGGACACGCTTGGCCTTTTTTTCGGCAGCTGGCCATGTTGAGCCGCAACATGCGGAAGACTTGGTCGAGTGGATGACCAAGCCGTCCTCATCCTCCTCATCCTCTCTCACCCATGCCCAGGGTGCTTTGTCTGGCAAAGCAGCGGCCTCTTCCCTCAGCTCAATGTCATCAGTGACTCCTTCCCTAGCTCCACCATGTCCTCATGAGGATTCCCTCGAACTGTTTGACCACAGTGTTGGGTACATGCTCCAGGAGGATGCCCAGCGTTTGGAAGGCTCTGATGACGATACTGAGCTCGATGAAGGCAGTAACATGAGCGCGGACAGAGGGGGTGCCCAAGAAGGACAGCAATCTGGCAGTCATGCTCCCCCTGCTGCAGCATACTGCCAGGTTTGCTCCAGTGATGAGGAGGGAGGGGATGATGAGGTCACTGACTCAACGTGGGTGCCTGATAGGAGAGAGGAGGAGGAGGAGGAGGAGGAGGAGGAGGAGGAGGAGGCGGCAGCACATCACCAACGAGGCAGGATGCCCTCCAGGGGCCAGCCTAAGGGCAGCACATTGACTGCATCACACCCCAAAGCTCCACATGTGCAGGGCGCTGCAGTCTCTGCGCGTTATTCAAAAAGTTCTTTGGTGTGGGCCTTTTTTGAGACGAGTGCATCAGATCGCACCGCTGCTATTTGCAACATATGTCTCAAGCGTATCTCGCGTGGCCAAAATATCTCCCGCTTGGGTACCACATGCTTGACCAGACATATGTTGACCTGCCATGCAGTTCGTTGGCAAGCGTATCTAAAAGACCCACACCAAAGAACAAAGAGGATCTCTCCTTGCTCCTCATCAGCTGAGATTTCCAACCCCACTAGACCTTCAGTCCTCTCTGAGACCTGCAGTGAGAGGAATGAAGGTGTAGAATTAGGTGTGTCACAGCCAAGTACTTGTGGGCAATCTGCTTTTGGTACACCGACGTCAGATTGTACCAGGCAAATTTCCCTGCCCCAGCTGCTGCACCGCCGAAAGAAGTTTGCTCCCAGCCATCCACATGCCCAGCGGTTGAATGCTAGCTTGGCAAAATTGCTAGCACTTCAACTGCTGCCTTTTCAGTTGGTAGACTCTGCCCCCTTCCGTGAGTTTGTGGAATGTGCGGTTCCTCAGTGGCAGGTACCCAAACGCCACTTTTTCTCACGGAAGGCGATTCCGGCTCTCTACCGGCATGTGGAAGGCAATGTCCATGCCTCGCTGGACAGGGCGGTCAGCGGTAAGGTGCATATTACCGCTGACTCATGGTCCAGCAGGCATGGACAGGGACGTTACCTAAGTTTCACGGCGCATTGGGTGACTCTGCTGGCAGCTGGGAAGGATGCAGGACAAGGTGCAGTAGTGTTGGAGGTTGTTCCGCCACCACGCCTCCAAAATGCTGATTGTGACACACCTCTCTCCTCCACCCCCTCCTCTTCTTCTTCCTCCATGGCCTCTTCCTCGGAACCAGCGGTGCTCCGTAGGCGTTCAAGGGGCTACGCAAGTACGCAGGCCAAAAGATGCCATGCGGTGCTTGAGCTGGTGTGCTTGGGGGACAGGAGCCACACTGGGGCAGAGGTTCTGTCAGCTCTGCAGGGGCAGGTTCAGAGGTGGTTGACGCCACGCCAACTTAAGGCAGGAATGGTGGTTTGCGACAATGGCACCAACCTCCTCTCTGCCCTCCGACAGGGACAAATGACCCATGTGCCCTGTTTGGCTCACGTCCTTAACTTAGTGGTGCAGCGGTTCTTGGGCAGGTACCCGGGCTTACAAGATGTCCTGAGGCAGGCCAGGAAAGTCTGTGTGCATTTCCGCCGGTCATATAATGCCAGTGCTCGGCTGACGGACCTCCAAAAGGAGTTTAACCTGCCCAAGAACCGCCTGATCTGTGACATGCCCACCAGGTGGAACTCAACGTTGGCCATGCTGCAGCGGCTGCACACGCAGCAGAGGGCCATCAATGAATACCTGTGCGACTATGGCACCAGGACAGGGTCAGGGGAGCTTGGTTTTTTTTCCCCACGCCAGTGGGCCATGATCAGGGATGCATGCACTGTCCTGTCACCATTCGAGGAGGCCACGAGGATGGTGAGCAGTGACAGTGCATGCATCAGTGACACTGTCCCCCTTGTCCACCTGTTGGAGCACACGCTGCGTGGAATAATGGACAGGGCACTTGAGGCAGAACAGAGGCAGGAAGAGGAGGACTTCCTTAGCTCTCAAGGCCCCCTTTATCCAGACAGTGTTCCTGCGTGCCCGCCGATCACACAGGAAGAGGACGAGGAGGAAGAGGAGGAGGAGGAAGATTGTGTCAGTATGGAGGTGGAGCCTGGCACTCAGCATCAGCAGCAGTCTTTAAGGGATCAGTCCCAAGAAACACATGGACTTGTACGTGGCTGGGAGGAGGTGGCTGCGGACCATGTCGTTCTTAGTGACCCAGAGGACTCCGGACCGAATGCCTCAGCAAACCTACGCTGCATGGCCTCCCTGATCCTGCAAAGCCTGCGTAAGGATCCTCGTATTCGTGGTATCAAGGAGAAGGACCAATACTGGCTGGCAACCCTCCTTGATCCACGTTACAAGGGTAAGGTTGCGGACCTTATCTTGCCATCGCAGAGGGAGCAGAGGATGAAACATCTTCGGGAGGCCTTGCAGAAAGGTCTGTGCAACGCGTTCCCAGAGACTGGGAGGTTACAAACTCCTGTTTCTGGACAACGTGTTGCTGAGGCTTCGGTCAGTCAAAGAAGGAGCGGTGGAGAAGGTGGCCGTCTGACCGATGCGTTCAGACAATTTTTTGGTCCGCAGCCCCAAGGTATGATCGGTTCCAGCAACCATCGCCAGCGTCTGTTTTACATGGTGCAGGAATACCTAGGGGCAAGATCAGACTTGGACACCTTTCCCACCGAAAATCCTCTGGGTTACTGGGTCTTGAGGATGGATCACTGGCCAGAGCTTGCACAGTATGCAATTGAGCTACTGGCCTGTCCTGCATCCAGCGTTCTTTCGGAACGCACATTCAGTGCTGCTGGAGGCGTGGTAACCGATCACAGGGTGCGTCTGTCCACTGACTCGGTCGATCGGCTGACCTTCATAAAAATGAATGAGTCTTGGATCACCACCAGCTACCAAGCACCTGATGCTGATGTAACCGAATAATTTTTTTTGAAATCTCAGATCCCTTCAAAGACTGCCTATGCTGATGCTGAGTGACTATCCCTGAGTAATTATCCTCTTCCTCCTCAATCATCACGCTGATAGCTTGTAAGAACATTTTTGGTTCTGGGCGCCACCACCAGTGCCTAAGGCACAATTTTTCAGCCCCTGTTTAACAGGGGCGTGTAATTACAATTTTTGATGTAATACTTTGCAGCAGGGCTCGTTCCTGCATTCCAACTAGAGTGTCTGTGAGGGGTTGCAGTGTTGTGGCACCAGCACCAGTGCCTAGGGCCCAATTTTTCTGCCCCTGTCTAACAGGGGCGTGTAATTACAATTTTTGATGCAATACTTTGCAGCAGGGCTTGTTCCTGCGTTCCAACTAGAGTGTCTGTGAGGGGTTGCAGTGTTGTGGCACCAGCACCAGTGCCTAAGGCCCAATTTTTCTGCCCCTGTCTAACAGGGGCGTGTAATTACAATTTTTGATGCAATACTTTGCAGCAGGGCTCGTTCCTGCGTTCCAACTAGAGTGTCTGTGAGGGGTTGCAGTGTTGTGGCACCAGCACCAGTGCCTAAGGCCCAATTTTTCTGCCCCTGTCTAACAGGGGCGTGTAATTACAATTTTTGAAGCAATACTTTGCAGCAGGGCTCGTTCCTGCGTTCCAACTAGAGTGTCTGTGAGGGGTTGCAGTGTTGTGGCACCAGCACCAGTGCCTAAGGCCTAATTTTTCAGCTCCTGTTCAACAGGGGCATGTAATTACAATTCTTGATCTAATATTTCACAGCAGGGCCCTGTGAGGGCTTACAGTGTTGTGGCCACAGCAACACCTAAGGCCCAAATTTCTGCTGAGTATATAGGGCAGGACCCTACTTTCAAACATCTAACTTACAAACGACTCCTACTTGCAAACGGAAGGAGACAACAGGAAGTGAGATGAAATCTACCCCTAGGAAGGGAAATTCTCTCCTGTAAGAGTTAATATGGGAAAACAATTTCTCCTTTCCACTGATGCTTTCCAATCCTTGTTCCACAAAAAAACCCAAATTTTCAAAAAACATTTTTCATTGGGACAAAAAAGTGAGGTGAAATCTTCTGAAGAGGAGGAAAGACAGCAAAACAAATGTCACAGGGGTGATAACCCTTCCCTATGTTTTCCAAAAAGCTTAGAAAAGATTTTTTGGCTGGAGCTAAACACGTTAAAAATGTTCAAAATTACAAACAGATTCTACTTAACAACAAACCTACAGTCCCTGTCTTGTTTGCACCGCCTGTATACTGCTGTTCAGAGTATATAGGGCCTGGTGGCCCCACACCTTTCCTTATTTTAATTTGGGTGCGGGGTTCCCCTTAATATCCATACAAGACCCAAAGGGCCTGGTAATGGACTGGGGGGTACCCATGCCGTTTGTCTCACTGATTTTCATCCATATTGCCATGACCCGACATGACATTAAACCCGCAAGCAGTTTTAAATGAGATTTTTTCCTTTAAAAATGACATTTGGTGCAGGGACTGTTCTAAACATGGGAAACACGCGTCACTTTACAGGCATACTATAGACACCCCCCAGGTACGATATTTAAAGGAATATTTCACTTTTTTTTTTTTTACTTTAAGCATCATTAAAATCACTGCTCCCGAAAAAACGGCCGTTTTTAAAAGTTTTTTTTGCATTGATACATGTCCCCTGGGGTAGGACCCGGGTCCCCAAACCCTTTTTAGGACAATACCATGCAAATTAGCCTTTAAAATGAGCACTTTTGATTTCGAACGTTCGAGTCCCATAGACGTCAATGGGGTTCTAACGTTCGTGCAAACTTTCGGTCCGTTCGCGGGTTCTGGTGCGAACCGAACCGGGGGGTGTTCGGCTCATCCCTAAAGATAAGGAACAGAATAGAGAAGGAAGAGCAAGAGAGAAAGAGAAAGGGCAGGAGTGAGAAGGAGGAAAGGGAAAAATGCAAGGATAAGAAAGTGATGAAGGGAAAGTGGAACTCGGTTTGAAAGTCAAGAATGATAAAGGAGAAAGTGTGTACCTGATAAACAAAGTGTCCAGCCAAAAATGCATTGATGCATAGGTGATAGGTAGAAAGGTGGAAACAAGTGTGTACCAAACGAGGTGCGGAATCCAAGCGGGAATGGGGTCCATAGCCGTCAAGCCCCCGCAGTCATGCCCCCAACGTCAGACGCTGGCCCACAGATGGGGAGAGAAGGGGAGGACGCCGACAGCCCAGGAACCAAGCCAGTGATGGCTCCACCGGCGGCGGCGGCAGCCAAACCACCCCCCAATGGGCCAGGAGATAATGATCACTCGGACGGCACGCCACGCTATAAGGCGCCAGCGTGTCCGGCCGGGATGTGTGACGTCGACGCGCAGTGAGCACAACCCCGCCCACCCTCCGTCACAACAGGGTGGAGGGGGGGTCCGCAGTGCGCGTCGCAGCTCCCGAACAAGACCGAGAGGCAGGCCCGGCAGACCAGCAGACGCACGCACCACTGCGTGCATGTAAGAAGAAACGAGATAAAAAGTAAATACAAAAAAAATTTTTAGAAATAAAGCTAGAATTGGAGATCAAAAAAGAAAAATGAGAAAGGACTATAACTAAGATTATCAAAACAAATAAAAATTAGTATTGGATTGAAAAGTGATATTAATGATTATAGAAGCAATTAAACCTCTGGCAGGTAGAGGTGGGAGTCAAAATAATATTTTAATGTAAATTTTTGGTTAACGCCGCCGTGTGCCTATCATCCCTAATTAGTTAATATTAATTGGGAAAAAAAAGGTAGAGGGAATTAGTGGGACTTTATATGAGGTATAGGGGTGCCGTTCAGGTCCCCCCCTCCATCCCGGTTGAATAAAGAATAATAAGAAAATAAAAAAGGATAGCGGGACTTTATATATAGACACTCGGGAGCGGGAATAAAATTAATAATTTTTAATGGAATCAAATGATTATAGAGTTTCTGTATTCGAATAATTCAATGCATGATGCTATATATAAAATCATTCGTACAACTATTACAATTCATTGAAACCAGAAAAGATATACATACATACATGTTCCAACAAGGAATCAATACATAATACATAATGTAAAAACATTTAAAGCATGGTTACATGATTAATTGGAAAGGTTGGAGACCAAAAAGAAAAGGGAGGGTTGCAGATCATAGGGGGCAAAAAACAAATTATTATGGAACGGCCTGGTAGAATGCATCAATATGTACACTAGGTTGTTATTGGCTCTACGCGTTTCAAGGTATTTGACCTATCATCAGGAGCAAGGAACCATAGTGATAATCTAAAAATTAAAGGAAAAAATGTTTAATTGAAAGTATAAAGGGAAAAAAAAGAGAAAAAAAAAATAAGAAAAACTCAGAACAGGCAGGAAGGGTCCTCCCTGATGGACCCGAACCGCCTGTGCACTTACATGTATGGTCCACACAGTGGCGGTGCGGCCATGAAACGCACAGGCCAAGCCAATCATGCCATGCACGGGAGCTGAGGGGACATGTAGCAACGGGCAAGACACAGGAATGGACGACGTCCCGCAGGAGTGTCGTTGTAGATGATGGTGAAACAAAGGGACCAAATCTGTAGGGGAAAGAAAATGAAGTGGCTGTGAAGTGGATGTGGGGCAAGGTGAAGGAAATGGGTGGAGAGGGAGGAGATGTGGAATAAGGGAAGGAATGAAGGGGGTTAAAAAAGGGGTTAGTGTGATTAGAAAAGAGGTTGAGAACATGAGAAAGGTAGATGGAATAGGAATAGGAAAATGAAAATGAAAAGGGGAAAAAGAGAGGGTAGGATAGGCAGGGTGATGCAAGAGGGGCAAGATAAGGAACAGAATAGAGAAGGAAGAGCAAGAGAGAAAGAGAAAGGGCAGGAGTGAGAAGGAGGAAAGGGAAAAATGCAAGGATAAGAAAGTGATGAAGGGAAAGTGGAACTCGGTTTGAAAGTCAAGAATGATAAAGGAGAAAGTGTGTACCTGATAAACAAAGTGTCCAGCCAAAAATGCATTGATGCATAGGTGATAGGTAGAAAGGTGGAAACAAGTGTGTACCAAACGAGGTGCGGAATCCAAGCGGGAATGGGGTCCATAGCCGTCAAGCCCCCGCAGTCATGCCCCCAACGTCAGACGCTGGCCCACAGATGGGGAGAGAAGGGGAGGACGCCGACAGCCCAGGAACCAAGCCAGTGATGGCTCCACCGGCGGCGGCGGCGGCAGCCAAACCACCCCCCAATGGGCCAGGAGATAATGATCACTCGGACGGCACGCCGCGCTATAAGGCGCCAGCGTGTCCGGCCGGGATGTGTGACGTCGACGCGCAGTGAGCACAACCCCGCCCACCCTCCGTCACAACAGGGTGGAGGGGGGGTCCGCAGTGCGCGTCGCAGCTCCCGAACAAGACCGAGAGGCAGGCCCGGCAGACCAGCAGACGCACGCACCACTGCGTGCATGTAAGAAGAAACGAGATAAAAAGTAAATACAAAAAAAATTTTTAGAAATAAAGCTAGAATTGGAGATCAAAAAAGAAAAATGAGAAAGGACAATAACTAAGATTATCAAAACAAATAAAAATTAGTATTGGATTGAAAAGTGATATTAATGATTATAGAAGCAATTAAACCTCTGGCAGGTAGAGGTGGGAGTCAAAATAATATTTTAATGTAAATTTTTGGTTAACGCCGCCGTGTGCCTATCATCCCTAATTAGTTAATATTAATTGGGAAAAAAAAGGTAGAGGGAATTAGTGGGACTTTATATGAGGTATAGGGGTGCTGTTCAGGTCCCCCCCTCCATCCCGGTTGAATAAAGAATAATAAGAAAATAAAAAAGGATAGCGGGACTTTATATATAGACACTCGGGAGCGGGAATAAAATTAATAATTTTTAATGGAATCAAATGATTATAGAGTTTCTGTATTCGAATAATTCAATGCATGATGCTATATATAAAATCATTCGTACAACTATTACAATTCATTGAAACCAGAAAAGATATACATACATACATGTTCCAACAAGGAATCAATACATAATACATAATGTAAAAACATTTAAAGCATGGTTACATGATTAATTGGAAAGGTTGGAGACCAAAAAGAAAAGGGAGGGTTGCAGATCATAGGGGGCAAAAAACAAATTATTATGGAACGGCCTGGTAGAATGCATCAATATGTACACTAGGTTGTTATTGGCTCTACGCGTTTCAAGGTATTTGACCTATCATCAGGAGCAAGGAACCATAGTGATAATCTAAAAATTAAAGGAAAAAATGTTTAATTGAAAGTATAAAGGGAAAAAAAAGAGAAAAAAAAAAAAAAAAAAAAAGAAAAACTCAGAACAGGCAGGAAGGGTCCTCCCTGATGGACCCGAACCGCCTGTGCACTTACATGTATGGTCCACACAGTGGCGGTGCGGCCATGAAACGCACAGGCCAAGCCAATCATGCCATGCACGGGAGCTGAGGGGACATGTAGCAACGGGCAAGACACAGGAATGGATGACGTCCCGCAGGAGTGTCGTTGTAGATGATGGTGAAACAAAGGGACCAAATCTGTAGGGGAAAGAAAATGAAGTGGCTGTGAAGTGGATGTGGGGCAAGGTGAAGGAAATGGGTGGAGAGGGAGGAGATGTGGAATAAGGGAAGGAATGAAGGGGGTTAAAAAAGGGGTTAGTGTGATTAGAAAAGAGGTTGAGAACATGAGAAAGGTAGATGGAATAGGAATAGGAAAATGAAAATGAAAAGGGGAAAAAGAGAGGGTAGGATAGGCAGGGTGATGCAAGAGGGGCAAGATAAGGAACAGAATAGAGAAGGAAGAGCAAGAGAGAAAGAGAAAGGGCAGGAGTGAGAAGGAGGAAAGGGAAAAATGCAAGGATAAGAAAGTGATGAAGGGAAAGTGGAACTCGGTTTGAAAGTCAAGAATGATAAAGGAGAAAGTGTGTACCTGATAAACAAAGTGTCCAGCCAAAAATGCATTGATGCATAGGTGATAGGTAGAAAGGTGGAAACAAGTGTGTACCAAACGAGGTGCGGAATCCAAGCGGGAATGGGGTCCATAGCCGTCAAGCCCCCGCAGTCATGCCCCCAACGTCAGACGCTGGCCCACAGATGGGGAGAGAAGGGGAGGACGCCGACAGCCCAGGAACCAAGCCAGTGATGGCTCCACCGGCGGCGGCGGCGGCAGCCAAACCACCCCCCAATGGGTCAGGAGATAATGATCACTCGGACGGCACGCCGCGCTATAAGGCGCCAGCGTGTCCGGCCGGGATGTGTGACGTCGACGCGCAGTGAGCACAACCCCGCCCACCCTCCGTCACAACAGGGTGGAGGGGGGGTCCGCAGTGCGCGTCGCAGCTCCCGAACAAGACCGAGAGGCAGGCCCGGCAGACCAGCAGACGCACGCACCACTGCGTGCATGTAAGAAGAAACGAGATAAAAAGTAAATACAAAAAAAATTTTTAGAAATAAAGCTAGAATTGGAGATCAAAAAAGAAAAATGAGAAAGGACAATAACTAAGATTATCAAAACAAATAAAAATTAGTATTGGATTGAAAAGTGATATTAATGATTATAGAAGCAATTAAACCTCTGGCAGGTAGAGGTGGGAGTCAAAATAATATTTTAATGTAAATTTTTGGTTAACGCCGCCGTGTGCCTATCATCCCTAATTAGTTAATATTAATTGGGAAAAAAAAGGTAGAGGGAATTAGTGGGACTTTATATGAGGTATAGGGGTGCCGTTCAGGTCCCCCCCTCCATCCCGGTTGAATAAAGAATAATAAGAAAATAAAAAAGGATAGCGGGACTTTATATATAGACACTCGGGAGCGGGAATAAAATTAATAATTTTTAATGGAATCAAATGATTATAGAGTTTCTGTATTCGAATAATTCAATGCATGATGCTATATATAAAATCATTCGTACAACTATTACAATTCATTGAAACCAGAAAAGATATACATACATACATGTTCCAACAAGGAATCAATACATAATACATAATGTAAAAACATTTAAAGCATGGTTACATGATTAATTGGAAAGGTTGGAGACCAAAAAGAAAAGGGAGGGTTGCAGATCATAGGGGGCAAAAAACAAATTATTATGGAACGGCCTGGTAGAATGCATCAATATGTACACTAGGTTGTTATTGGCTCTACGCATTTCAAGGTATTTGACCTATCATCAGGAGCAAGGAACCATAGTGATAATCTAAAAATTAAAGGAAAAAATGTTTAATTGAAAGTATAAAGGGAAAAAAAAGAGAAAAAAAAAAAAAAAAATAAGAAAAACTCAGAACAGGCAGGAAGGGTCCTCCCTGATGGACCCGAACCGCCTGTGCACTTACATGTATGGTCCACACAGTGGCGGTGCGGCCATGAAACGCACAGGCCAAGCCAATCATGCCATGCACGGGAGCTGAGGGGACATGTAGCAACGGGCAAGACACAGGAATGGACGACGTCCCGCAGGAGTGTCGTTGTAGATGATGGTGAAACAAAGGGACCAAATCTGTAGGGGAAAGAAAATGAAGTGGCTGTGAAGTGGATGTGGGGCAAGGTGAAGGAAATGGGTGGAGAGGGAGGAGATGTGGAATAAGGGAAGGAATGAAGGGGGTTAAAAAAGGGGTTAGTGTGATTAGAAAAGAGGTTGAGAACATGAGAAAGGTAGATGGAATAGGAATAGGAAAATGAAAATGAAAAGGGGAAAAAGAGAGGGTAGGATAGGCAGGGTGATGCAAGAGGGGCAAGATAAGGAACAGAATAGAGAAGGAAGAGCAAGAGAGAAAGAGAAAGGGCAGGAGTGAGAAGGAGGAAAGGGAAAAATGCAAGGATAAGAAAGTGATGAAGGGAAAGTGGAACTCGGTTTGAAAGTCAAGAATGATAAAGGAGAAAGTGTGTACCTGATAAACAAAGTGTCCAGCCAAAAATGCATTGATGCATAGGTGATAGGTAGAAAGGTGGAAACAAGTGTGTACCAAACGAGGTGCGGAATCCAAGCGGGAATGGGGTCCATAGCCGTCAAGCCCCCGCAGTCATGCCCCCAACGTCAGACGCTGGCCCACAGATGGGGAGAGAAGGGGAGGACGCCGACAGCCCAGGAACCAAGCCAGTGATGGCTCCACCGGCGGCGGCGGCGGCAGCCAAACCACCCCCCAATGGGCCAGGAGATAATGATCACTCGGACGGCACGCCGCGCTATAAGGCGCCAGCGTGTCCGGCCGGGATGTGTGACGTCGACGCGCAGTGAGCACAACCCCGCCCACCCTCCGTCACAACAGGGTGGAGGGGGGGTCCGCAGTGCGCGTCGCAGCTCCCGAACAAGACCGAGAGGCAGGCCCGGCAGACCAGCAGACGCACGCACCACTGCGTGCATGTAAGAAGAAACGAGATAAAAAGTAAATACAAAAAAAATTTTTAGAAATAAAGCTAGAATTGGAGATCAAAAAAGAAAAATGAGAAAGGACAATAACTAAGATTATCAAAACAAATAAAAATTAGTATTGGATTGAAAAGTGATATTAATGATTATAGAAGCAATTAAACCTCTGGCAGGTAGAGGTGGGAGTCAAAATAATATTTTAATGTAAATTTTTGGTTAACGCCGCCGTGTGCCTATCATCCCTAATTAGTTAATATTAATTGGGAAAAAAAAGGTAGAGGGAATTAGTGGGACTTTATATGAGGTATAGGGGTGCCGTTCAGGTCCCCCCCTCCATCCCGGTTGAATAAAGAATAATAAGAAAATAAAAAAGGATAGCGGGACTTTATATATAGACACTCGGGAGCGGGAATAAAATTAATAATTTTTAATGGAATCAAATGATTATAGAGTTTCTGTATTCGAATAATTCAATGCATGATGCTATATATAAAATCATTCGTACAACTATTACAATTCATTGAAACCAGAAAAGATATACATACATACATGTTCCAACAAGGAATCAATACATAATACATAATGTAAAAACATTTAAAGCATGGTTACATGATTAATTGGAAAGGTTGGAGACCAAAAAGAAAAGGGAGGGTTGCAGATCATAGGGGGCAAAAAACAAATTATTATGGAACGGCCTGGTAGAATGCATCAATATGTACACTAGGTTGTTATTGGCTCTACGCGTTTCAAGGTATTTGACCTATCATCAGGAGCAAGGAACCATAGTGATAATCTAAAAATTAAAGGAAAAAATGTTTAATTGAAAGTATAAAGGGAAAAAAAAGAGAAAAAAAAAAAAAAAAATAAGAAAAACTCAGAACAGGCAGGAAGGGTCCTCCCTGATGGACCCGAACCGCCTGTGCACTTACATGTATGGTCCACACAGTGGCGGTGCGGCCATGAAACGCACAGGCCAAGCCAATCATGCCATGCACAGGAGCTGAGGGGACATGTAGCAACGGGCAAGACACAGGAATGGACGACGTCCCGCAGGAGTGTCGTTGTAGATGATGGTGAAACAAAGGGACCAAATCTGTAGGGGAAAGAAAATGAAGTGGCTGTGAAGTGGATGTGGGGCAAGGTGAAGGAAATGGGTGGAGAGGGAGGAGATGTGGAATAAGGGAAGGAATGAAGGGGGTTAAAAAAGGGGTTAGTGTGATTAGAAAAGAGGTTGAGAACATGAGAAAGGTAGATGGAATAGGAATAGGAAAATGAAAATGAAAAGGGGAAAAAGAGAGGGTAGGATAGGCAGGGTGATGCAAGAGGGGCAAGATAAGGAACAGAATAGAGAAGGAAGAGCAAGAGAGAAAGAGAAAGGGCAGGAGTGAGAAGGAGGAAAGGGAAAAATGCAAGGATAAGAAAGTGATGAAGGGAAAGTGGAACTCGGTTTGAAAGTCAAGAATGATAAAGGAGAAAGTGTGTACCTGATAAACAAAGTGTCCAGTCAAAAATGCATTGATGCATAGGTGATAGGTAGAAAGGTGGAAACAAGTGTGTACCAAACGAGGTGCGGAATCCAAGCGGGAATGGGGTCCATTAAAAATTATTAATTTTATTCCCGCTCCCGAGTGTCTATATATAAAGTCCCGCTATCCTTTTTTATTTTCTTATTATTCTTTATTTTAAACGTGTTATGCAGAATAATAAAACTAAAACCATTTTGAACATATCATGTGCTTTTTTATCATTGTGTTTTTTTTATCAAAACACAATGAAATAACCAAAAATAGCAAACATAACACAAGTTTTTTTCATATGGCATCTTAGAACATATTTGTACAATTATTGAAATTTGCACTGCATCATTTACATATATTGATATTGCCATGGAACATCTCCTGGTGGAGATAGAAAGTAGTCGGCAAATTGTTCCCGCATGGCAATGTAGGATCACCTTGCACTTACTCTGCTGTACTGTACGGAGGGCAAGTGGAACTCTTCCTCAACGTGGATGCCCTCCTTTTCCCAGACAATATTATGCAGAATGCAACAGGCCTGAATTACTAACTCAGCATTATCAGACTGAGTTGCAAAGGTGTTTGGAAAATACTGGACGATATGCCAAATGTACATTCAATGAGGCGTTTTGCGTGGTTCAGCCGATAGTTAAAGATCCTCTTCTGGCATAAGGCCTGAGCAGATATTGAGAAAGTGCGAAGGCCTCATCTGCAACAAGCACGAAAGGCAGGTCTGGTCCTTCAGTTCCAGGCAGAGGCTGATCAGATGGCATGTTGAATCACCCTTCTCGCAGTCTTCGATCCATTACAGACTCACAGAAAACTCTGGAATCAGAACTGCTGCCATATGCCCCAATGTCCACAGCGATAAATTTATAATTGCTATCACAGATAGCCATGAGGACCAATGAAAATTGTTTCTTGTAGTTATGAAATCTGGACCCGGAACGTGGAGGCTTTTGGATACGGATATGCTTTCCATTAGAAGCTCTGATACAATTTGGAAAGTTTGCTCGATTCCAAAATCCATCTGCTATTCTTCGCCACATGTTTCCATCTGGTAATGGCATCACTGCTGGACACAGTTCTTCCCTAATGGCTAAGCAAGTATCATGCACATCTCCGAAAAAGTTGAAATACCCAGTTAAAAATTAATGGTTTAAAGAGGTATAGGACTGGAGAGTTGCAAGAAACCTTTAAAAATTGACCATCTTTTTAGCTTGTTAAGTAAAACAACATTCTACTGGCACATAAATGGATATGATATTTATTATCTATACATACTGTTTATACACACACACACACACAGTAGACCAGGGGTAGGCAACCTCGGCACCCCAGATGTTTTGAAACTACAAATCCCATCATGCCTCTAACTCTAGGAGTCATGCCTGTGATTGACAGGGTCTTGCAATGTTTCATGGGACTTGTAGTTTAACCAAAGCTGGAGGGCCGAGGTTGCCAACCCCTGCAGTAGACCAACAAAAAACGACACTTGATAAATGAATGACTTCTTACCTCAAGGTCACTAAGAGACGTTCATCTGCATGTACACATCTTCTCATGTTGGTATGTCTCCGCTGCAGCCTTGGGTGCAGCTGGTTCAGTAAGTGGCTACAGTCATCCTGGTGAAGTTGAAAAATTTAGTGGGATACTGTCGGAGATGAGCGTAGTGCAGAGCCACAAAACCTTCAGAAGGTCGCTTCAGTAGCATGGGGTGGGTCCAAAATCGGTGTCTCCTAGCCACACACTCCTTTTTCTTTCTCTCCATTCTCCTCATATAGGCAAATACGACAAACAATGTCACGCTGTCCCAAAAATTGGTGGAATCCATCGCACAATGCAGATAGCACACACAAGGACAAGTACAAAGGAAGGACGCAGCAAGGACAAGTCACTCACTGAAAACTGTACTGCAGCATGGGAGGAGCAATGCTTTCTGGGTAATGTCATCAAAGCCACAGAAACTGCTGTAAACGGATCGAAATGGATGCAAAAACGGAAGTAAACGGGTAAATTAACGGATGTAAATGGGTGTTAACTGAACGGAAGACGAATGAAAACGGAGATTAACGGAACAGAAGACGGATGAAGACGGATGAAGCAACGGATGAGAACTGATACCTTTTTAACGTGGCTAAACTGACAGTGCCCATGTGAATGAGGCCTAAGGAGGTCAGTTTTGTCATTGTTTCACCTGCAGTGTGTGACAAGGCATTGTCATGCAACAGGATGACACATTTGGAGAGCTTTCCTCAACATTTTTCCTTGATATTTTGCCTCAACTTCATAAATAAAGCACAGTAATATGTTGCATTGATGGTTAAACCCTTTTGGAGGTAGTCCACCAGCACCTTCTTATGCCAAAAAACTGTTGCCATTTGCTACTGCACTGACCTTTGCACGTGAAACTTCTTTGGCTTGGGGGAACCACTGTTCCTCCATTCCTTAGACTGTTCTTTTGTCTCAGAATCATAAGAGTAGATCCATGTCTCATCACCAGTTACCAGTTTGTCCAGGAAATCTGACTCATTTCTTGCAAAATGTTCCAAAACAGCCACCAATGAGTCCACACGTTTCCTCTTTTGTTTGGTTGTCAAAAGTTTTGGGATCCACTTTGCTGCAAGCTTTCTCATTTCCAAGTCATTGTGGATAATGGAACCAACTCTCTAACGTGATATTCCCAGATATGTAGCAATACTTTTTGCGGATATTCGGCAGTCCTCCATGACCATATCATGGATGGCTTTCACATTTGCAGGCACAGAGGCAGAAACCGCTGGGTTTCTCACTTTCAACACCAAAATGGGCAGTTTTAAAATTGACAACCCAACATTTAACTGTTGCGTATGAAGGGCCACTGTCACCCAAAGTTTGCGACATTTCATCATGGATCTGCTTTGTATCTTTCCCTTGGAGAAACAGGAACTTGATTATAGTCCTATGCTCTTCCACATTGAATTTTTCTGGAGGTGCTGCCATGTTCACTTTGGACCTGAAAAATAAATATAAGTTAAAATCATAGGTAGTTGATTTTGGACCTGAAAAAGAAAGATAAGTTGAAATCATAGGTAGTTGATTTTTGCACCAATAAATATAGACAAATTGTCCAGTAAGCTCTGCAATTTACAGCTTCCTAGCTAAATTTTTTCTGAGTAAGGCTCAATACTTATCAGCACCCCCCTTGTAGACTATGGACTTCACAACTAAAAGTGAGCATTACTCATGTTTACTTATATTTACACACATTGTCATCCTCCACTGCATACCTATGTCTTGGCGCTGTGGCTTAGTTGGTTAAAGCGCCTGTCTAGTAAACAGGAGATCCTGAGTTCGAATCTCAGCAGTGCCTTGCTTTTCTAGAGATATAAAGTGGAGTTCTGCCCCCCAAAAAATAATAAAAAGTCAGCAGCTACAAATACTGCAGCTGCTGACTTTTAATAATTGGACACCTGTCCCACGGTCCAGTGATGTGGGGAAACAAAGCCCCACTCATCTCCCCCTCCTCTCTGTGGCGCCGGCATTGTCACTGTGGGCACCTGGCGCATGCGCAGGCTGTGACTGGCCGGGCAATCATCTGGGACCCGTGACATGCTCCAGATGATTGCCGAGAGGGAGGGGGAGAGGTAAACTTACTTCCGGCGCTGCGGTGCCCCGGGAGGAAGTGGGAGCTGGAACCCCCCCTCAGAAAATGACATGCCAAATGTGGCATGTCAGGGGATCACCAACCCTTAAAGCGGAAGTTCCATTTTTGGATGGAACTCCGCTTTAAGAGAGCAATGTTTCACAAAAAGGAAAATACCAACCTATTCCCATTCTCAAGTTGTCTGGTAGGAACAGAAATAGGCATTTAACAATATAAAAAAATCAGATTGGTGTGAAGGAAAGTTCTTCCTTTCCATGTGTCCTGCATATTACATGATGTGAGACATAACCTTTCCATGTGTCTTGCATATTACATGATGTGAGACACAGAAGAAAGAGCAAAGTTTTCCTTTCACTCTCCAGTAGCACCCAATCAAATAGTAGCTTATTAATATTCTTCAGGATTTATATAGCACCAACAGCTTATGAAGTGCTTTACAAAATAAAGGGAGACGGTATGATTACAATACAATTCAATACAGAAGGAATAGGAGGGCCTTGCTCATGGAGCTTACAATCTAAAGGGATGGAGAGGATGGTAAAAAAGATAATAACTATGGGGATGATCTGAAGGAGGTGGCCAAAGTACAGTTTTTATGTGGAGGTGAGGTAGGCTTCCCTAAATAAATATGTTTTCAAGCATCGCCTAAAGGCGGACAGGGTAGGAGCTAATTGGACATACTGGGGGAGTGAGTTCCAGAGGATGAGAGAGGTTCTGGAGAAGTCCAGGAGGCAAGCATGGGAGGAGGTAACAAGGGAGCTAGAGAGCAGGATGTCTTGAGAGGAGCAGAGTGGACTATTTGGGTGATATCTGCAAATGAGGTTGGTGATGTAGCTGGGGGCAGTGTTGTGGATGGTTTTGTATGCTGTGGTTAGTATTTTGAATTTTATACATTGGGCTAGTAGGAGCCAGTGAAGAGGTTGGCAGAAATGGGCAGCAGCCACAGATCATTTAGTAAGGTGTTTAAGTCTGGCAGCAGCATTCAGAATAGACTGAAGGGGTGAGAGCCTGTGTAAAGGTAGGACAGGAAGGAGAGAGTTGCAATAGTCAAGGTGGGGGATAACCAGTGAGTGAATAAGTTGTTTTGTGGTGTCGTTAGTTCTGTGTAGAATTCTGGAAATGTTACAGAGGTTAAGTCAGGAAGGCTTAGCTAGTGATTGGATGTGGGGCCAGGTGTCAGGATCACACCTAGCACCCTGGCGTGTGAGGTGGGAACAATAATTTTGCTATTGATCTCAATGGTAAAGTCATGCGGGAAATCGGGGAGCAGGAGACATTACAAGCTCAGTTTTGGACAGATTGAGCTTCAGGAAATGGTGTGACATCCAGACTGATACATTCTTCAGCAAATCCATGATACATAAAGAGATTGAGGGGTGAGCTGAGGAGTATAGAGATACATCTAGGTGTCAGCAGTGTAGACGTGGTATTGGGAGCCATGGGAGGTTATTACCTGGCCCAAGGAAGAGGTATAGAGAAAGAATAGGAGGAGCCCAAGGACAGAGCCTTTGAGTACCCCAACAGAAAGAGGAAGAGGAGCGGAGGAGATAGAGTTGTAGGTGACACTGAAGGTGTACTGAGATAGGTAGGATTAGAACCAGAAAAGAGCAGTCCTGGAAGCCAAGGGAGCGGAGTTTATTGAGGAGGAATGGGTGGTTGACTGTGTCGAAGGCAGCGGAAAGGTCTAAGAGTATGAATATGGAGTAAAGTCAGTTGATTTTAGAAGCTAGTAGGTCATTAGTGAGTTTTAGTATGGCAGTTTCTGCAGTGGCAGCCGCTCCATACGGGGTGCAAGGGTGCCGCCCCCCGAGGGCTGGCCCAAGACATTGTGCTGCCTGGGCCCAAGAATTAAATGCTGCCCCCCCAGAAAAAAAAATTACGCCCACCAAAAGGCCCCCACATACATTATTTTATATCATGACAATTAAAACGAAAATTGAATGTATTAGGGAGTTAGATTTACATGCAACAGTGTTGTTGGTTGGGGTGTTCCATCGAATGCAGCTGTGGTGATGGTGGGGGATTCAGTCAAAGGCAGCGATGGTGGTGGGGGGTTCCGTCATAGGCAGCAGTGAGGGTGGTGGTGGGGGGGTTCAGACAGAGGCAGTGGTGATGGTGGTGGTAGGGGATTCAGTCAGAGGCAGATGTGGTGGTGGGGGGGTTCAGTCAGAGGCAGCGGTGGTGGGGGGGTTCAGTCAGAGGCAGCAGGGGTGGTGGTGGTGGTGGGGGGGTTCAGACAGAGGCAGTGGTGATGGTGGTGGTGGGGGATTCAGTCAGAGGCAGCTTTAGTGGTGGGGGGATCAGTCAGAGGCAGCGGTGGTGGTCGGGGTTCAGTCAGAGGCAGCAGTGATGGTGGTGGTGGGGGGGTTCAGACAGAGGCAGTGGTGGTGGGGGGTTCAGACAGAGGCAGGGAGTCTCAGGAGGGTACACACCAGGGAGGGGTCAGAAGGGTATACACCAGGGAGGGGTCAGAAGGGTATACATCAGGGATGGTCAGGAGGGTACTAAGGAGGGTCAGGAGGGCACACACACGGGAGGGGTCAGGAGGGTATACACCAGGGAGGGTCAGTATCGCACACACCAGGGAGGGGTCAGGAGGGTATACACCAGGGAGGGGTCAGGAGGGTATACACCAGGGAGGGGTCAGGAGGGTATACACCAGGGTGGATCAGGAGGGTATACACCAGGGAGTGGTCAGGAGGGTACTAGGGAGGGTCAGGAGCGTACTAGGGAGGGTCAGGAGGGTATACACCAGGAAAGATCAGGAGAGTATACACCAGGGAGGGGTCAGGAGGGCACTAGGGAGGGTCAGAAGGGTATACACCAGGGAGGGGTCAGGAGGGTACTAGGAAGGGTCAGGAGGGTATAAATAAGGGAGGGGTCAGGAGGGTACTAGGAAGGGTCAGGAGGGTATACACCAGGGAGGTTCAGGAGGATATACACCAGGGAGGGGTTAGGAGGGTACTAGGAAGGGTCAGTAGGGTATACACCAGGGAGGGTCAGGAGGGTATACACCAGGGAGAAGTCAGGAGGGTACTAGGAAGGGTCAGGAGGGTATACACCAGGGAGGGGTCAGGAGGGTACTAGGTAGGGTCTGGAGGGTATACACCAGGGAGGGGTCAGGAGGGTACTAGGAAGGATCAGGAGGGTATACACCAGGAATGGTCAGGAGGGTATACATCAGGGAGGGGTCAGAAGGGTACTAGGAATGGTCAGGAGGGTATACACCAGGGAGGGTCAGGAGGGTATACACCAGGGAGGGGGCAGGAGGGTACTAGGAAGGGTCAGGAGGATATACACCAGGGAGGGGTCAGGAGGGTACTAGGAAGGGTCAGGAGGGTATACACCAGGGAGGGTCAGGAGGGTACTAGGAAGGGTCAGGAGGATATACACCAGGGAGGGGTCAGGAGGGTACTAGGAAGGGTCAGGAGGGTAAACACCAGGGAGGGTCAGGAGGATATACACTAGGGAGAAGTCAGGAGGGTACTAGGAAGGGTCAGGAGGTTATACACCAGGGAGGGGTCAGGAGGGTACTAGGAAGGATCAGAGGGTATACACCAGGAACGGTCAGGAGGGTATACATCAGGGAGGGGTCAGGAGGGTACTAGGAAGGGTCAGGACGGTAAACACCAGGAAGGGTCAGGAGGGTATACACCAGGGAGGGGTCAGAAGGGTACTAGGAAGGGTCAGGAGGGTATACACCAGGGAGGGTCAGGAGGGTACTAGGAAGGGTCAGAAGGATATACACCAGGGAGGGGTCAGGAGGGTACTAGGAAGGGTCAGGAGGGTATATTAGGGAGGGTCAGGAGGGTACTAGGAAGGGTCAGGAGGATATACACCAGGGAGGGGTCAGGAGGGTACTAGGAAGGGTCAGGAGGGTATACACCAGGGAGGGGTCAGGAGGGTACTAGGAAGGGTCAGGAGGGTATACACCAGGGAGGGTCAGGAGGGTACTAGGAAGGGTCAGGAGGATATACACCAGGGAGGGGTCAGGAGGGTACTAGGAAGGGTCAGGAGAGTATACACCAGGGAGGGGTCAGGAGGGTACTAGGAAGGGTCAGGAGGGTATACACCAGGGAGGGTCAGGAGGGTATACACCAGGGAGGGGTCAGGAGGGGCAGTGAAAACCTGGAGACGGTGACAATTATTAAGCCCAATTGTCAGCTAACAGGCAGCACTTCCATGCTAAACTGCAGTAATCCAGCAGATTTATCATAGAGGTGCCTGCAAGCTACACAAGGTATGGCAAGATGATTTTATCACCACACACACTGGCTTGTCTCCCTCTGCTCACTGTCACACCAGACAGGCGCGATCTCGTAGGTCAGGTGCACCCCCATCCCGCCCACTCAAACAGCAGAGGCCAGGAGGATCCACCTCAGGGATGTCACTGTTTTCCTGCAGGACAGTGGCCGTGCTTGAAAAAACTGCTGGAGGAGAGAGGTAGGGGGAGGTACAGGGTGCAGAGATTCCAGTCCCCATCTACAGCAATGTGATGAGCAATAAAGTAGTGGCTGTAATCTGTCCTGGGCCGCTCCTGTTACCTCTAACAGCAGCGGTGCCGGGCTCCCTCACTGTGGATTAAGCAGCGGATGGGCTGGCTTGCGAGCGGCAGTTCTGCCACTGCTCATGGGCGAAAGTTTACCGCCCCCCTGAAAGTGCCGCTCGGGACCCATGGTACCACTGGGTCTCATGGTAGGGCTGGCCCTGCACCCCCCTAATCCATGCGCCTGGCCCCTAATCTCCATGCAGGGCACCAGACGCATGGATTCCAATGTTTTTTTTTGAAGCACATGATTAGAGCCTGAGGCTTCAAAAAAGTTGTGAGACAATAGCCAATTAATAGAGAGGAGAAGCGATAATATTGGCGATCATATTGGCGATCATATTGGCCGGACAGGGGGAAGGATGCACAGGAAGATCCGGGACTCGGGAGATGGCCGCCCAGAGCGACCTCTCAGTGCTCTGCATTGGCGCCAAGTCCGATTGCGTGAATACCAACCATGGGGGTTTGTTTGTCGGGTGGTTTGTTTGCCATTTTAGTGGCATGTTGTGGGCAGAAGCCAGACTGTAGGGGGTCAAGAAGGTTGTTATCAGTGAGGTAGTGACTCATACAGTTGTGGACATGACATCTAAGAAGCTTGGAGGCAAATGGGAGCAGGGAGATAGGTCTTATGTTGTTCAAACAGGTGGTTTCGAGTGAGGATTTTTTGAGTATGGGGTAACCAGTGCTTTGTTGGGATGGGAGGGAAAGGTGTTGGTGGAGAGGGAGAAAATTAAGATGTGGGTTAGTGAGTGTAGGATAGAGCAGGAAGGGGGACTAAGTAGTTGGGAGGGTTGGTTCGAGGGACAGGTAGTGAGATGAGCCTCAACATTTTACATTTTGATCACAGAAAGAAAATAATGACAGTGAAATAATTAAATGAAAATGTACTGCAGCGAAAAAAAAAACCCACCAGAGGTGTTCAGATATCAGCTTTATAATGTTGTCATGGAGGAGTAGAAGAGGACTCCAGTGACAACATGTGAAGCTCTGGTGAACTCCATAGCCAAGAGGGTTAAGGCAGTGTTGGAAAATATTGGTGGCCACACAAAATATTGACACTTTGGGCCCAATTTGGACATTTTCATTTAGGGGTGTACTCACTTTTGCTGCCAGCGGTTTAGACATTAATGGCTGTGTGTTGAGTTATTTTGAGGGGACAGCAAATTTACACTGTTATACAAGCTGTACACTCACTACTTTACATTGTAGCAAAGTGTCATTTCTTCTGAGTTATCACATGAAAAGGTATAATAAAATATTTACAAAAATGTGAGAGGTGTACTCACTTTTGTCAGATACTGTATATATACTGTATATATATATATATATATATATATATATATATGTGTGTGTGTGCGTGTGTGTTTTTTTTTTTTTTTGGAGGGGGGTTTATTTGAAGATTGTCTTCATTGAAGTTTATTATCTGGCATATGCACTTTGCCCATGCACTACCCTGCTGCTCCATTTGAATTTATTAATGCAAAGTATTGCCATACATGTATAATACATGTATAATACACCACAACTGATATAAGTAAAGTACCCATCACAATGGGGCCTGACCCTGGTTGCAACCTCCACACTAACCTTGATTTAATTGGACAAGTGGCATGTCTGTCTACCAGTCTGTTTTGCATCTGTATGATCTTTGCATATGTAGGTGAAATGCGACACAGAAAATATCTTCAACCCGTTCCTAAGGGCTGGAAGCCTGCTCTGTGGACTCCATCTAGCCCCCTTGACCAGAAATTCAAGAATATGTACAAGAACCCTGAATTCATATGGACTATGGTGATTTAAGTGATAATTGACCATGGAGGGCAAAACACTCATAGTCATAATTTCTGAGCTATGTGAAAGTTTTAATAGTTTTCTGCATCTGGCATTCCTCTAGCAGATAGTGCCCCCTTCTGAAAATGTACAGTACACTAGCAGCTCCAGACCTGTAGATGAGACATCAAAGACTTCAGAGGCGTTAGAAATAGATAGGCAACATGGCAGGAGTGGCTCCTCTCTCCCTTGACCACACATCTTTTTGACCATCCCAGGACAATAAATGAAGGTGACATTGACTCAGTAGTTGGCAGTTTTGTGTTAATTCTACACAGTACTCTGGGAAACACCCGACTCCACAGTTCTCATGGTTTTGGCTCCAAATGGTCCTGTGGTCACACTTGGCAGAGGTATGGAGAAGTATCACAAGAATATAAAAGTGAAAGGAACAAATGTCCCCATTGTCCTAGCACACTTTCCACCCTAGTGCTGACAGAAATCGTCTCCTCCCAGTAAACAGTAAAGTGTACCGGTCATTAATCACAAATTTCAGCTTTAGCACCACAATGTAAGAAGGAGAGAGTTTAAAGGCTTAGGGGTGAGTGTATTTGAGAGTTTCATCTTCCAGAAATGTCTTTAAAATGAGGAGATCTTGGCAAAAGTTTGCTACTTTGGTGAATTGTATCGGAGTCAACAGGCATGGCAAAGTCGAGGTGGTGTTAGGCTCCATTCACAGTTGCAAATGGGACTTTTATCAATTACTGTCTGTGTCTAGGGCCAATCATCGCAGGTAATCATACTATGAGCGACTACATGTGAGCAGCTGCGTTTAGCTGTGGGAGCTATCAACCCCAGAGAATTACAGAAGCTCAATTTACCTGTCCTGGATCTGTTCTTGTGCCAAATACCAAAAAACAGTCCAATATTTTACACATGACTACAGAAAGAAAATAATGACAGTGAAAAAGTTAAACAAAAATATATAGCTACCGTACACAAAAATAAAATTAGCATAAAAAAGGAGAAAAATACCCCCCTAATATAACCCTATACACTATAAAAACATTTTTTTTTAAGATTGTGACTAAGAAGCTCAACATGAGACAGGATGATTATCTAATGCTGGCCAGCCACACAACAATATATTTTTACTACAGTTCATCAATATCACCTTTTAAATCATCGGATCCAAAACTTATACAGTATAAGTATATCGATTTCCGTTCCCCCATATGCTGCTTAGCCCAACTCACAGGCTTGGAGCTTGCATGGGGTTTTGTTTTTTTCTCTTTAGTCTCATGTAGCAGTAGGGTAGTGCATGGGCAAGTGCATATGCCAGATGTTAATTAAAACTTCAATGGTGACAACAATCTTCAAATTCTTAAATAAATATATTCTGTTTTGGAAATGTTAAATTAACTTAGAATTAGTATGTATACAGTACAAAACAACTACTAATAACTATTTTCAATTCCTTCCGACCTTCCTTACCTTAACTTGCTAGATTATTTTTTTTTAAATTGCAATTAGATTGTGATGTAAGAAAGAAAATATAAGCGTCAGGGCTTGAAGGTGGGTCTATTGGACAACCCTGCCTTGCTTTTTTTTTTTCAATAATCTGTTTATTAATATCTTTTTTTCATTGCAGACTCATCATAAAACATACATGTAATAAAAAACACATTACATTCTAAACACAAACCCCCGAGGAGAAAAAAAAAAGCAACCTCTCCCAAAAAACATACAGATTCTCTCTCCCTTTCCTCCACTCTGCCCCACCAAAAGCCCCCTACACCATTCCTTCCTTCTTGAGACTTCATACCGTAAATATTCTATAACTGGTAAATAATCTGTTAACCCTTATGCTTCCATCTGGTCCCAAGATGAATGGTGTCAACCCTGGTAATGTCAACCATGGTTCCCACATTTCACTAAATGTATTTGCTAAACCCCTATACTTATATACCTGCCATTCCATTAGTAGTGTGTCATTCACCTGTATCCGCCATTCTTCATATGCTGGGCTACTAGAGGATATCCATTTCATTGCTATCAATTTTCTTGCTATAACTGATATTCTAATAATGGGAAGTCTAATTGCCAGAGTATACATTTCTTTTTCTAACTGTCCTAACAAACATATTTTTGGGTCTTTCTGTATCTGGGTTTGATACGCCTGATTAATGGTTTCTACCATATTCTGTCAACATCTAAACAATTTAGGACAATTCCAAAGCATATGCATTATGTCAGCAGATACTCTTGAACATCTTGGATATTCTGATGTATCCCACTTCCCCCATTGATATAATTTAACTGGTGTCCTATGGGCTCTATATATTATATATAATTGGGTTAGACATTGCTGTGGAGATACCGATACAGACTGTACAGATTCCAATATGCCCTGCCAAGTTTCATCTGTGATTTTTCCAAGATCTTTTTCCCATCCTTTAATAGCTAAACAACTATTTGTTCCTCGTGGTTGTTCAGTCAGGCGACCATATAGAGTAGAGATCAGACCCCTGTTAGCCTGTAACTTTGCTAGAACAGCCATAAGCGGCATATTTTGTATCTTAACTTTTTTGTCTTTAAACTGACTCTGTAGCAAATGGCGTAGTTGTAAATATTGATAGAATGTGTAAGGAGGCAATACATATGTTTTCTGTAAATCTTGAAATGTTTTTAACCCCTTCCCGCCGACCGTACGCAGATATGCGTACTCGGCTTTCTGGGGTTATACCGGGATGATGCCCGCAGCTGCAGGCATCATCCCGGTACCGTTGTTTACAGTGGGCGATCGGCTACCCGAGTATAACAACCAATGCGGCTAAAAGCCGCTGGGCTGTTATACCGGAGGAGCGGGAGGGGACATCCCCCCCTCCCACTGCCTCCCGCTGCTCTTACCGGGCCTCCTGTGCGATCGGGAGGCCCGGTGTCCAATCGTGTGCCTTCGGCGGCTGGGGGCGGGCTGGAACATAATTTCTGTCTCTCATGAAGACCTTCTGAATCTTGGTCCATATCTGTCCATGCTGTAACAATGCTTGTTTACCAATTTTGTATTGAAAATCTTTAGCAAAATGTATCGGATATGAAAAAATACTTGTGAGACACACAACAGAGTTGAGTATTGTCTAGGTTACAAACCAGATCTTCTGCTCTGGATAATCCTTTGATGTTTTAAGGCCCTTTCTGGTGTTTTCATGGCCTTCAGCTTTAGAAGTGTCAAATAGAAGTGTGGACACTGCTTACCATCAGCTAGACACACTTTTCCTACATTTCTCTCCTTTTGTTAAATGTCTGTTTATTGTTAGATTTACTGTCCAATAGTTCCATAGCTCCCAATTGTCCCTTATTTCGAGGAATTGTCCCTGATTATGAACCAAATCCATTTGCTCCTCTTTCCTTTGCAAATTTTAACAATGGCAAATGTTTGCAACTCTTTCCTTCTCAAGTTTTTATAATACACAGTGCACATAGCAAATGTCATCCTGTGTTGGTCCATTCAAACCTATGTATTGCGGTAGTGCATCATGCATGCATTAGTGTGTTGTGGTGCTATCCATTTTTAATGGCTTCTCAGGGTACTTAAAGTGGAACTCCACCCAAAAGGGGAAGTTCTGCTTTAAGGCCTCCTCCCCTCTCTTCTTCACCAATTTTTTTTTTGGGGGGGTAGTGGGTACTTGGTTTTGACAGGTGGGCTCGGATCGCCTAGGCCTAGTTCTCTTCTCCCTTCTCCTCTCCTCTCTCCTTCTCTCCCTTTCTCCCTGCCCACAGTCTTCTGGAACACGTTACAGGTCCCAGAAGAATATGGGACCATTCGCAACGTGCAACGCGGCTCACGCATGTACAGTGGGCACTCGGCTATGAAGCTGCAAACTGTCACAGCCGGGTGCCCACAGTTCATATGCCGGTGCCGAGGACAGCATTCCTTTCCTGTCACTGCATAGGGAAAGGAGAGAGCCGGTAACTGGCAGGTGTGAAAAGGGACATCTACACTGATAATCAGGACACTGATCATCAGTGCAGCCCCAACAGTGCCCATCAGTGCTGCCAATCAGTGCCTATTCATCAGTGCTGCCTATCAGTGCCCATTAGTGCTGCATGCTCATCAGTGATGCCTATCAGTGCCCATCAGTGCCACATATAAGTGCAGCCTCATCATTGCCCATCAGTGCCGCCTCATCAGTGGCCATTAGTGCTGCATATCAGTGCCATCTCATCAGTGCCATCAGTGGTGCCTCATCAGTGCCGTCTCATCAGTGCTACCTCATCAGTGCCGCCTCATCAGTGCCGCCTCATCAGTGCTGCCTCATCAGTGCAGCCTATCAGTGCAGCCTTATTAGCATGCATCAGTGAAAGAGAGAAATTACCTGTTTGCAAAATTTTATTATAGAAACTAAGAAAACCTTTTTTTCCCCTTCAAATTTTTGGTCTTTTTTCATTTGTTTAGCAAAAAAATAAAAAATCCCAGTGGTGATTAAAGGGGTTGTAAAGGTAAAATTTTTTTTTTTTTAACCACTTGCCGACCGCCTCACGCATATATACGTGAGCAGAGCGGCACGGGCAGGCAAAATCACGTACCTGGTACGTGATTGCCTTCCCGCGGGCGGGGGGTCCGATCGGACCCCCCCCCGGTGCCATCGGCGGTCGGCGTTTGGCTGGGAGAGTTGAGAGACGAGGGGGAGACCATCCGATCGTGGCCCCCCCCTCGCGATCGCTCCCAGCCAATGAGAAACATCCCCTGCCTCTGTATAGTACACAGAGGCAGAGGATGTGATGTCATCTCTCCTCGGCTGGCCAGTTTCCGTTCCAGCACCGAGGAGAGAAGACATGTAAGTGCACCAACACTCACACAACACAGTAGAACATGCCAGGCACACTAAACACCCCCGATCCCCCCCCGATCGCCCCCCGATCCCCCCCAATCACCCCCCCCCCCCTGTCACAAACTGACACCAAGCAGGTTTTTTTGTTTTGTTTTGTTTTTTTCCTGATTACTGCATGGTGTCAGTTTGTGACAGTTAGCAGTGGTAGGACAGTTAGTATTAGCCCCCTGTAGGTCTAGGGTACCCCCCTAACCCCCCCTAATAAAGTTTTAACCCCTTGATCACCCCCTGTCACCAGTGTCGCTAAGCGATCATTTTTCTGATCGCTGTATTAGTGTCGCTGGTGACGCTAGTTAGGAACGTAAATATTTAGGTTCGCTGTCAGCGTTTTATAGCGACAGGGACCCCCATATACTACCGAATAAATGTTTTAACCCCTTGATTGCCCCCTAGTTAACCCTTTCACCACTGATCACCGTATAACCGTTACGGGTGACGCAGGTTAGTTCGTTTATTTTTTTTAGTGTCAGGGCACCCGCCGTTTATTACCGAATAAAGGTTTAGCCCCCTGATCGCCCGGCGGTGATATGCGTCGCCCCAGGCAGCGTCAGATTAGCGCCAGTACCGCGAACACCCACGCACGCACCGTACACGCACCGTACACCTCCCTTAGTGGTATAGTATCTGAACACATCAATATCTGATCCGATCAGATCTATACTAGCGTCCCCAGCAGTTTAGGGTTCCCAAAAACGCAGTGTTAGCGGGATCAGCCCAGATACCTGCTAGCACCTGCGTTTTGCCCCTCCGCCCAGCCCACCCAAGTGCAGTATCGATCGATCACTGTCACTTACAAAACACTAAACGCATAACTGCAGCGTTCGCAGAGTCAGGCCTGATCCCTGCGATCGCTAACAGTTTTTTTGGTAGCATTTTGGTGAACTGGCAAGCACCAGCCCCAAGCAGCGTCAGATTAGCGCCAGTACCACTAACACCCACGCACGCACCGTACACCTCCCTTAGTGGTATAGTATCTGATCGGATCAATATCTGATCCGATCAGATCTATACTAGCGTCCCCAGCAGTTTAGGGTTCCCAAAAACGCAGTGTTAGTGGGATCAGCCCAGATACCTGCTAGCACCTGCGTTTTGCCCCTCCGCCCGGCCCAGCCCAGCCCACCCAAGTGCAGTATCGATCGATCACTGTCACTTTTTTTTGTAGCGTTTTGGTGAACTGGCAAGCGCCAGCGGCCTAGTACACCCCGGTCGTAGTCATACCAGCACTGCAGTAACACTTGGTGACGTGGCGAGTCCCATAAGTGCAGTTCAAGCTGGTGAGGTGGCAAGCACAAGTAGTGTCCCGCTGCCACCAAAAAGACAAACATAGGCCTGTCATGCCCATAATGCCCTTCCTGCTGCATTCGCCAATCCTAATTGGGAACCCACCACTTCTGCAGCGCCCGTACTTCCCCCATTCACATCCCCAACCAAATGCAGTCGGCTGCATGAGAGGCATTTATATGTCCTCCCGAGTACCCCTACCCAACGAACCCCCCCAAAAAAGATGTGTCTGCAGCAAGCGCGTATATAGACGTGACACCCGCTATTATTGTCCCTCCTGTCCTGATAATCCTGGTCTTTGCATTGGTGAATGTTTTGAACGCTACCATTCACTAGTTGAGTATTAGCGTAGGGTACAGCATTGCACAGACTAGGCACACTTTCACAGGGTCTCCCAAGATGCCATCGCATTTTGAGAGACCCGAACCTGGAACCGGTTACAGTTATAAAAGTTACAGTTACAAAAAAAAAGTGTAAAAAAAAAAAAAAAAACACAAACAAAAATAAAAAAAAATAGTTGTCGTTTTATTGTTCTCTCTCTCTCTATTCTCTCTCTGGTGTTCTGCTCTTTTTTTACTGTATTCTATTCTGCAATGTTTTATTGTTATTATGTTTTATCATGTTTGCTTTTCAGGTATGCAATTTTTTATACTTAACCGTTTACTGTGCTTTATTGTTAACCATTTTTTTGTCTTCAGGTACGCCATTCACGACTTTGAGTGGTTATACCAGAATGATGCCTGCAGGTTTAGGTATCATCTTGGTATCATTCTTTTCAGCCAGCGGTCGGCTTTCATGTAAAAGCAATCCTAGTGGCTAATTAGCCTCTAGACTGCTTTTACAAGCAGTGGGAGGGAATGCCCCCCCCCCCCACCGTCTTCCGTGTTTTTCTCTGGCTCTCCTGTCTCAACAGGGAACCTGAGAATGCAGCCGGTGATTCAGCCAGCTGACCATAGAGCTGATCAGAGACCAGAGTGGCTCCAAACATCTCTATGGCCTAAGAAACCGGAAGCTACGAGCATTTTAGGACTTAGATTTCGCCGGATGTAAACAGCGCCATTGGGAAATTGGGAAAGCATTTTATCACACCGATCTTGGTGTGGTCAGATGCTTTGAGGGCAGAGGAGAAATCTAGGGTCTAATAGACCCCAATTTTTTCAAAAAAGAGTACCTGTCACTACCTATTGCTATCATAGGGGATATTTACATTCCCTGAGATAACAATAAAAATGATTTAAAAAAAAATATGAAAGGAACAGTTTAAAAATAAGATAAAAAAGCAAAAAAATAATAAAGAAAAAAAAAAAAAAAAAAAAAAAAAGCACCCCTGTCCCCCCTGCTCTCGCGCTAAGGCGAACGCAAGCGTCGGTCTGGCGTCAAATGTAAACAGCAATTGCACCATGCATGTGAGGTATCACCGCGAAGGTCAGATCGAGGGCAGTAATTTTAGCAGTAGACCTCCTCTGTAAATCTAAAGTGGTAACCTGTAAAGGCTTTTAAAGGCTTTTAAAAATGTATTAATTTTGTTGCCACTGCACGTTTGTGCGCAATTGTAAAGCATGTCATGTTTGGTATCCATGTACTCGGCCTAAGATCATCTTTTTTATTTCATCAAACATTTGGGCAATATAGTGTGTTTTAGTGCATTAAAATTTAAAAAAGTGTGTTTTTTCCACAAAAAATGCGTTTGAAAAATCGCTGCGCAATTACTGTGTGAAAAAAAAAAATGAAACACCCACCATTTTAATCTGTAGGGCATTTGCTTTAAAATAATATATAATGTTTGGGGGTTCAAAGTAATTTTCTTGCAAAAAAAAATAATTTTTTCATGTAATCAAAAAGTGTCAGAAAGGGCTTTGTCTTCAAGTGGTTAGAAGAGTGGGTGATGTGTGACATAAGCTTCTAAATGTTGTGCATAAAATGCCAGGACAGTTCAAACCCCCCCAAATGACCCCATTTTGGAAAGTAGACACCCCAAGCTATTTGCTGAGAGGCATGTCGAGTCCATGGAATATTTTATATTGTGACACAAGTTGCGGGAAAGAGACAAATTTTTTTTTTTTTTTTTTTTTTTTGCACAAAGTTGTCACTAAATGTTATATTGCTCAAACACGCCATGGGGATTTGTGAAATTACACCCCAAAATAAATTCTGTTGCTTCTCCTGAGTACGGGGATACCACATGTGTGGGACTTTTTGGGAGCCTAGCCGCGTACGGGACCCCGAAAACCAAGAACCGCCTTCAGGCTTTCTAAGGCCGTAAATTTTTGATTTCACTCTTCAATGCCTATCACAGTTTCGGAGGCCATGGAAAGCCCAGGTGGCACAAAACCCCCCCAAATGACCCCATTTTGGAAAGTAGACACCCCAAGCTATTTGCTGAGAGGTATAGTGAGTATTTTGCAGACCTCACTTTTTGTCACAAGGTTTTGAAAATTGAAAAAAGAAAAAAAAAAAATTTTTTTTCTGGTCTTTCTTCATTTTCAAAAACAAATGAGAGCTGCAAAATACTCACCATGCCTCTCAGCAAATAGCTTGGGGTGTCTACTTTCCAAAATGGGGTCATTTGGGGGGGGGTTGTGCCATCTTGGCATTTTATGGCCTTCAAAACTGTGATAGGTAGTGAGGAGTGAAATCAAAAATTTATGCCCTTAGAAATCCTGAAGGTGGTGCTGGGTTTTCGGGGCCCCGTACGTGGCTAGGCTCCCAAAAAGTGCCACACATGTGGTATCCCCGTACTCAGGAGAAGCAGCTGAATGTATTTTGGGGTGCAATTCCACATATGCCCATGGCCTATGTGAGCAATATATCATTTAGTGACAACTTTTTGTAAATTTTTTTTTTTTTTTTTTTTTTTGTCATTATTCAATCACTTGGGACAAAAAAAATAAATATTCAATGGGCTCAACATGCCTCTCAGCAATTTCCTTGGGGTGTCTACTTTCCAAAATGGGGTCATTTGGGGGGGGTTTGTACTGCCCTGCCATTTTAGCACCTCAAGAAATGACATAGGCAGTCATAAACTAAAAGCTGTGTAAATTCCAGAAAATGTACCCTAGTTTGTAGACGCTATAACTTTTGCGCAAACCAATAAATATACGCTTATTGACATTTTTTTTACCAAAGACATGTGGCCGAATACATTTTGGCCTAAATGTATGACTAAAATTTAGTTTATTGGATTTTTTTTATAACAAAAAGTAGAAAATATCATTTTTTTTCAAAATTTTCAGTCTTTTTCCGTTTATAGCGCAAAAAATAAAAACGGCAGAGGTGATCAAATACCATCAAAAGAAAGCTCTATTTGTGGGAAGAAAAGGACGCAAATTTCGTTTGGGTAGAGCATTGCATGACCGCGCAATTAGCAGTTAAAGCGACGCAGTGCCGAATTGTAAAAAGTGCTCTGGTCAGGAAGGGGGTAAATCCTTCCGGGGCTGAAGTGGTTAAAATAACAAACATGTTATACTTACCTTCACTGTGCGGATCGTTCTGCACAGAGTGGCCCCGAACCTGGTCTTCTGGGGTCCCTCGGCGGCTGTTTCAGCTCCTCCCCACAAGCATTAACCACCTTAATGCGAGCTCCCTTGCATGGTGGTTAGTGCTTGCGGGCGTGCTCCCGTGATACAGCCGGTGGCTATAGCCGCTCACTGTATCACTCGGCCCCGCCTCCAGCGCGCCGCGTCATTGGATGTGATTGACAGCAGCGCGAGCCAATGGCTGCGCTGCTTCCAATCCATCCACTGTAGCCAATCAGCGGCCAGGGTGAGCGGAGGAATAGATGTCGGGAACGAGAAGCTGACTTTCGAGGCGTCAGGTAAGTAAAACGGGGGGGCTGGGGGCGGCGGTATTGTCAGAAGTTTTTTCACCTTAATGCATAGAATGCATTAAGGTGAAAATTTTTTTACCTTTACAACCCCTTTAAATACCACCAAAAGAATGCTCTATTTATGTGAAAAAAAACATTTATAACAATTTTATATGGTTACAGTGTTGCATGACCGTACAATTTTCATTCAAAGTGCACCAGCGCTGAAAGCTGAAAATTGGCCTGGGCAGGAAGGGGGTGAAAATGCCCAGAAGGAAAACGGTTAAGGAATGAATACACCTACTCTGCAATATGCAGTAACGCACTCTGTGCATGAGGTGTGTTGCACTGGAAAAAATGATGTATGTTTCGGTCTGTTGGCAACCCAATCAAATGAATATTCTACCTTAATGCAACATACATTAACATGCAGCAACTTTAACACAGCACAGTTGACTATAAAGAAGTGAATGGACCTAGGATTTACAACCCCTTGAATCTTAGATCCATTCACTTCTTTATAGTCAACTGTGCTGTGTTAAAGTTTAAAATGCTGCATGTTAATGTGTGCTTCATTAAGGTAGAATGTTCATTTGATTGGGCTGCCAACAGACCGAAACATTACAAGTGTGTTGATGTATGCACTCCTTTAGGGAGGATTGTTTTGTACCACATTTTTCATTTATTGATTGCTTTTATCTATATCTTATTACAATTTTGTATCTCCAGTCAGAAACAAATAAAATTTAGACTATTTATAGTGGTGCAAACTGTTTTTTATAGGGCTTATATTGGTGTATTTGTCATGTGTATCCCAATAATCAGGGTTTAGGTTACCAATTTGGACGGCACAATTTGCATTGTGGATATTTGTAGTGTGCAACCAATTTTGTAGAGCTTAGGTTGGTGTGTTTGTCCCCCATAAAACCAAGGTCTTGCTTACCAATTTGGGCGTCATAAAATGAGGGGGTTTTAACAATGGGATTGACCCCAACAAATTATTGAATCTTCAGACTAGAATTCTCCTGCGCAATTCACTGAAATTATATAATTTGCAAGCAAGCAATTGAACTTAAATGTTTTATGTCACTCAGTAAAGGGATCAGCCATTGTTGATTGTCAACTCTTTCAACTAGCAATTCTTTACAAGCTTCTACTGTTCTTGCAAATCCTTCAGAACTTCAGTCCAAGATATGGTTCTTGTTTAACTTCCCTCTGTACTAAGCTATGCTCATAGCCCCTGCCACGTGTTCAAATTTACCATTCAGGTGGCTTCACACTGTGTGGTCCTGAGGTTTTCATGTGGGTTAACTTCACATTCCCATAGATTTTTATGATGTTCCACTGTTTTGGTGTGGTTTCGGAAAGTGTGCGAAAATGGAAGGACCCCATAGAAGTATATGGGAAAGCTAACCTTCACAAAAAACTTGGGTTAGCTGTGCTTTAGCAAAAGCGCAGTGGGGCAGTGTAAAGCTACCCTTAGCCTGAGGTTGCCTGTGTATATCCGAGTGAATGATGACTTTTTCATCTACAGTTATCAGCCACAAAATTGTAGCAACTTGTTGAAAAAAGCTTTCTCTGCCCATTTAGCCCTTGGGAATACCCTGATGTTCCCCAGGTCCCCTTTCCTACCCTTCTTTCAGTCCCTCATCTCGTCTCTCTCTGTCCTGTTCCTGGGGTTTCTTACCCAGTTTTCTCTCCTCACTTGTAGGCCACCTTTCCTTATTTTTTTTCTCTAATTTCCACTTTTTCTTAACTGTACTGAATTTCATGGTCAGATGTAGGACCCTCTTCTTTGACTAACTATCACCACCTGTCATGTTAAGATTAACAGACAGTACAATGGTATTCCACTGTGCTCAAGGGAGGTGTAATAGTAGTTGATGTATCACAGATTCTGGGTAGTTCAAAAGAAAGCACAGGTTTTGCTGCCCTCTGTGGGTCGGGGGGAGAAACCCAATAGGAACACTGTAAAACAAAGAAGGGAGGGCGCACCAACCTTGTGCATTACCCAAGTGGTATATTTAATAATGTATATAAACAAATATACTCACAAACACATTAATGGTAAAAGCATATCAAAGTCCACAGTAGACACAAAGCAACCAGGGCACAGAGACTGTCTTCAGCAAGTTGGAGGACCTTCCAGAAGGCTGAAGCGTTTTGAGGGGAGATTTCCTTTTCCTCAGAGCCAATCCTTGGACTTCCTGAAGACAGTCTCGGTGACCTGGTTGCTTTGTGTCTACTATGGACTTCAATATGCTTTTATCACGAATGTGTTTGTGAGTACGTTTCTTTCTAAAATAAAGTTTTTGGTACAAGACAAAAAAAAATCACTTTGCATTGGCCGGGAATCGAACCCGGGCCTCCCGCGTGGCAGGCGAGAATTCTACCACTGAACCACCAATGCATTAGTATAAATATTTTATATTTTATATTCTATTATCTACAACCTTACAAATTAAAAAAAAAAATATTATAATTTGTTCCAATTTAGTGTCTCTTTAACCCTTAGCAACTTGTGATCAATTCTGATTATTCCCTTTTCCCCTCAATCATTATTTTGATGCTGTTTTTTTATTTCTATTGTTTATACATTAATATTTACATTTGTAAATATAAATGTATTTACAAAATATCATTTTTTGTGTCAGATTGAAAAAATTCACAAAATTGGAAAAAAGACCTTATTTTATTTGTAAATAATTTTGCAATGATTTGAGCCAGAATCATAATTTTAGTGTCATTATAAACAAGGCAAATAATATAATAAATTGTATACTTTTATGTACAGTAAAAATAATTAAAACAGCTACCACTAACACCACCTTTCCTGTCCTAGGGAAACAATAAAATATATACTTTATGTAAAGCAGCAATAATAAAAAAGTTAACAACAACATATTTGAACTATTTTTGTTTTTAATTTAATTTGTTCATTGTTTTTTTTTTGTGTTGATTTAAAAATGCACAAAATTGGAAATAATGCCCTTATTTCAGTCACGTTGCCTTATATCAAAATTGTAACTTTACTGTCATTATAAAATTGAACAACTTATTGAATAAAATACATACTTTTTATCTACAGCAGAATTAATTAAAAAAATTGTTTTGTTACGCCTTTTTTTTTCTAAAGATTTCAAAGAATAAAATAAAATACGACTTTTGCAAGACAATATCAAGTAATGACAACATTATTGCTGAACATATGGACTTATAGAGAAAATGAAAAATTGCTCAGGTCTATAGGGATGACAGGTGTAAGAACTGAAAAAACTAAAGATTTTCTTCAAGCCTTGTAAAGAAATTGTTAAATCGCTTGACCCTTGGAGATCTCTCCAAAGTACGGGAAATCCTCTTTAACAGTTATACCTTCTTTGGAAGATTTTTCTTCTATTTCTGATGCAGGGAGAGCTCAAAATGTCAGTTTCTTTCATTATTTTCTGTCCTGGTCACAATGGTCACCAGAACAGATAGAGGGTGATTCTCCCCAGAGAACAAAAAAAACTGACTAAAGTTCCAACACTTTCCAACTCTAGAACAAAAAATGTCTTCAGATACATTTCAAAGAGAGTAAAGATCTGGATTCTCTTCAGAGTAGTGGATGGGCTTACAAACAGGAACATCTCCCAACCTGACCACCAGAAGCCTCTTAGGTGTTCTAAGACCCCTCTCTGGTGCATACCAGCCCTCTTCTACAGAGGTGTCAGACAGAAGTGTGGACACTTCCTTGTTGTTGTCACCTGGACACACTTCCCAACCACTCACTTGCAGTGGCACACTTCTGTGTTTGAATATGGGACTGTTTGATCTGCTGTCCAACTAGTCTTCAGTCCTCACCTAAACCTGTCCAACTGGTCTTCAGTCCTCCCCTAAACCTGTCCAACTGGTCTTCAGTCCTCACCTAAACCTGTCCAACTGGTCTTCAGTCCTCGCCTAAACCTGTGCCACGTCTCAGAAGACAATGGCCTTTTCTTTGCGGATATTTCCATATGTTTTAAGTGTGTATGGCTGTTTTACATATCAGTGATCCTGGGGTACATCAATAACTCTTTCTGTTCGGGCTGATTTACCAAAATCAGCATTTGAGCACCACATCAGAGCTTCATACAAAATCTCCTTTTCTGGGGGAAAATCTAAATTTTTTATGGGACAACCCTGAACAAGGATTCTCAAGGGAATTTGCGACTCTGTAGATTAAAGTGTTTGTTACCCCAACACTTCACATTCCTGATATGTGGTTGTTCTACCATCTTCTTTTTTTGAGAAAGTTTCCTGCTCTCTTTGTATTTCTTCCTTTATATGAAATCCCTGGTATTCCCTTCTAGTCCCTCTGCTTTCCTATTAAAAACTGACCACACTAAGCAGGAGAACACATTGTGGTCAGTTCTTTAGCATTGCTGGGAACTCAGCCTGCTCTCCTCCAATGATCAGACTTGTCCTGACACGCCCAAGCTGCACAGCCATTCACTGGGAAGCTCAATGTGCTGCTGCTTCTCTTCCCCCCCACTCTTATACAGCTGAGAACAGAGGGTATGTGAACACTTATAAAAAAGGGAAAAAGTATTTTATAGTTTTTTTTTTATCTATACAAAAATTTTTTGCCTTTCGTTTCTATTTTAAACTAAATGGGTTGTTTTGCAAGGTGATCGTTTATAATCACTTTAACTGCTTGCTGACCAGCTGCCATTATTATACTGCGGCAGGTTGGCTTATTCATGCGAATCTCCGTACCGGTATGTGGGCTTCCTTAAGAGCTATAGTGGGCACATGCATGTGCCCGCTGCACGGCGAGGGAGCTGATGCGATTGCTCCACAGAGAGCCAGAATGGGATTCTGTCAATGTAAACAAACAAATCCTTGTTCTGACAGGGAAGTACAGAGAGGTTGTCTGTTCCTAGTGATTAGGAACAGCCATCTCTCTCTACTCCCAGTCAGTCCCCTCCCCCCACAGTTAAAAACACCTTTAACCCATTGATCGCCCCCTAGAGTTAACCCCTTCACTACCAGTGTCATTTATACAGTAATCAGTGCATTTTTATAGCATGGATCGCTGTATAAATGTCACTGGTTCCAAAAAAGTGTCTAAAGTGTCTGACTAGTCTGCGGCAATGTCGCAGTCCCGCTAAAAATCGCTGATCACCGCCATTACTAGTAAAAAAAAAAAATGTATTATAAAAATGCCATAAATGCAGTATATACCCTATTTTGTAAATGCTATAACTTTTGCGCAAACCAATCAATATATGCTTATTGCGATTTTTTACCAGAAATATGTAGAAGAATACATATTGGCCTAAATTCATGAAGAAATTAGTTTTTTACATTTTTTTTGGATATTTATTATAGCAAAAAGTAAAAAATATTGTGTTTAATTCAAAATTGTTAGTCTTTTTTTGTTTATAGCGCAAAAAATAAAAAACGCAGAGGTGATCAAATACCACCAAAGGAAAGCTCTATTCATGGGAAAAAAAGGACGTCAATTTTGTTTGGGTGCAGCATCGCATGACCGCGAAATTGTCATTTAAAGCGACGCAGTGCCATATTGCAAAAAATGGCCTGGTCATTAAGGGGGAAAATCTTCCGGGGCTGAAGTGGTTAAATAAACCTTTTCTAATTACTAAGATATTATGATGCCAGGGCTATCTACAGCTTACCAGTCCTAAGATGCATTGGCTGCATCAGTTTTCTTTTTTTTCCTACTCCCCAGTGGTCCATTGCAAATGTAGAAATGTTGGTGATAAATGAAATGAGTCATTTATAAAAAAATTTAACACAATTTAATGGTGCCTACATAGTTTCAGGGCCAACACCACTTGGCAGAGCCAGCTGACACCAATTTTTTTTAGCTGTTTCTAAGAGTGTCATTTTGACCAATGCTGTCAGGGAGGATTTTTTCACTGGCCACCAATATGAGAGGTGTTCCTCTTACTGCATTGGTTTTAGCAAGAATTTCTCAAGACCTGAAAATTATCTTAAGGGTTACTCTGGGACAAAAAGATGAACGAAGGCTCACAGAGACTATAGACTTCACAATTTATAGCTACAAGCTTGCTTCTGTCTTATAATAAATATGTTTCCCTTACTAAATCATTCAGCAGGAGGTGCTGTGGCTTAGTTGGTTAAAGTGCCTGAATTCGAATCTCACCAATGCCTTGCTTTTCTAGAATTTAAGGAGAACAGTATCTCACAGGACATTTCCAACCTATCCCCAATCTCAAATTGGATGAGGAATAGGCGTTCAGCAAACACTGAGAGATTGTAGCAAAATACAGCCAAATTTTAGGGGAATAATGGGTTTTAAATGGTTCCTTAAAATTTCAGAAGCTCTTTTCATTATTTTAAACTTTAATCAAGGAAATAAAATAATTACAGTGAAAAAAATAAATTTAAATATTTAGTGACAGTACATAAATAACAATTTCTCATAATTGCTTTGATTTATGTTGTTCTGGGCCTCGCAGGCGAGAATTCTACCACTGAACCACCAATGCATCTATGCAAAATATGTTTTTTGAGTCGTTATCTTGTTAGAATACTGCCCTGCTCAGTCTCCGAAGGGAGGGGATCGTGCTCTGCTTCAGTATGTCACAGTACATGTTGGCATTCATGGTTCCCTCAATGAACTGTAGCTCCCCAGTGCCGGCAGCACTCATGCAGCCCCAGACCATGACCCTCCCACCACCATGCTTGACTGTAGGCAACACACACTTGTCTTTGTACTCCTCACCTGGTTGACACCACACACGCTTGACACCATCTGAACCAAATAAGTTTATCTTGGTCTCATCAGACCACAGGACGTGGTTCCAGTAATCCATGTCCTTAGTCTGCTTGTCTTCAGCAAACTGTTTGAAGGCTTTCTTGTGCATCATCTTTAGAAGAGGCTTCCTTCTGGGATGACAGCCATGCAGACCAATTTGATGCAGTGTGCAGCGTATGATCTGAGCACTGACAGGCTGACCCGCCACCCCTTCAACCTCTGCAGCAATGCTGGCAGAAATCATATGCACATTTAGAAAAAAACAACCTCTGGCTATGACGCTGAGCACGTACACTCAACCCCTTTGGTGGACCATGGTGAAGCCTGTTCTGAGTGGAACCGGTCCTGTTAAACCGACCGCTGTATGGTCTTGGCCACTGTGCTGCAGCTTAGTTTCAGGGTCTCGGCTATCTTCTTATAGCCTAGGCCATATTTATGTAGAGCAACAATTTTTTTTTTTTGATCTACAGAGAGTTCTTTGCCATGAGGTGACATGTTGAACTTCCAGTGACCAATATAAGAGATTGAGAGTGATAACACCAAATTTAACACACCTGCTCCCCATTCACACCTGAGTCCTTGTAACACTAACGAGGCACATGACATCGGGTAGGGAAAATGGCTAATTGGGCCCAATTTGTACATTTTTATTTAGGGGTTTACTCACTTTTGTTGCCAGTGGTTTAAACATTAATGGCTGTGTGTTGAGTTATTTTGAGGGGACTGGCCAAGCATGTCTCCAAACCTAAACCCTATTGAGCATCTGTGGGGCATCCTTAAACGGAAGGTGGAGGAGTGCAAGGTCTCTAACATCCACCAGCTCTGTGATGACGTCATGGAGAAGTGGAAGAGGACTCCAGTGGTAACCTGTGAAGCTCTGGTGAACTCCATGCCCAAGAGGGTTAAGGCAGTGCTGGAAAATAATGGCGGCCACACAAAATATTGACGCTTTGGGCCCAATTTGTGCATTCTCACTTAGGGTTGTACTCACTTTTGTTGCCAGCGGTTTAGACATTATTGGCTTTGTTGAGTTATTTTGAGGGGACAGCAAATTTACACTGTTTTACAAGCTGTACACTCACTACTTTACATTGTAGCAAAGCGTCATTTCTTCATTGTTGTCACATTAAAAGATATAATAAAATATTTACAAAAATGTGAGGGGTGTGCTCACTTTTGTGAGATATTGTAAAATAATACACAAAATGGTTGGAGGGAAGCTACAGAATGGCAAAGATTTTTTTATTACAAATGATATGAGCAGACTGCAGTTACTCTTTAAAGTTCATGTGCGTGTAAAGGCAGGCATCCCAATACTTCTTTCCATTTTGTAACACTAGAAGTATGCTTGTCTCCTACCCCTTTTCTGTTTCTGTATGGAATGTCTTTGATAGTTGACAATCATTGAATAACAAAAAGTACATGTGAAATACATAGTGGGGTTGTGTATTGTTACATAGTTACATAGTAGGTGAGGTTGAAAAAAGACACAAGTCCATCAAGTCCAACCTATGTGTGTGATTATGTGTCAGTATTGCATTGTATATCCCTGTATGTTGTGGTCATTCAGGTGCTTATCTAATAGTTTCTTGAAGCTATCAATGCTCCCCGCTGAGACCACCGCCTGTGGAAGGGAATTCCACATCCTTGCCGCTCTTACAGTAAAGAACCCTCTACGTAGTTTAAGGTTAAACCTCTTTTCTTCTAATTTTAATAAGTGGCCACGAGTCTTGGTAAACTCTCTTCTGTGAAAAAGTTTTATCCCTATTGTGGGGTCACCAGTCCGGTATTTGTAAATTGAAATCATATCCCCTCTCAAGCGTCTCTTCTCCAGAGAGAATAAGTTCAGTGCTCGCAACCTTTCCTCATAACTAAGATCCTCCAGACCCTTTATTAGCTTTGTTGCCCTTCTTTGTACTCGCTCCAGTACATCCTTCCTGAGGACTGGTGCCCAGAACTGGACCGCATACTCTAGGTGCGGCCGGACCAGAGTCTTGTAGAGCGGGAGAATTATCGTTTTATCTCTGGAGTTGATCCCCTTTTAATGCATGCCAATATTCTGTTTGCTTTGTTAGCAGCAGCTTGGCATTGCATGCCATTGCTGAGCCTATCATCTACTAGGACCCCCAGGTCCTTTTCCATCCTAGATTCCCCCAGAGGTTCTCCCCCCAGTGTATAGATTGCATTCATATTTTTGCCACCCATTGTCTAGGTTACTAACCAGATCTTGTTCTCCTAATGTCGCTTTGATGTCTTCAGACACTTTCCGGTTCCTCATGGCCTCCTGCTGTAGAGGTGTCAGCCAGACAGAAGTGTGGACACTGCTTACCATCACCTAAACACACTTACCCAACACTTCTGTCCTTTTGTTATTCAGCTGTTTACTGTTTGATTTACTGTCCAACAGTTCCATACCGCCCAACTGTTTCTTATTAAGAGTAATTGTCCCTAATCAGGAACCATATCCATTTAGCCTTCTTTCCTTCTCAAAGGACGTTCTTTGTAGTCTGGAGTACATACAACAAATGTTCTCTATACCTATAAGTAGATTATTGCACTTATTTATTTCAAAGCTAGCCTAGTATAAAAGAAATATTAGAATTCACCTGAGCAATCAACTGAATCTATATAAATTGATAGTTATAATAAATGTTTTATTTTTTATCAAGTTGTAAGTTTTAGAGTATGTGGCTGATAACTGTAGAGCTTTTCCGGTTCCTCATGGCCTCCCACTGTAGAGGTGTCAGACAGAAGTGTGGACACATGCTTACCATCACCTAGACACACTCTCCCAACACTTCTGCTCCTTTGTTCTACAGTTGTTTACTGTTTGATTTACTGTCCAAAAGTTCTATACCCCCCAACTGTCTTTTATTTGGATAAACTGTCCCTCGCAAGGAACCAAATCTATTTGTTCCTTCTCAAATGACCCTTTTTTTGCCTGGGATACATACTACATTCTATATTATAAATCACATTTTGTTGCTCTCCTTTTTTTATCAAGCCTTCAGGATTTTGCACTTTTTTTTTTACTTCGAACACTAGCCTAATTTATAGAAAATAATAGGGTTGATTTACTAACAGGCTACTAACTTTGCAAGGGAATTTTCCACAGAGCTCAGTGAACGTAGTGAGTTTAACTTTGCAAAAATGTCAAAGGAAAATAAAGAAACAACATTTTTGTTTGCACATGATTGGATGAAGGATGTAAGCAGATCTACACCTCATTTACTACACCTCAATCACTTTAAGGCACGCCACACCGGGTCGCATGATGAAGAAGTAGCATGTGATTTGGTGCACGTAAAAATTTGCTGCATTTGCTAATGCATGGAGTATCATTAGGAATAAAGCGTGTTTTGCCTATGGGTCAGGAACACATCAGGAACGTGTTTGATTCTGTGAACTTATCCTTAGTAATTTTTCCTATAATTCTTTTCTTGAACTGTTATTCTTCTGCTGATTTTATTATTTCTATTTTTTTATCCATTTGTCTAAACTGGTTGCTTTTGTTTTAATTCGACTTATTTGTTTATTGTTGTCATTAAAATGTTAAAATTAAAATGTACACTTTTTATTAAAAAAAATAAAAATCAAAGTTTTCTTCATTAATCTTTTTAGTGTTTAGGATTAAAAGTAATTGAAAAAAGATTTTAAAAAAAGATCTCATTTGTAAATAACTTTGCAATGCTTTGTACTAGAATGATAATTTTAGTTTTATTAAAATGGGACAAATAAGAGATTCAAATGTATACTAACAATTAGCGTTGCATCGATACTGATACCGGTATCGGTGCTGATATCAAGCATTTGCACAAGTGCTTGTACTCATGGAAATGCTCCAATACTAAAACTGATACCTTGAGTCATGGTTCACACTATTGCGGTGCTGGAAACTGCATGTGATTCGGACAGGAATCGCACCGCATTTCTGTTCAAATCACATGTGATTCTTTCCAGTGCGATTTAAGCCATTCATTTTGTATGGCTCAATTTACACTGCAAATCACAACACACCACGCCTCGCAATTGGGATGTGGTGTGGGAAGCGATATGAATTTCACATTGCATCAAGGTGAATGGGGACTCAAGTGCATAGACAGTGTGTAAAAAATAAATGCATCCAAGGGCAAAATAGGTATCGGTAATTGGTATCGGCAAGTACTTGAGAAAAAGTATCAGTGCTGAGTCTTAAAAAACTGGTATTGGAGCATCCCTACTAACAATAATTAAAAAAACTAACACTAAAAGATTTCAGCTATTTGTTTTTATTGATTTTGTTCATTTTTTTAGAGTTGTAATAAAAAAGGCATCATTTTAAGCCATTATTTCATTTGTAAAAATTCATCCATTTTAATACATTTTCTTCAGTAATCTTTTTAAGTGTTGTGTTAATAAATGCGCAGAATAAAAAAAAATAACACCCTTATTTCCATTGTAAATAACTTTGTAGTGCTTTGTACCAGAATCGTAGTGTAGAATTTTAGTGTAGCTAAAAATGATATAATTTTTGTGTGTGGTGTTACTGTTAAAAAATAAATACAAAATTGAAAATAAGCCATTAATTGATTGGTAAATAACTTTACAATGCTTTGTACCAGAAATGTAAGTTTAGTGTCATTATAAGCAGGACAAATTATAAAATAAATTGTAATACTTTTATCTACAGTATGAATAATTTAAAGAACTAATTTAATTTAAAATGGTATTTTGATAATTTTGTTACTTCTTTTTTTCTAAAGGTTTCATGAAAAAAAAAATATTTTTGCAAGATAATATCACTAAAAGAAAGCTTGTTTGTCTGAAAAATGTATTACTTTGTTATCTTAAGTATTAACAAAGGTATTGCTGAATAAACAGGTCTATAGCACAAATGTAAAAATTGCTTTGGTCCATAGGGGGTAGACAGATGTGAGAGCTGAAGAACTTGAAGATTTTTTTAGTTTTGGATAGAGTAAAGTCTCGTACACATGATTTGTTTTTTGGCCAACTGAGCGTCTGATTTTTGTCCAAAGGGAGTGTGCCAGGAACTTGTCTTGCATACTAACGGTACACAATTGTCAGCCAACAAACACGAACGTAGTGACATACTGGATGTACTACGAGACTATAAAGAGGAAGTTCATTTTTCAAAAGCCACCCTTTGGGCTCCTTCTGCTAATTTCATGTTAGTAGAAGTTTGGTGAGTGTTGATTTTTCAGTCGCTTTTCAGTTTGTGCTTTTCAGTTAATTTCTGAACGGCTGTTCATCAACCAGCCATGCTGTGTAATCAGAGGAGAGAATGTGTTATTATTGGGCTCAGAGTTATTGCTTTGACCCAAGTCCAGTCCATTAACAGGAGGAGGAGGAGTTCTTGGACCAAAAGTCGGTTGTTTAATCGTGACCAATTATATCATATGCCATTGCTGATAATAATAGTAATGAAAAATAATAATGAATCATTGATTAGATTAAATAAATTAATAATATCTAACGCCAGCATAAGGTGCACATTTAATCTAATCAATGATTCATTATTATTTTTCATTGCTACTATATATATCATCCATCACTTCCTTCCTTCCTTTGTATATAACATCTGTTTTATACAGTACCATCTACCATTCACTATTGTGCAGAGGCCCCTCTGTTTTTACTTTTTATACCCTTCTGTGCTTCTGTGCTTTTTGGGGCCCCTGGTTTGGCGTAGAAATTATCTGCAAGGCTGAGAGGATTACCTGTCCAAAACATCTACCCATTACCCCCCACCCTAAAATTTGTCTAATGGGCCACCAGAGGGGGTGAGGAATCAGATAAGTTGACCTTATACTTTTGTCTTTAAATACTCATTTAAGTTTTATCCTTATGTTGGCTAAGCATGTTTGTGTTAAATCTGCTTGAAGTGTTATGTGCAGAAGTAGTAATTTCTTTTTTCTTTTTTTAATCCACAGTTTCCTTCCAACCCAGAGCAATGGCAGGACGTTGCAGCCCAGTTCCAGCATCAGTGGGATTTTCCCAACTGTGGTGGTGGTATTGATGGCAAGCATGTCCAGATTGTCCCACCAACCAACTCTAGCTCATATTATTTTAATTATAAGGGCTTTTGCAGCACAGTCATGCTAGCTGTAGTGTCTGCCAACTATGAGTTTTTGTATCTGGATATTTGGAAGAACGGCCGCAACTCTGATGGAGGAGTGATTATGCAGAGTTCTACAAGTGGCCCAGAATGGCACCTTAAACTTGCCACCTGCTGAGGAGACTGTTGAGGGCCTCAAATTTGTTTTTGTTGCAGATGAGGCCTTTGCTTTTGAGGAACATCTGATGAATCCGTTTCCTATGAGGAACCTCACCCCAGAGCAGAGAATATTCAATTACAGGCTCTCTTGTGCCAGAAGGGTGGTTGAAAATGCCTTTGGCATCCTATTGAGTCGTTTCAGGCTGTTTTTGACTCCAATTAACCACCACGCATTGGCACTCTACAAAATAAACCATATGGTCCTGTGCTACTGTATCCTACATAATTTTTTAAGGAGGAATGCTACCAGCTACCTAGCCTCACTGCCAAAAGACGCGGACCCTGCAGTGGTAGGCCCAGCTGAAGAGGCTGCAGCTCGCCCATCTGTGGGCATGCTGTCGGGTATTGAATATGCCCGTGCTGGATTGCCCTCACAAATTGCCAGAGATTTACAGCAGAAATACCTTGATTATTCTGTGGATAGAGGGGCAGTTGCTTGACAGAAAATTGTAGCTGATCATGTCTAATCTTATTTTGAAATCATAAACTCATATTTCATTTGAACTACTGTGTCTAATATGTTCATAAATGGGTTTTATTTTGACCACTTGCTACAATAATGCAAATGTACCATACTTGCTACATGAAGGGACAATATCTTCTTCAGCTAACTATTATGGTGTGCTGTGGGTCTGCTACACACACACAATGTTTTTGTTCTTAATGGATCTAATGCATGAAGTTCAAAAACATTATGCCTTTTCAACTCCTTTAATTTTTTGGAGGGCTAAAAATTGCCGGAGTTGGCCACAATTAAGAGCACATTGTCACTGTAACTACAACAACTTACCAAATACACTGGTATTGAGCATTGAAATAATAAGCCACACAAATAATAAAACAAACCAACATCTTGGTGTATAACATGTATGTTTTGCATTATTTCTTATTTTTTTGTGGCTAAACAGACATGTTCTAAAACATTAAGAGTATTGGTAACTGTAAGCGCAAACACACAAGTCCATATATAACAGGAGATATAAAGGGCTGAGCAACTTAGTCCATAGGGGACAGGCTGGAAGTTCAAGGGTTAAGTGGTAACCGGTAATGTAATGGTTAAAGTAGGCTGGTAGGCTAGGCGGCTGCTGTCCTTAGAGAGCTGGCTCTGTGATGGATGAGAGAGGGGTAGAGAAGGAAGCGCCACCTGAGTGTAGTATTAACAAATGATGTTTAATGACACCAGGTAAAAACACACTTACAGGATAAAAACATATAAAAGGCTCATCTGTATAGGTATGTGGTCCTCGGTGTTCCCTCTGATCCTGTGGTGGTGACGCTGCAGGGATGCTGGGCTGCAGAAGGTGGATTACCAGCCGGGAGCTCCTTCTGTGGCCATCAGGAAGAGACTAGGGGCTGGTGTGGAGCGCACGTGGAGCATGCATGACGTCATAGGTCGTCCCTCTGCTTCTGGGTTCGGTATCCAGGGGAGGGATCGTCCAGGGAGGAGGGCTAGCAGGGAGGTTGAGAGAAGGCTACGCACTCTGAGAAACTTTGGTAAAGTGAAGGCCAAATGAGACATTAGTATCCCAAGACTGTGTGGATGTTGTCTTCCTCAGACTGGGTGATCTCACCCCTCTAAAAGCCAAAAGTTGAAGCCACGTACATGTAGAGGCATAACAATTAAATGTCCCTTATGATCCCATGCCGAAAATGTGTGTAGTTACAAACATCTTTTTTTCCAAACCCACAAAACACACAGTGTGTCAACATGTGCTATCTCCCATCATGAGGTATCAATGGACGTGTTTCGGGGGTGCAATCCCTTCCTCTGAGCTACTTTAGTTATGAGGAAGGGGTTGCACCCCCAAAACTTGTCCATTGATAACCAGTGATGGTAGATAGCACATGTTGACACACTGTATGTTTTGGGGCTTTAGCAAACTAGATGTATGGAAATACACACATTTTAGGCATGGAATTATGAGGGAAATAAGATTGTTAAGGCCCAGTTTGGGGTTTTACATTCTTAAAAACACAGAAACATTACAATTCACATAAGTTAGGGCAGTGTTTCCCAACTCTCCTCCTCAAGATGCAAATGCAGGTCATGTTTTCTATATTTGTAGAATTTGGCACAGGTGATGTTGTCACTGTTAGTAATTCACACAGTGATTTTTAGACTGAGGAAAATACAGAAAACAGGACCTGGTGGTGCACCTAGAGAAGTGGAGTTCTGTCCCTAAACTTTAACATTTCAAAGTCATAAAAGCATGGTAAATATTAAAAGGGCAAACAAGAGCCAATAAGTGGAACAATAAACTTCAGAATAGGCAAGAGGAAATTAAAACTTAACAAGCATGTCCACACAATCTCTGATTTTTCGCTGTAAAGCAGTGGCAGCCCCTTGATTTGCTCCAGATCCTTACAACAGTGCAACATATCTGCACTCATTCTGCCAATAGTGCATCGTGGAAGATCGTGACCTAGAAAGAAGAGTAAAAAGTATTAAGGGAACAATGGTCAAGTTGCTGAGGCCCTACATAGTGAGTTATGGTCAAGTTACTAGTCAAATTCAGGAAATACTTACCTACCCAGTCCATTGTTGCTTGCAACCTGCTTGTCCTTCAGACACCTACACTACTAGGAATGTACACACTGCAACTACTCTGTAAGCTTGGCCCTGGTGCCTGGGTCTCCAAAACTCAGGTACCTAGCAACACTGCCAGCTCCTTCCACCTCTTCCTTCTCCATGCTAATGTTAAGGCGCTACATACTTTTCTAATGTGTGGAGTGGGTGTTTTGTTTGGACATCTAAACACTCGACATGTATACACATTTGAAGCCAGATTCCAAGAATACTTACTTGCACAAACAAGAGGCTCCCGAATACTTTCTTCCTCTTCTGGGTCACTTTTGCCCTCACTGTGACTCGCGTCAGGGGATTTGATGTCCACAACGGCAATGTCTGTGCTAGGTCCAGGAGTCAGATCCCTGACCAGACAAAACCCAGGCCATCGCTGTCTACACTCCCTTCGACATCTGCTGAGGCCACAGCTCCTGAGGTCTACACAGGTCCTGCTGCACAGGATGAAGATGTGGAGGAGCTCAGCTTGACCCAGGTATAGCTTTGTTGAACATATTTGTATCTAAAAATACAATGATGATAACTAGACGTTATTGTTAAAATATTTCTACCTTAACAAAGTGGTTTCCATATCAATAGACAGGAGTGACCAAAAATTATTTGAACAAGAATGAAAAATGCTGGTGTCAGAATGATAGTCTTTTCTATCTCTCCACATTCAGTTTGCAACATTGAGGAGATCAAAATTGTGTGTGATGACTAAACCCTAAAAAAGATTATAATTATGTCCCATTTTCATACACAGGAAAGTGTCAGTCTGGAGGAGACAATGGCCTGCAGCCAGACGGAGTCTCAGATCCCTCCCCTATGCCCTCCTGCTAAAAGGGCCAGGAAGAGCAGGAATCTGGAGGAAGCAACAGCTTCCTTCCTCAGCCAGGACACTACTGTGCTCCGTACAGACCCAGATGAGGCAGAGGAATTTGCCGTGGCGACGACCAATAAATTAAGGCAGATGGCCGGTGATCAAAGGAGCAGGTGTTAGGAATTCATCCTGCAGCTCCTCAACAAGGGGGTGAGGGGCCAAATTTCAGAAAACACACACCTGTGTGATTTTGTGGCCCCACATCCTCCACCTCCACAGCCAATCCACACACCACAGCCACCCCACCCACCACAGAAGCATGGCTTTCAGTGGCAATACCAGCAACAAGACCCCCAACAAGGTCGCTGGACTGGGGATTTTCACCCCTTCACCACTTACTAATTTCTATTTTTAGTTTTAGTTTTTAATAATGATTTTATTTGTTATATTTTCTATATTTTAGTATGCATAGAATGCACTTTTTGGTTAAGTTCTTTGCATTTGGATGGCAGATAGCATCTCTAATTTAATTTTTTTAAATTTTTTTATGCACAATAAAAAAATTGTGTAGAATAATACTTGGCTATGTGTTTTACTTCAAATGACAGTTTGGGAGTAGGCAGTCACATTTAGAAAAATACAATGTAAAATTAACAAGGGACACCAACATAGTTGTATCTTTGATCTTAAAAACTATGGGATAATGGTGTTGTGGTAACTTGCCCAAAAAAAAAAAAAGAAAAACAACAAGCTTAATAATAATATTCTTGATATCACTAGAAAACAAAAGCCTTTTAAAATACGTTTGCCATAACTCCATCAGTATCACCAGCAAAGCAGCTTTATTATTATCCCATTAACCGCTTCCCGACCGCCTCATGCAGATATACTGCTGCAGAAGGGCACGTACAGGCAGATTAACGTACCAGTACATTGTCCTTTTAGAGGCGGCTTGCGCGTGCACGGCCGGGAGCTCCGTGACTGTGATCGCGGGTCCCGCAGACCCGATGTCCACAGGGATACCCGCGATCGTCACACATTGAGGAAGAATGGGGAGATGCTAATGTAAACAAGCATCTCCCCGTTCTGCCTAGTGACACTGTCACTGATCTCTGCTCCCTGTGATCGGGAGCGGTGATCAGTGTAGGGTCACACACAGCCCCTCCCCCCCACAGTTAGAATCACTCCCTAGGACACACTTAACCCCTACAGTGCCACCTAGAGGTTAACCCCTTCACTGCCAGTGACATTTTTACAGTAATCAATGCAATTTTTCAGCATCGCTGTATTAATGCCAATGGTCTCAAAAATGTGTCAAAATTGTCCGATGTGTCCGCTATAGTGTCGGAGTCACGATAAAAATTGCCGCCATTACTAGTAAAAAAAAAATTATTAATAAAAATGCCATAAAACTATCCCCTATTTTGTAGACGCAAACCAATCAATAAACTCTTATTGTGATTTTTTTACCAAAAATATGTACAAGAATATGTGTCGGCCTAAACTGTGGAAAAAATGTTTTTTTTTTATATATTTTTTGGGGATACTTATTATAGCAAAAAAAATAAAAATAATGTTTTTTTTTCAAAATTGTCGCAATTTTTTTGTTTATAGCGCAAAAAATAAAAACCACAGAGGTGATCAAATACCACCAAAAGAAAGCTCTATTTGTAGGGAAAAAGAGGACGTCAATTTTGTTTGGGAGCCACGTCGCATGACCGCGCAATTGTCAGTTAAAGCGACGCAGTGCCGAATCGCAAAAAGTGTTCTGGTCTTTGGCCAGCAAAATGTTTCGGGGCTTAAGTGGTTAAAGAAGAGAACATGCGCTGCATTTCAACATTTCATAATTTGCTACGTCACGAATGTTAATTCTCCATTACGAATGCTAGTTTACAAGACCGGCTGCTTCCGGCTCATTCCTTGTTTCTGATCATGCGTGTTTGTACTTTTGACTTTTGTGTGATGGACTTGTGTACTGACCATACGAAAATCAGACAACAGACCATTGTCCGCCGAAAATTTACTAGCCTGCCATCCAACATTTGTTGGCCGAAAGTTGGACAACATTTGTCAGAAGGAGCGTACTAACGGTCAGATTTTAGGATAACAGTCTGTCAACAGACAATCCCCTGCCAACAATCAGATCGTGTGTACGAGGCTTAAGAGGAAGTTAAAACCTGTGGCCCCCTAGAGATCATGTACAAGTAAGTGAAATCCTCTCTGACAGCTGTCATAGGAAATGTCCCCATTTGTAATATCCTTCTATTTCTGATACAGTGGCAGGTCAAATTCAGATTTTCCCATTAATTTCTGTCCTGGTGACACCATAGAGAGGATTGAATCTCCCTGAGAGCAATAAAAATCTAACAGAACTCTATTCAGAACCAAAAATTGTTTTTTAGATATACTTTAAAGAAAGTAAAAATAAATATCTTTTGGAAAGGGCCTACAACCCTAGAAACATTTTCCAATCTGATGATAAACATCTGGGTGAAACAAACTTTCTCTAATATCAGTGAAGGCAGCTGGAAGGCAATTTCGACTAGTACAAACACATTTCTCTATGTGTCTTCTCTTTGATGTTCTCAGATCCCTCTCTGGTGCCAACAAAGGTGTCAGACAGAAGTGTGGACACTTCCTCGTTGTTGTCACCTCGACACACTTCCCAAACACACTCAGACAGTGACACACTTTTGTCTTTTCATATGCGACTGTTTGATCTATTCTCCACTTGTTCTTCAGACCTCACCTAAACCTGTGGAGCAATTCAGAGGAAAATGGTCACTTGTCACTTGATATTTTCATGTCTTACTTGTGTACAAGTTTACATGCTGCCTGGCCAATATAACTTTTTGTTACCTATAAGACTTTTATTTTCCCTGAATATCCCTCATAAGTCATACTCATCTGGATTCTCATTTCTTACTTTTTGAATTGCTGGACCCATAAAATAATCTTTTCACTTTTCCTTGACTTCCTTTTCTCTAGGTTAAAAAGCACCCTTGCAGTAAAGGGCTCTCCTTGGACTTCAAAAGTTAAATTCTTATTTCTGTCTAGGGGAACATGAAAAGGCAGTTATACTTACCATATTCTTCACTCTTATAGGTTTCTCTCAACTGCACATCCAGTCCCCCAAAGCTGGCACTCTGGTTTCATCACATACAATGCAGTACTAGCAGCCTCACATTGTAAGGGGAGATGTTGAGAGCCTGCCCACAACCCAAATAGTTTATTTAATTCATGGCGTGAACTTTTACAGATTTGGAGGATCTGGTGACTTTATGGCTTTGTGAAATGTGTTAGAGGCACCAAAAGGCAGAAGGGTATGTGTGTCTCTAAAGTGTGGCTTTCCCATGCACACACTTCCCTTTGATTGCCCCATTACAATTCAGAGGTGACATCATCTCCACCATTTAATAGTCCATGTTAATTTCACCCAAGGCTGTGGGAAAAACTCAGCTCAGCAATTCCTGGACAAAAAAGGGGTTGATTTACTAAAACTGGAGAGTGAAAAATCTTGTGCAGCTGTGTAAGCTTTGACAAAGAAACTGGAAGCTGATTAGTTTCTATGTAGAGCTGCTCCAGATTTTGCACTCTGCAGTTTTTAGTAAATCAACCCCAAAGAGTCTAAGAGGTTATTGAGGAAATTTCTGGTTGATTACAGCTCTATATTGACATCTGTATCTTTTGTTGTTAATTCACTAGTTTAGGATAGACAGTGATATACCTTATGACCAAAAGATTGTGAACACCTAACCATCACACCATTTGAGGTTATTGAACATCCCATTCCAAAACCACAGGTATTACTATTGGATCCCCCCCACTGTTTGTGGCTATAGAAGCCTCCATTCTTTTGGAAGGGCTTTAGACAAGATTTTGGAGTGTGTCTGTGGGAATTTCTGCCCATGTAGCCAAAAGAGTATATTGGAGGTCAGATACTGATGCCTGGCCTGCAAATGATGTTTGATGTTTCAATTCATTAAAGAGGTATTCAGTGGGGTTGAGGTTAGGGCTCCATGCAGGCCACTTGAGTTCCTCCACACTAAATTTACCCAAATAATTCTTTATGGAGCTGGCTTTGTGTACAGGGACATAGTCATGCTGGGACAGAAAAGGACCTTTTCCAAATTGTTTCCACAAGGCAGTTTAACTCTCAAAGAGTCGTATTATCCACAAAGTTAGACATGCACACCCATCTAGAATGTCTTTGTAGCATCAACAGTACTCTTCACTGGAAACACCTAAACTCAATAATTTGGAAAGGTGTTTCCATACTAGCCATATAGCGGGTTCAAGACTCAAGGTGGGATTTAACTAAAACAGGAGCATGCAAAATCTGGTGCAGCTCCACGTAGAAACCAACCAGCTTCCAGGTTTTTTTTTTTGTCAAAGCTTAATTGAACAAGCTGAAGTTAGAAGCTGATTGGCTAACATGCACAGCTGCACCAGATTCTGAGTTCTCCAGTTTTATTTAATCTTCCCCAAAGTCTTCTAACAGTATGTGTTTTCAGTTTGCCTTCACAGGATCGTATGTTGCTGTTATTTACTTTCAGTGTTCACTCCCTTTGCCTTTGGTGAACATTTCATAAGTTAGTTGTATCAGGAGACAATATAATGTCTATCAGACACTCACGCCTATGCCTACGGAAGTTAATAAAAGTAAATATCAGAACATCAAGTAGCTAGCGTTTTTGGAAGGGGGTAAAAAATGACAACCTACCTAAATCTTTAATGACAGGTTTACTTTACAGAGATTACCTATTCTTTTGATACATTCACAGCTCAGCCAATACTACTGTTCATTGTTAATTTCTGTGGAAAATTTCAAAGAAAGTTTAGACAGAGATACTTGTGGATAATAACTGAGAGTTTTGCCTTTAGTGAATACTGTGTATTCTGCGTTTGTAAACTTTTAATGACAAATCTGCAGGTGTAAAGTATTACCCTTTAACGGTCATTAACCATCCCAAAAGCTCTGCTTGGACTCCCTGTGTCCGGGAGCTGAAGACTTGAGTCCTTTCCACAGGCTTGTGTGAAATTAACAAGGAGCTTCTAATTATGGAAATGCTGTGAACATTATTTGTTGATGGCGCAATTATTTAGAAGTGTGTCCCTGGGAAAGACACACTTCTAGAGAGACAAATGTCATGTTATCATTTGGTGGCAGGAGTAAAGGCTTTTTAGTCAGCCAGTCCTCCAAAGCTGTCACATTCCTAATTCAATGTAGAGTAGAGCTATATGTTTGGCCAGGAGACTTATTTTTGATCTGTGGGGTCTACAGACCTTAGATAATATTCAGCATAAATAGGCAGATGGAAACATTTTTGTGTTGGTAAGTTCTACACAATCATGGTCGACATCCCTGAGCTCAATTGGTTGGAGCTTTTTCTCTTTGCTATTGTCTTCCTCTAAGAGATAATAGCATTCAGGGGAAAGTCTGTAGATGCTTCCTCTTTTTTACCTCATCGATTGATCCACTATACATCCATGACCACTCTATGCTCTATAGTTGTAAATAAACTAACAGCCATTCTGCTGATGTCTGTGGGTAGTTGTAAGCTTGCCAAAGTGAGACCATTATAAATATATATATATAGAAGTGCTAGCATGGCCTGACCACCTTAAGACGTCTTCTGGCCTGGCTTTAATTCTAACTCCTTCCCGCTGATGTAACACATATATGCGACCCCACTGCACTGGGATTTTTTCCATGGGGCAGCATATATGCGTATCTCCCTTTGTGCTGGGAGTACTCCCAGCACAGAGACCGGGGCTCACCAATAGCCCAGGGCCCCGTATTAATTCTGGGTCACCTGATTGCTATGGTAGCCTCCGCTACCACAGTGATCAGTCACTGTGAAGCCCATCCATGTGTTTCTCTGTCTGTGAATGGAGAGGAAAGATACAATGTATCTTTCTCTTTCCTTGCAGAGAGGAAAAAAAGTGTGTGTAATAAATAGATTAATAAATAATAAAAAATAAAGAAAAAATACCTAGATAAAGGTTTGATCTAGGTTAGTGCCAGGCTTAGTGTTTGGGTCAAGGTCAGGGTCAGTATATTTTGGGCAGAATGTATTTTTTATTTTTTTTAAATTAGCATCAGTGTCAGTTAGTGTCAATGGGTTTTACAGTGGATTTTAGGTAGGATAAAAAAAACAAAATGCACACTATTGCTTTTGAGCTGTACTATGGGTACAAACAACAAATAACATACAGATAAGGGTGCATCCCATAAAATTAGAATATCATTAAAAAGTAAATTTATTTCAGTATTTCAATTCAAAAAGTGAAATTCATATATTTTATACAGATGTGTCACACACAGAGTGATATATTTAAAACATTTCTATCTTTTAATTTTGATGATTATGGCTTACAGCTAGTGAAAACACAAAATTCAGTACAGCAGAAAATTAGAATATTACATAAGAGCAATAAAAAAAAGGATTTTTAATACAGAAATGTTGGCTTACTGAAAAGTATTTTAAAGAAAAAGTGTGTAGCGCCAAAAGTAAATGAACAGCAATGAAATGTGAATACTGTGTTATAAATAGACAGCACATTGAAATAAAGTCAAAAGTTAAAGTGAAAATATGCTAAAGTAAAAATAATATCCCATATCAATATAGTCAAGATTTATATAGTATAGATTTAAATGCACAGTCCTATGATAGGATCAGCAATACAAACTTATTGGTGAAAGCACAATAGTTCAGTGCAAAGATGTGCACAAAAAATTGGTGGTGACTTGAAAAGTGAAGAGGTGATCCAGTACAGTGCTCCAGAATCATCCACCGCACCCCTGTGAAAAGGTCACTCACCGTAAAAGCTGGCTGCCGTTACAGCAGCAAACACGCACTCAGTGTAGATCCGCCATCTGTTGTGGGGAAGGCTGTTCAGCAACTCGCACCATCCAGATGTAGCTGTAGTAAATAAAGCTCACCGGGAGCCAGATGAAGTCTCTATAGTGTAGTATTTACTGGATTTGTATGTTAAAAGCCAAAATAAAATGAATCATAAAAACTTATGACAATGGGTTCTACTGTCGACCCGGTATCAGACAGTGGCCTGACGTCAGCAATAGTGTTTCCTCCAATAGGATGTGATCAAGGGGTCCTCTAGTGTCAGACATCAAACTAGGTTATACAGCCTCTCAAAACTGATCAAATCACAGTGTCCCCTTATAGAAATTGCAAACAGGAAGTGATCCATCGGCCATTTTGCCGGCAAAATTACAATTGGAGAATAGGAGAATTGGAGGCGTTTGCCCGATAGGTAATACCTCAAGGACTTTTCTTCGCAACCCTATAACCATCTGATTTTTTATATTGCTTAAAGCGGAGTTCCGCCAAAAAAAAGAAAAAAAAATTAAAGTCAGCAGCTACTGACTTTTAGATGGACACTTACCTGCCCAGGGTACCCGCAATGTCCTCACCCAAAGTCGATCTGTCCTCAGCATAATCTCACTGGTCCCTGCTGTCTTCTGGGACTTCTGTGTCTCCCAGAGGACAGCAGGGGGGACGGACATAGCGTAGATAGTTCCATTTTTTGGTGGTACTCTGCTTTAATGCCAATTCCTGGTCCTGGCTGCCATTTTGAGAATTGGAGTAGGTTGGTACCTTCCATCACAGGAAACATTGTCGATTGGAAACTCCAGGAAAAGCAAGGCACTGCTGAGATTCGAACTCAGGATCTCCTGTTTACTAGACAGGCGCTTTAACCAACTAAGCCACAGCGCCAGATGACAATATCTGGCTGTCAGATGGAAAATGATCATGTGTGTAAATATGAGAGACATGTTTACTTTTACATAGTTGTATGCTTGCAGTTATTCATTCTAAAATCTATAGTCTTTGTCAATCTTTCTCAAACTTTTTGTCCTTGAAATACATTTATTTGGTCTTGGGGAACCCCAGCTAAAGCCAATTAACTGGGAGTCAGAGGGAAGGATGCCCCCTTACCATGGTGATCAGAATAAACTCATAAGCCAAACATGCCAAAATGGTTCCCAAGCAATCTGTTTTGTTTTTAAATAGCTAGAAACACTTATTGAGTCACGAGCGAGCTGGGTCTCCGTGTGACATCCCTGGTTGGCCACGCCCCATGGCTATATAAGAATTGGCAGACACTGGACCTGACATAACAGCGGGAGGCAGCATCGGAGGAAGACTGGATTGGCAGAGGAAGAAGTCATCAGTGGAGGGAGAAGAACCGGGAGAAGATGTAGAGGGAGAAGAAGTAGAGGAAGAAGAAACAGAGAGTGAAGACCAAATGAAGAAGACACATAGCTACGACAGGGGACATTCTTCATTTTTAATAGAAGACTTTTCCAAAACTGTCTCTTGGTTTTTTGGAACACTACACTTTTTTGGGGTGAATAGGTAGGGGTACAATGGACCCCATATTCATTCACACAGAGCCCCCCTGTCCCAAAGCACCCACCCCTCCATAATGAGGCCATGTGGCCTGTTTTGGTCCAGGAGGGGGGGCCCTTTCCTAACCTGCTGCATGCTTGGATAATTGTTTGGTATGAATTCTGGGGGGGACCAGAAAAGTTTAGTTTTGCCGTGGGGTTCCCCCTCATGATGCATACCAGACTCAAATTCAGATCCCGTTCATTCAAGTCGCATGGAAGTCGGACATGAAGTTGCAGGGCAAAGTCAGATCAGAAGGCGTGCAACTTCTGTGTTGGAACAGTGTGAACAGACCCTGAAACCTGGAAGCCAATTGTTTTCTACGCACAGCTGCATAAGATTCTGTGTGCATCAGTTTTAATAAGTCTCCCCCACTGTGCTGTTGATGTGCTATGTGATAAATAATAGTTTAGCGTGGCATTATTAGCAGCACGCTCCAACCAACTGAGCTAAACGGCCCAACATTGCACAGGGGAAGCCAACCAAAGATGCCACAGGGCCATCTGGGCTATAAGTCATTCTGTGGGCAAACGCCATAACCAAAAGCTTTCAGCACACAGAGCAAAAGACCTCCAGGTGCAATGGTAGTGTGTCTGACTCCAGATCAGAAGGTTGCGTGTTCAAATTGAGTCAGGGTCATGTTGCTTTTTTCAAAAAAAGTGCTGTAGGCCTGGAAGAAGCTCCACATCTGGGCTACAGCATTGGGTGGAGGGTCGCAAAGCCCCTAATTAATAGGAATGAAGCAATTAAAACCTGACTCAAGACAACATTAAGAAAAAAAAACAGTTAGGCCCTTCCTAAGAATAGCAGGATACTATCGGAGGTTTGTTATTAACTTTGCAGCTCCATTTATGCATCTCAGCAAAGGGGCCAAGTCCACAAATATTGAAATAGAATGAAGAAGCAGAGAGAGCTTTTCAAGAGCTTAAGGTAGCATTGTACAGAGAGCAGGGTTGACCACCCCCAAGTTTAGTCAAGAATTTCATGTACAAACCTCCCTCTTTATATGGGCCTGGGAGCAGTCTTGTCCCATGAAATGAATGGGGGAGATTATCCAGTAGCATACCTCATCTGGAATCTAACCCCTGCAGAGAGTATTCAATAGTGGAAAGAGAGTCCTTCCCTTTTTTCTTTCCTCATAATGTGTATCATAATATTAAATGATTATATATGTGAGAAATAGAAGAAGGAGGTAAAGGTTTCCCTTCACTTAACTTCCCAATCATGGCAGACATCCATGAGCCGATTGGGTTGGAGTTTTTCTTCATGTTCGCTATTGTCTTCCTCCAAGATACTCTAGCATCCAGGAAGATGTCTGTAGATTCCTCTCATTTGTTACTTCATAGACCCAAAATAAAGCCATATCCGCTCTATGCTCTATAGTTGTGAATAAACTAACATATGCGTTGCTAATGTCTGTTGGTAGTTGGAAGCTGACCATAGAGAAGACCATAGTACATATACAATTGCTTAGCATGTTCTGACCACGTCAAGATGTCTTCTGACATGGCTTTAACTCTAAAGCTCTGGTTGCACAAACATTGCAGAAAAACTCCCAAACTTTCTGCTTATAGGAACTTTTAAGGGCCCTCTAAACCCAGGTTGGTGATGCAAGGATAGGGTAGTGTAAGGTGTAAATGGCACGCACCTTAGAGATTCTAATAAATCACTGGCATAAACCTGTAGTGGTTGCACACGTTAACAAATAAGCTTTTCACTGAATAACAGATACTGATGATATGTCTGGTGTAATAAACCTCCTGCTATCATGGCCACAATATTACTCTGGAATTTTAACAAATAGTGATTTTAATGTATATCAGATTTCAGCAAGTATTTGTACCCATTTAAAAAGATAACAGATTGCCGGAGAATCATTTTCTGGCCTTTTGGGTCCTGCCTTCCTTCCCAGTAGATATATATACATAGGGAAGGTCAGGCTCAGTAGTTATTGTGCTGAGTGGGACCCCATGGGAGCCAGAGGCTCCATGTCAACAGAAAGTATGTAACCTACGTCTGCCACCCCAAGGGATTCACCAATTTTTGACACTACCAGTTTTGGGACTCTCACCTTTTCAGTTATGCCTGGGCAGCCACGGGATAGTTATGAAGTGAACAAAGTTTCATGTAAATGCTGTAATGTGCCTAAATGTTTTAAGTCAATTTCTTGAACTTTTCTTAAGCCTGGTCTGAAGTTATTCAAGGGGTACATGGTGGAACATGGCGTAATAGAAGAACAGGGCCTGTAAAGCACACATAGGGTATGAAGGAGGGCTACTATGAAAAGTTAACTAGGCAGGAGAGTCAAAGTTAGAGAGCAGTCACCACAGGTAACCAGGACCTGGTGGAAGATTTATAGCAGCCGGTCATGGTGTGGTACCTGGCAAAGTTGACAGGTATTCAGTAGTGAGGGGGTCAGTGCTCTGACTCCCTCCCTAGCAGTCGATTACTCCAAAGTATCTGGGACCAAACCCATGGTATGGAGACCCCATATATCTAGCCGCATGGTACTGGAGAGTGGAAGGAATTAATGTTGTGCAAGCATGAGGTCTGCGCAAGTGCGAGACCCCATTCTGTCACTGGGAGTGATGTGGCAGAGGTACGCCAGACTGGTGGAGAGGGCATGGGTTCAGCAGTGTCCCTCCTAAATGCAACATACATCGAGGATGGTGTGTAGTAACATGGGACAGTACCTTTTACAAAAGGACTCTGTACTTTTAACTACTGCACACAGTGTATGAGCCTTCTCTAAGCCAGGGTACTGTCATAATGTTAACTTTCACATGAGTGTGGCCCTGCCTGTTCCCGAACATTGATGAGTGCATACACTAGAAAGGTCAGGGTGAGTAGGCCCCATCCACAAACTGAGCCTCGTAAATGAAAAGTGTTTGAGAAGACTCTGTTCTTTGTAAGAACTTCAAGTTTGAGGTCAGGATTGGAAGAATCCCCTGCCTGGCATTCCAATTTGCCTCAATACATATGCTATGTGCCCATAAGAACAGCTCAATCTTTCTCAACCTTCTTACCCCAGAGAAACCTCTAAAATTATTTTTTGGATCGGGGAAACCCCTATAAAACAAATTTATTGGGGGTCAGTGGCAAAAATGCCTCTTACGTTGGTGGCCAGTGTTAACAAAACTCAAGAAATATACCCTAAGTAGATAAACTTAGTGCTTGAAATTTTGACTACTACTGTAGGTCAATGGACAGCTTAACTTTGGGATATTGTTGTGTATAGAGAAAAATATTGAACTGGAAACTATTCTCTTTATCCAGGAGCAATGTGTTGGTCTAGGAAAGAAGTACAGCTGTGCATTAGATCAAACAGATGCATAACAAAAGACGAGAAGTGTGTCATTGAGAAGTGTGTCCAGGTGACAATGAGGAAACAAACGACACACTTCTGTCTGTCACCTTCACAGCACAGGGTAAGATGGCATCATAAAGGGCTTTAAGAACATCAAAGAGACTTCAGATGGAGATACTTGTTGAAACTAGCTGATATTGTGAAGTGTTATGTTCCAGCTGTTTATTAATGTGCTCAGTGATCTTGGCCCAAAAATGAATGGAATGTTCTTGGACTTATTGAAAAAGAATTTCACATGAATGCAGATAACACTTTCAATTCAAATACAAAGAGCAAATACATGATGAGCACACAGCGTGGTACCTACAAATATTAGCGATTGTTTACCTAATCTGACAATTTCTGGTTGGACCTGAGATTGTTTCTAAAGCTGGTCATACATAGATCAAAATCTATCAATTGACTTGCCATGAACTGGCTTGTTAGGCAATTAACACTCTTCAGAGACACAATTTTCCCGTTGACATCTGGTGCCACATAGCAAGTCACCAGTAGGGATGAGCTGTTGATTTGGTCTGAATCTATGATTGGACTGGTTTTTGCTTGTTTGGAAGTGCAGTGAACAAAAAAAGTAAATGGGTGTTTGGTCAAAATCAACATCCGGCTGCAGAGGGAAGTGAAACATTTAGCAACAGTATTATTACCATTGCTGATTCCCATTCAGAGTGGTTGTTAGAGCTGGGGGCCCATTTCACCCTAATAACCAGTGATGTATCCCCGCCTGGCCCATTCACCTGTTAACTGTGGATTTCCTGCTGCCAGCTAATTGTAGTATGGTGAGGAGCAAAAGAATAAAATGTTTAAAAATATAATTATTTTTAAATGAAATACTTGATTTTAGTATTTAGCAAGAAGGTGAGGTGGTGATTCTAATTATTTGAAAATCTGATGTGTGGATCAATAAACCCTACCCATGGAAGACATTGTTTTCATACACTGCAAAGATGATGGCCAACTAGCCGGAAACAGCTGTATACAGTCGGAATTGAGGGATCAGCCCAGATTTTAGTGAGAACTGTTCTAACATTAAGGAGAAGATTACAATACAGTTTCTTAGAAAACCCTCGGTGCTCTGGGAATCCACTGCTATGTATTAAATATTTATTATGAAACACACTTATACATATACATCCCATGATTATACAAAAGGTTAGCAACTCATAAATGTAACAAAATATATGAAAATAATTTTTAACCAAAAGTTTATCTTTAAAGTTTATGTAAACCTTAACAGTGAACTTTTCTTCTTTGCTTCCTTTTGGTCTAAAAAATAAACAGCTTAAAGCATTTATGCTTGTCAGACCACCTGCGACAGAAATAAAATTAAGTTAAAAAATTAAAAAGTATTATAGTGGAAAGTTTAATTAAAAAAATGTAATAAAAGAAAAGTGAATATCAGGTAAGCTCACAAGCGAAAAAGATGATTGCGCCACACATATTAGGTTTTGCCATGCATGCCAAAATGAAAGCAATAATTATAAGGCCATCATTTATAATAACAGGTGTATGGGAACTTCTACCTTCATATATATCAGCTCTGCCTGGTGCTCAGACTCTGACGCTGCTGACACTGCTCTAACATATGGATCACAGGAAGGAGGGTCGACACTCAGAATAGCATCCAACAATAATATTCCTTTAGTAAAAACGTAATATACAATCGCTGTAAAAACAACCAACGCATTTCAGCTGTTAGGCCTTAATCATGGCTAGCCATGATTAAGGCTGATGGCCGAAACGTGTTGATTGTGTTACAGCGATTGTATATGCATTTTTACTAAAGGAAGATTATTTTTGGATGCTATTCTGAGTGCCAACCATCCTTCCTGTGACCCATCATTTATGGTAACCCTAAACTGATGACCTGTAAATATAGATATTGTAGTTCCGGCTTCATTGCCATTTTGAGGCTTGATTCGTTTGGTATTCTTTTGCTTGATGCAACTTCATCTTTTATAGTTAGCAAAATTGGGCATTATATTGTGCTCGTGTGCACTAAAATTATTTTGATTTTTTTTACTGAAAATATGTGTTTAATAAACAGTTGTGCTTATATTAGGGGACATAAAATTGCAGATGCCACCATTTTATTATCATTGTCTCTACTTACAAAGTTTATAATATTTGTGGATTTTAACATGTGTGCAAAAAATGAAAGAAGAAAAAAGTCTCTAGTAGAGAAGGGTCTAAATACCCCTTTAACCTTCTTGCAGTCTTCCACCATGCTGACACCTAGTGAAAATTGAGGGAAGTGCAGATATACAAGACCCTCAAAGTGCATGTATGAGATGGCTCCAGAGACTTCAGATGGAGATACTTGTTGATATTAACTTAGTTTTGAATTATTTTCTTGTGGAACTATAGAGACTACTTACACGGTGACCATGGATTTATATATTTGTTGTATATACAGTTTTAGTATGGTAAAAATAACATATTTACCCCCCCCCAAAATAAGGCAAAAAACCCCCCAAAAAACAATCATATAAATATAAAAAGTAGCATTTTAATATTTAACTTTACCTATTTTCAGCTGGCATGTAAGAGTTCTCTTCAGAACACGTAACCACTTGCCTACTGGGCACTTAAACCCCCTTCCTGCCCAGGCCAATTTTCAGCTTTCAGCACTGTCACACTTTGAATGACAATTGCGCGGTCATGCTCCACTGTGTCAAATTAAATTTTTATCATTTTTCCCCACAAATAGAGCTTTCTTTTGATGGGATTTATTCACAAACAAAAAAAGACCAAAAACAAAAAAACTAACAAAAAACAGTTTTCATAGTGTGTTATAAAATTTTGCAAACAGGTAATTTTTCTCTTTCATTAATGTGTGCTGATGAGGTTGCACTGATGGGCACTGATAGGCTGCACTGATGGGCACTGATAACGTGGCACTGATGAGGCAGCACTGGTGGGCACTGATAGGTGGCATTGATGGGTGGCACTGATGGGCACTGATATGTGGCACTGAGGGGCACTAATAGGTGGCACTGATAGGTAGCACTGATAGGTGGCACTGATGGACACTGATGGGCACTGAGAGGCACTGGTAGGTGACGTGAATAGGCAGCACTTATGATGAGGCACTGATTGGCAGCAGTGATCCACACTGATAGTTGGCACTGGTGGGCATTAATAGGTAGCACTGGTGGGCACAGATAGGTGCCACTGGTGGGCACTGGTAGGCAGCACTGTTTTGCATTGGTAGGTGGCACTGGTGGGCACTGGCAGGTGGCACTGGTGAGCATAGATGAGGTGGCCTTGGCTCTCCTTTCGAGACTGATGTCCCTCTGACAGAAGCAGGTGTTTTTTTTCTCCTCACGCTAGTAGCGTGAGGAAAAAAATTGCAGATTACCAGCTCTGTTAACATCACGTGATCAGCTATCATTGGCTGTCGGCTGATCGCGTGGTAAGGGATCGGGATCGGCCCCTAACTCCGAACTATGATTAGCCGGGTCTCGTAGACTGGCTGATCACAGAGCATGCCGGGCAGGTCATGCATGGGAGGATGTATATAGACGCTCTCCCGGCAATTAAGGCCCATGCTGTAGCTGTCTTTCGGCTATTTGCACCCATTTTATAAACTTGCTGTCTATAGTATCGCCTTCTAGCATACTTTTACCAATGGAAATTGTATTTTTATTTTTTTGCATGTAAATACTTTTATTAGTCTTCTTTCAGCAGCACTTCCGGCAGCCCACCGCCTAGGTGATTACGTCACTAGGCGATTCGCAAGTACTCCTGGCATAGCGGCCTCATGTATCCCAGGAGTCCTTGCGAATCGCCTAGTGACGAAATCTTGAGTTATTTGCAGACAGGAAATGACGCGAACGTGCCTGATTGACAGGTTGCTATAGCAATGCGGCAGGAACTTCCGCTGATGCCGACATTGCTATGGCAACCTGTCAGGAAGAAGGAGAGCCGGGCAGAGGCATTATGGCGCAAGATCGGGAGATGCATGCTGGGTCGCCAGCTGCACGGAAATCCTGTAAATGAACACAGGAGGGCTTTAGATGCCCACAGCTAACGTGGAACCTGCTTGCTTCCGAGATCTAGTTGGTAATAAACTCTTTTTACAGAAAGTAAAACTATAACACATATGACATTTCTAAATGTTTAGACAAATACAGAGGAGTCTTTAGAAAAAAAAACTGTTTTTTGGGGGACTGGAATATCGCTTTCAATTTTTACATTTTACACATTTTAGAATAGAAATGGTTGGAATTTGTTGACTATCACCTCATCCTGTAACCCTGGGTGGAGGTGAAAAAGAGGATACATAATACAGTAGATCCCATGATTGTGAATGGAGGAACACTGTTAACCAAGCCTCTAATACACTGGGTTAATCAAAAATGTACCGAGCGTGATTGAGTAATTGACTCTTTTGGGAGAGAAAACATCAGAGCTAGGGATGAGCTTCGTGTTCGAGTCGAACCCATGTTCGACTCGAACATCGGCTGTTCGATCGTTCGCCGAATTGCGAACGTTATGGGCCGTTCGCGCTAAATTCGTGTGGCGCGTCACGGCCCATAATTCACTGCGGCATCGCAGTGCATTGCTGGCTGATGATTGGCCAAGCATGCACTATGACCCGCATGCTTGGCCAATCACAGCGCCGTCAGTAGAGAGAGCTGTAATTGGCCAAAGCCAGGGTGGCTTTGGCCAATTATGGCTCAGGGGATTTAGTACACACCCCACACTATATAAGGCCGCCTGCACGGCGGCCCTGTGTAGTGTGTGTTCCGGTGTGCTGAGAGATAGAGAGAGAGAGAGACAGTGTCATTTGATTTGAGTTAGATAGATTAGGCAGAACAGTCAGTCAGTTAGCTGCACTTACAGTGTATTGTGTATATATATGCATCCCAGGTGTTGCATATATATATATACACTGTATTCAGTTTAGCTAGATCCGTTCCTGTTATCTTCTATCTAGACTATTTACATTTAATGCAGTGCGTCCTGCTCACAGTGTTCAGCTAGATCCGTTCCTAATATTTACATTTAGTGCAGTGCGTCCTGCTCACAGTGTTCAGCTAGATCCGTTCCTGTTATCTTCTAGACTATTTACATTTAGTGCAGTGCGTCCTGCTCACAGTGTTCAGCTAGATCCGTTCCTGCAATTTACATTTAGTGCAGTGCGTCCTGCTCACAGTGTTCAGCTAGATCCGTTCCTGCTATTTACATTTAGTGCAGTGCGTCCTGCTCACAGTGTTCAGCTAGATCCGTTCCTGCTATTTACATTTAGTGCAGTGCGTCCTGCTCACAGTGTTCAGCTAGATCCGTTCCTGCTATTTACATTTAGTGCAGTGCGTCCTGCTCACAGTGTTCAGCTAGATCCGTTCCTGTTATCTTCTAGACTATTTACATTTAGTGCAGTGCGTCCTGCTCACAGTGTTCAGCTAGATCCGTTCCTGTTATCTTCTAGACTATTTACATTTAGTGCAGTGCGTCCTGCTCACAGTGTTCAGCTAGATCCGTTCCTGTTATCTTCTAGACTATTTACATTTAGTGCAGTGCGTCCTGCTCACAGTGTTCAGCTAGATCCGTTCCTGTTAAATTCCTACTGACAGGCAGGCTTGTCTGGTTACAGTATATAAAGCTACCTGAAGAAAATTACAGGTGTTCTATTTGATCCTATTAGTACCACGGTCAGGCAGCTAGACTATTTACATTTAGTACAGTGCGTCCTGCTCACAGTGTTCAGCTAGATCCGTTCCTGTTATCTTCCTACTGACAGGCAGGCTTGTCTGGTTACAGTATATAAAGCTACCTGAAGAAAATTACAGGTGTTCTATTTGATCCTATTAGTACCACGGTCAGGCAGCTAGACTATTTACATTTAGTACAGTGCATCCTGCTCACAGTGTACAGCTAGATCCGTTCCTGTTATCTTCCTACTGACAGGCAGGCTTGTCTGGTTACAGTATATAAAGCTACCTGAAGAAAATTACAGGTGTTCTATTTGATCCTATTAGTACCACGGTCAGGCAGCTAGACTATTTACATTTAGTACAGTGCGTCCTGCTCACAGTGTTCAGCTAGATCCGTTCCTGTTATCTTCCTACTGACAGGCAGGCTTGTCTGGTTACAGTATATAAAGCTACCTGAAGAAAATTACAGGTGTTCTATTTGATCCTATTAGTACCACGGTCAGGCAGCTAGACTATTTACATTTAGTACAGTGCGTCCTGCTCACAGTGTTCAGCTAGATCCGTTCCTGTTATCTTCCTACTGACAGGCAGGCTTGTCTGGTTACAGTATATAAAGCTACCTGAAGAAAATTACAGGTGTTCTATTTGATCCTATTAGTACCACGGTCAGGCAGCTAGACTATTTACGTTTAGTACAGTGCGTCCTGCTCACAGTGTACAGCTAGATCCGTTCCTGTTATCTTCCTACTGACAGGCAGGCTTGTCTGGTTACAGTATATAAAGCTACCTGAAGAAAATTACAGGTGTTCTATTTGATCCTATTAGTACCACGGTCAGGCAGCTAGACTATTTACATTTAGTACAGTGCGTCCTGCTCACAGTGTTCAGCTAGATCCGTTCCTGTTATCTTCCTACTGACAGGCAGGCTTGTCTGGTTACAGTATATAAAGCTACTTGAAGAAAATTACAGGTGTTCTATCCCAGCTTAGTGCAGCTACAGGCCATTAGTATGTCTGGAAGGCCAAGAAGGAGAGGCAGACAGTCACAAGCCAATAAGAGAGGGCAAGCAGGCTCTGTGTCTAGTGCTGGTCGTGGAGACGGTGCATCCTCATCAGCACGTGGCCATGGGACACGCTTGGCCTTTTTTTCGGCAGCTGGCCGTGTTGAGCCGCAACATGCGGAAGACTTGGTCGAGTGGATGACCAAGCCGTCCTCATCCTCCTCATCCTCTCTCACCCATGCCCAGGGTGCTTTGTCTGGCAAAGCAACGGCCTCTTCCCTCAGCTCAATGTCATCAGTGACTCCTTCCCTAGCTCCACCATGTCCTCATGAGGATTCCCTCGAACTGTTTGACCACAGTGTTGGGTACATGCTCCAGGAGGATGCCCAGCGTTTGGAAGGCTCTGATGACGATACTGAGCTCGATGAAGGCAGTAACATGAGCGCGGACAGAGGGGGTGCCCAAGAAGGACAGCAATCTGGCAGTCATGCTCCCCCTGCTGCAGCATACTGCCAGGTTTGCTCCAGTGATGAGGAGGGAGGGGATGATGAGGTCACTGACTCAACGTGGGTGCCTGATAGGAGAGAGGAGGAGGAGGAGGAGGAGGAGGAGGAGGAGGCGGCAGCACATCACCAACGAGGCAGGATGCCCTCCAGGGGCCAGCCTAAGGGCAGCACATTGACTGCATCACACCCCAAAGCTCCACATGTGCAGGGCGCTGCAGTCTCTGCGCGTTATTCAAAAAGTTCTTTGGTGTGGGCCTTTTTTGAGACGAGTGCATCAGATCGCACCGCTGCTATTTGCAACATATGTCTCAAGCGTATCTCGCGTGGCCAAAACATCTCCCGCTTGGGTACCACATGCTTGACCAGACATATGTTGACCTGCCATGCAGTTCGTTGGCAAGCGTATCTAAAAGACCCACACCAAAGAACAAAGAGGATCTCTCCTTGCTCCTCATCAGCTGAGATTTCCAACCCCACTAGACCTTCAGTCCTCTCTGAGACCTGCAGTGAGAGGAATGAAGGTGTAGAATTAGGTGTGTCACAGCCAAGTACTTGTGGGCAATCTGCTTTTGGTACACCGACGTCAGATTGTACCAGGCAAATTTCCCTGCCCCAGCTGCTGCACCGCCGAAAGAAGTTTGCTCCCAGCCATCCACATGCCCAGCGGTTGAATGCTAGCTTGGCAAAATTGCTAGCACTTCAACTGCTGCCTTTTCAGTTGGTAGACTCTGCCCCCTTCCGTGAGTTTGTGGAATGTGCGGTTCCTCAGTGGCAGGTACCCAAACGCCACTTTTTCTCACGGAAGGCGATTCCGGCTCTCTACCGGCATGTGGAAGGCAATGTCCATGCCTCGCTGGACAGGGCGGTCAGCGGTAAGGTGCATATTACCGCTGACTCATGGTCCAGCAGGCATGGACAGGGACGTTACCTAAGTTTCACGGCGCATTGGGTGACTCTGCTGGCAGCTGGGAAGGATGCAGGACAAGGTGCAGTAGTGTTGGAGGTTGTTCCGCCACCACGCCTCCAAAATGCTGATTGTGACACACCTCTCTCCTCCACCCCCTCCTCTTCTTCTTCCTCCATGGCCTCTTCCTCGGAACCAGCGGTGCTCCGTAGGCGTTCAAGGGGCTACGCAAGTACGCAGGCCAAAAGATGCCATGCGGTGCTTGAGCTGGTGTGCTTGGGGGACAGGAGCCACACTGGGGCAGAGGTTCTGTCAGCTCTGCAGGGGCAGGTTCAGAGGTGGTTGACGCCACGCCAACTTAAGGCAGGAATGGTGGTTTGCGACAATGGCACCAACCTCCTCTCTGCCCTCCGACAGGGACAAATGACCCATGTGCCCTGTTTGGCTCACGTCCTTAACTTGGTGGTGCAGCGGTTCTTGGGCAGGTACCCGGGCTTACAGGATGTCCTGAGGCAGGCCAGGAAAGTCTGTGTGCATTTCCGCCGGTCATATAATGCCAGTGCTCGGCTGACGGACCTCCAAAAGGAGTTTAACCTGCCCAAGAACCGCCTAATCTGTGACATGCCCACCAGGTGGAACTCAACGTTGGCCATGCTGCAGCGGCTGCACACGCAGCAGAGGGCCATCAATGAGTACCTGTGCGACTATGGCACCAGGACAGGGTCAGGGGAGCTTGGTTTTTTTTCCCCACGCCAGTGGGCCATGATCAGGGATGCATGCACTGTCCTGTCACCATTCGAGGAGGCCACGAGGATGGTGAGCAGTGACAGTGCATGCATCAGTGACACTGTCCCCCTTGTCCACCTGTTGGAGCACACGCTGCGTGGAATAATGGACAGGGCACTTGAGGCAGAACAGAGGCAGGAAGAGGAGGACTTCCTTAGCTCTCAAGGCCCCCTTTATCCAGACAGTGTTCCTGCGTGCCCGCCGATCACACAGGAAGAGGACGAGGAGGAAGAGGAGGAGGAGGAAGATTGTGTCAGTATGGAGGTGGAGCCTGGCACTCAGCATCAGCAGCAGTCTTTAAGGGATCAGTCCCAAGAAACACATGGACTTGTACGTGGCTGGGAGGAGGTGGCTGCGGACCATGTCGTTCTTAGTGACCCAGAGGACTCCGGACCAAATGCCTCAGCAAACCTACGCTGCATGGCCTCCCTGATCCTGCAAAGCCTGCGTAAGGATCCTCGTATTCGTGGTATCAAGGAGAAGGACCAATACTGGCTGGCAACCCTCCTTGATCCACGTTACAAGGGTAAGGTTGCGGACCTTATCTTGCCATCGCAGAGGGAGCAGAGGATGAAACATCTTCGGGAGGCCTTGCAGAAAGGTCTGTGCAACGCGTTCCCAGAGACTGGGAGGTTACAAACTCCTGTTTCTGGACAACGTGTTGCTGAGGCTTCGGTCAGTCAAAGAAGGAGCGGTGGAGAAGGTGGCCGTCTGACCGATGCGTTCAGACAATTTTTTGGTCCGCAGCCCCAAGGTATGATCGGTTCCAGCAACCATCGTCAGCGTCTGTTTTACATGGTGCAGGAATACCTAGGGGCAAGATCAGACTTGGACACCTTTCCCACCGAAAATCCTCTGGGTTACTGGGTCTTGAGGATGGATCACTGGCCAGAGCTTGCACAGTATGCAATTGAGCTACTGGCCTGTCCTGCATCCAGCGTTCTTTCGGAACGCACATTCAGTGCTGCTGGAGGCGTGGTAACCGATCACAGGGTGCGTCTGTCCACCGACTCGGTCGATCGGCTGACCTTCATAAAAATGAATGAGTCTTGAATCACCACCAGCTACCAAGCACCTGATGCTGATGTAACCGAATAATTTTTTTTGAAATCTCAGATCCCTTCAAAGACTGCCTATGCTGATGCTGAGTGACTATCCCTGAGTAATTATCCTCTTCCTCCTCAATCATCACGCTGATAGCTTGTAAGAACATTTTTGGTTCTGGGCGCCACCACCAGTGCCTAAGGCACAATTTTTCAGCCCCTGTTTAACAGGGGCGTGTAATTACAATTTTTGATGTAATACTTTGCAGCAGGGCTCGTTCCTGCATTCCAACTAGAGTGTCTGTGAGGGGTTGCAGTGTTGTGGCACCAGCACCAGTGCCTAGGGCCCAATTTTTCTGCCCCTGTCTAACAGGGGCGTGTAATTACAATTTTTGATGCAATACTTTGCAGCAGGGCTCGTTCCTGCGTTCCAACTAGAGTGTCTGTGAGGGGTTGCAGTGTTGTGGCACCAGCACCAGTGCCTAAGGCCCAATTTTTCTGCCCCTGTTTAACAGGGGCGTGTAATTACAATTTTTGAAGCAATAATTTGCAGCAGGGCTCGTTCCTGCGTTCCAACTAGAGTGTCTGTGAGGGGTTGCAGTGTTGTGGCACCAGCACCAGTGCCTAAGGCCTAATTTTTCAGCTCCTGTTCAACAGGGGCATGTAATTACAATTCTTGATCTAATATTTCACAGCAGGGCCCTGTGAGGGCTTACAGTGTTGTGGCCACAGCAACACCTAAGGCCCAAATTTCTGCTGAGTATATAGGGCAGGACCCTACTTTCAAACATCTAACTTACAAACGACTCCTACTTGCAAACGGAAGGAGACAACAGGAAGTGAGATGAAATCTACCCCTAGGAAGGGAAATTCTCTCCTGTAAGAGTTAATATGGGAAAACAATTTCTCCTTTCCACTGATGCTTTCCAATCCTTGTTCCACAAAAAAACCCAAATTTTCAAAAAACATTTTTCATTGGGACAAAAAAGTGAGGTGAAATCTTCTGAAGAGGAGGAAAGACAGCAAAACAAATGTCACAGGGGTGATAACCCTTCCCTATGTTTTCCAAAAAGCTTAGAAAAGATTTTTTGGCTGGAGCTAAACACGTTAAAAATGTTCAAAATTACAAACAGATTCTACTTAACAACAAACCTACAGTCCCTGTCTTGTTTGCACCGCCTGTATACTGCTGTTCAGAGTATATAGGGCCTGGTGGCCCCACACCTTTCCTTATTTTAATTTGGGTGCGGGGTTCCCCTTAATATCCATACAAGACCCAAAGGGCCTGGTAATGGACTGGGGGGTACCCATGCCGTTTGTCTCACTGATTTTCATCCATATTGCCATGACCCGACATGACATTAAACCCGCAAGCAGTTTTAAATGAGATTTTTTCCTTTAAAAATGACATTTGGTGCAGGGACTGTTCTAAACATGGGAAACATGCGTCACTTTACAGGCATACTATAGACACCCCCCAGGTACGATATTTAAAGGAATATTTCACTTTTTTTTTTTTACTTTAAGCATCATTAAAATCACTGCTCCCGAAAAAACGGCCGTTTTTAAAAGTTTTTTTTGCATTGATACATGTCCCCTGGGGTAGGACCCGGGTCCCCAAACCCTTTTTAGGACAATACCATGCAAATTAGCCTTTAAAATGAGCACTTTTGATTTCGAACGTTCGAGTCCCATAGACGTCAATGGGGTTCTAACGTTCGTGCGAACTTTCGGTCCGTTCGCGGGTTCTGGTGCGAACCGAACCGGGGGGTGTTCGGCTCATCCCTAATCAGAGCTTTTGCATGAGGCAGAAACATTAGTGTCTGTTAAAGCCAAACTCCTTCTTTTGTGCATCCCCACTCTATACTTTCCCATCTCTTTTTCAACTACCCGAAACCAGATAAATGACATAACTTCAGGAGGTTTGTCCCTCATGAACTTAGCATAGGCTGAATATTAATGATCAACCATCACTTACAGGTGGGCTCTGTGGCGCAATGGATAGCGCATTGGACTTCTAGTGGCTGTAGTTATTCAAAGGTTGTGGGTTCGAGTCCCACCAGAGTCGCTTTTTTGTAAGTCTAATGCCGAACAATTAATTAGGATGGATTCAAATTGTTGTGGTGTGGTAACGTGCGTTATGCCATGTGTTTTTGTGCAATGCTTTAAGACAGCCCACACTTTCAAACTGGCTATCTACGGCACCAAAACATTCTGTAACATAGTGCATTGTAACGATTGGTAGTACTTTAACGAGTGTAAGTGTAGCACCCTCTAATGTGCTAGAAGAATAGTGTAGGTTTTTTTGAGAATAGGTAAATTTCCAGGCTTGGCTGGCAGCCAAACCTGGGTGTTCTTTTGTGATCTGGGTTGGGAGTGGCTCAGAGTAGTGCTGGGTGACTCAAAGGTGGTGTCACCAAGACCTCCTACTTTTTTCCAGAATCTTCTGGTTCCTTATGTAAAGAGAGGTTGGAGCTGAGGTGGAGCCACCAGGGGTGTCCTAAGGAGCCCTGACCAATCCCCAATCTGAATTGGCAGGGGGCAGGCCTCCTTAAATAACCAGGGTCGGCACAGTGTTAGGCTGTTGGGTCCTTTGAGGGAGCTCCCCAATCTGGGGGGGTGACCTTGGGCCTGGGCTCGGGTGCAGACGGGACCCTCCTACAACCCACAAAGGTGTCCTGGACAGGAGGCACAGGAGGAGCAAGAGAGGACAGCAGGAGAACACTGCTGGTCAAGTCTCCAGGAGTTCCACAGAGGCAGCCAAGAGGGCTGTGAGTGTTCACACCATTGGGGGGACTAGGAGGCATGCCTGAGAGGATTGAGATACAGCAGTCTGGGATAGGTGACGAGCCAGTCTGGAGGATGGTGGTGGCATGGGCAGTGGAAAGGGGCAGCTGCAGCCAGGAGGGCTGGCAGTGCCTAAAGAGGTTGTACTGGGAGCAGTAGCCACAGGGACAGCTAGCACTGGGACTGTCCTACAATTTTGCTACACCATAGGGGCCCGTGGTCCTTGCCTGTAAGGGGCATCTGCTGTAGGCCTGGCTGAGCCAGTTTTGGGTCTACAGAGCTAGCTAGTCTGGAAAGAGAAAAGAAGCAATATGCAGGAGGAAAGAGAAGTGATGTCCTGAAAGGAAGCGATGTGCAGGAGGAGAGAGGAGAGATGACCTGAAAAGAGGCGATGTGCAGGAGGAGAAGAGGAGTGTATATACTGTTGATTATATAGTAGTCCCAACTTTGACTTTAATCACCTGGGTATCTCATAAGTTCCCCATCCCTATCCAAGTTTAATTCCCCTCAATAAAACATAAAAACAAGTGCAAGGACTGCTTTCCTGACTCCGAGTGAAAAGTGTGTTTCTGGCTGGGCAGGGTGACAGACGGACTACTACTTTCAGCAGCCCCTACGGGGGTACTGCTACATAAGTAAGGTGTGTTGGGGTGATGCAAAAATAAATTGCACTGCAGCACACCAACGGGTATAACACACTTTTGGAAGCTACCTTTGATGACCTCTTAAGAGTTTCCTTTAAAGTGGTTGTAAACCTCAGACATCAAATATGAACAAAGCATATCCCTCTATAGTGTGTACTCATCTCAGTAAAGAGCACTAGGGATAATTTCTGTCTGTTGCTTCATTCCTTCCACAAAACTCAGCCTCAGTACTCATCTTTAGAGCCCTTATTCCGTGTACACACGAGCAGACTTTTCGACAGCAAAAGTCCTACAGAACTAATCCGCCGGACAATTCGATTGTGTGTGGGCTTCATTGGATCTTTGTTGTTGAAAAATCAGACGGACTTTAGAAATAGAACATGCTTCAAATCTTTCCGACGGACTTGAGTCCGGTCGAAAAATCCGTTCGTCTGTATGCTAGTCCGACGGACAAACAACGATGCAAGGGCAGCTATTGGCTACTTCCTTATTCTAGTCCAGTCGTACGTCATCACGTTCAAATCGGTCGGACTTTGGTGTGATCCTGTGTAGGCAAGTCCGTTGCATCGAAACTCCGTCGAAAGTCAGTCAAAAAGTCCTTTGGAGTTCATTACGTTGAAAGGCCGCTCGTGTGTACACGGCATTAGGCTAGTTGCATTCAGTAGGATGGCTCTTGGAAGGAGCCTTTATAAGTCAATGTCAATTTTAGGAGCGCTGTATGGGACCCCATGATTTCTAACAGCAGCCCTGATCCAGAGACTCCATGATTAAAAGAACTTAAAGTGGTTGTAAGTCTTAGACATGAAATATGAACAAAGCATATCCCTCTATAGTGTGTATTTGTCTCAATCTAGAGCACTAAGTGTAATTTCTGTATGTTGCTCTATTCCTCTGATATCTGCATGAGTGTGTAATTTAAGCTCCCCATCCCCTTTTCTGAAAGCTGTATAAATTCTGGACTTTGAATGGATTTATAGAAGAGAAGACTGCAGATAAACAGGAACAACTTATGTAGAAGGATTTGTTTCATCCCTGTGTATCATCTGGGACCAGTCACTTCACTGGGCATATGGAAGGATTTAAAACCACTTTAAAGGGAATGTATTTTTGTATATAATTTTCACATGTATTTATTTTTTGTTATGGTTTAAACGAAATAAGTAACATTAAAATAGTTTTTCTTTATTTTTTAAAACATAAAAAAATATATATATTATTACTATGTAGTCATCCCTCCATCCATCCTGCAACCCATCCATCCATTCATCTTCCTACCCACCTATTTATCCATCCATCAAATACATGGAGGTAGAAATTTCAATTCACACTTGATCAGACTCTAAACTGAAATACACTCCTTATTATTATAGAACAATGACTCTCAGATAGCTTAGTATGGAGTTTCAATCAGACAAAGGGAGCCTGAAAGTTATATGTTGGCTGTGTTTTTTCTTTAACTAACCCAACTAACCCAAGGTGCTTTTGAAATATTCTGTCTTGCATTAAATATTGTATTCCTTTGTAAATATCTGTTATAAACAAATACACTATTAGTTTAAATAACTTTAAACTTAAAGCCCAACCTTGAGCTATTTTTTATTTCATTTGAAAGGTCCCCCAGCCACATCTAAAAAAAAAAAAGCAGCTGCAAATCACAACTTTAATCATGAGCTGTTCCCCACAGTTCATCTTCTTTGCTACAAGATGTCTTCAATCTTTTGGGTCAAATAGATGGATGAAAAGATAGATAGATAGATAGATAGATAGATAGATAGATAGATAGATAGATAGATAGATAGATAGATAGATAGATAGATAGATAGATAGATAGATAGATAGATAGATAGATAGATAGATAGATAGATAGATAGATAGATAGATAGATACTTTGCACACACATGACGTTTAATGGCATGCCAGTCTTATTCCGTAGGGTTCAATATTGGGTGAGCGTGGAGGAACTTGACTGACCTGCAGAGAGCCCTGACCTCAACCCAAAATAACTCATTTGGGATGAATTAGAGTGGAGACTGTGAGCCAAGCCTTCTCGTCCACATCAGTGCCTGACCTCACAAATGTGCTTCTGGAAGAATGGTCAAACATTCCCATAGACACACTCCTAAACATGGTGGACAGTCTTCCCAGAAGAGTTGAAGCGGTTATAGCAGCAAAGGGTGGGCCAACTCTTTATTGAACCCTACAGACTAAGACTGGGGTGCCATTAAAGTTCATGTGCATGTAAAGGCAGGTCCCAATACTTTTGGTAATATAGTGTAAATTATACCATAAAAAGATGTAATGATAGATAGATAGATAGATAGATAGATAGATAGATAGATAGATAGATAGATAGATAGATAGATAGATAGATAGATAGATAGATAGATAGATAGATAAATGTTGCTTTGATGATTTATACCTAATCCTTCGAAACTACATATACAGTAAGTAAATATTATAATATACAGTATTTAAAAATAACAATGATTAGAAAATAACAGAAATGTCACATTCTTGTGTGTTGTATAGCTTCATACATTATCAGTTGTCAGGCTATACAAATGGCAGAGTCAGGGTGAGAATTGCATGTTGTCCTTGTTAGCTTGACACACTTCCCAACACACTTTGTCCCTCTTTCCGACAGCTTGTTTGATTTTTTTTTTTTTTGCTTCTTATAATAGCTTGCAAAGGTTTTCTCCATGAAAGGACCCAATTTTACATTTTTTGATTGCCCTCATGAACAGAGGAACGAACAAAAGCAAGAAGTGTCTATTCAATGGAGTTGGATGGGAAATTGCATGCTTTGTAACGTCCATTCTTTTTATCTTTATCTCTTTTCCTTTTTTCCCTTAGTTGTGGTCAGTATGGAAATGGATTTTCCATCCTGCTCAAGTAATGTACTAGTGGATGTTGTTGTATAGTAGTACAAAACGGAAAATGTTTAACTACATATTACATTGTGATTTAGTTTTGTGCACATACACAAGGAATAAGAATGTCACTGCATGTTAGAAATTCCCTTTTAGAATGCATATTCATGGAACCGATTGACATTTTAATAGTTTATTCAGAACATTGCATTGCTATTGTCAAGTTTTTACAAAAACATCCCAGACAGTGAAAGCTAATTGCTTCCACAAGTATGAGGGACCTTGTATAGGTTGGATATCTGCATTCCCAAAGAATTCTTCATTGGACACACAGAAGTGGAAGAAGGAGGCAGCCTGATGCTCTATTCAAAAACGGAGGCAACAAATAATTAAATAAGAAAAAGTCACCAATGCCACCTATTATATAGGACAAGTCCACCCCAAACAATGACATCTCTGGAAGAACTGCTGACTTTACAACCTCATTAAAAGTGCCAAAGGCACCAAAAGGCAGTAGGACACTGTTTATCCTCAGAAGTGTGTCTTTTTCTTGAACACACTTCTTATTGTCCTATCACCATACAGAGGTGACATCACCTCCATAATTTGAAGTTTGTTGCTAAATTCACACTGTTCTGTGGGAAAATTTCAAGTCTACAGTTCCCGGATACAGGGAGTCCAAGACTGTTGTTGACAATTGGGGACAATTTTTTCAGTCTTTTGGAAGGAAGACCTTTGTTGGGATTCCTTTGATTCTGTCCAGCGCTTTTTCTAGTCAAATAATTACCTTTAATGACCAGAAGAGTAGTCTTTGGCTCATGTGACCAAAGATGGCCATAGAAGATAATGGTCTTTTTCTACAGTTGAGTACAGAGGCCAGGAATGACAGTTTTGTCCATGGCTATACCTGGCAAGAAAGGCCAACAGCAAAAAGAGTGGCAAACAATTAAAAAAGATATCCTGGGTTTACAGGTTCAAAGTATATGTAAGTTTTAACTTGTTAATGTCATTTCAAAAGTTATTTTTAATATTTTTAAAACATCAGCTTCCAAGGGTGTGCATGTCACCCTATTCTAAAAATCCCCATTTAAAATACATATTCATGGACTCGATTGGCATTTTACTAATTTACTCAAAACATTGCATGATAATCGTCTCTTGTAACCTGCAATCTTGCTAATTTCTTTTAAGTTACTTGACATATTCTTAATTTACGGCATGTGTTTTTTTATAAACATCCCAGACAGTGAAAGCTATTCGCTCCCATAAGCTTGAGGGACCTTGAATGGGTTGGGTATCTGCATTTCCAAAGAATCCTTCACTGGACACACAGAAGTGGAGGAAGACAACAGTCTGATGCTCCATTGTAATACAGAGGCATCAAATTAAATGTGAAAAAGTCACAATACCACCTTTTATATAACACAGCTCTATTCCAGATAATGACTTCTCTGGACAAGCTAGTGGCTTCACAGTCTTATTAAAGGTGCTTGAAGCACCAAAAGGCAGCGGAACACCTTTTTCTCTTAAGAAGTGTGTCTTTTTCATGAACACACTTCTTAATTGTCCTATTACTATACAGAGGTGACATCAACTCCGTGATATAAAGTTCCTTGTTAATTTGACACTTGGGCTGTGGGAAAATCTCAAGTCTCGTGTTCCTGTATACAGGAGTCCAAGACTTTAGCTGTGAAGACAATATTTTAGTATTAAAAAGTGGCTCTACCTATTAGGATTCCCTAAATTCTGTCCAGCCCTCCCCATCTTCTCAAAAATTCAATGAAGAGGGGCCTGCCTATTCTACCTGTAAGGGTCAAGACAGTCTTTTAGAGCTCTTTGATTCATGTGACCACTGATGGCCATAGAAGATAATAGTCTTTTCCTGCAGTTCAGAGGTCAAGAATTACTAGTTTGTTCATGGCCATCTCTGGCAACATAATTCTACAACAAAGGAGAGTGCAATAGCATTAAAAACCTTTCCTGGATTTACAATTTTATAGTATACTGTATGTAAACCCAGTTGCTAAAATCTCAAATAAGTGTTAACTTGTCAAAATAGTTTCAAAAGTTCAAAAGTTATGTTTAATAATTTAATAATTTTTAAACTGCTCCTTCCTTCCTTCCATACACACAGGCGGACTTTTCGACCGGACTGGTCCGACGGACCGAATCTGACGGACAATCTGACCTTGTGTGGGCTGCATCGGACTTCCGACGGACTGTTTAGGTCGGAAATCTGACGGACTTTAGATTTGAAACTTGCTTCAAATCTTCCCGCCGGACCAAATACGACGCAAGGGCAGCTACAGCACCTGCCCGTGAGAATGTTTCCAGCGCGATCCTATTGCGCTGGTTCTCGGCGACAGGGTGCTACATCTCGCACTCGCTGCAATAGGAAAAACACATTTTCCTATTGCAGCAAGCGCGGGGGGAGGCGACAATGTCCCTTAGGTCTGGTATGGATTTTAAGGGGAACTTCCTACGCTGAGCATGGCCCGGGACTGTGATGTTATAAGGGGGCGGGGTCATCGGATGACATCACCCGGTGACCCCGCCCCATGCCTATATAGGTCATTATGCACCGTCCACACAGCATTACAGCGGGAGAGAGCGTTGTGTCTGAAGAAGAGAAGAGGGAAGAAGATGACGCAGAAGACCGGGCCACCACTAGCAAAAGAGCGGCACAAGATAGCAGAGGAACCCAGCAGAAGAACCTGACACCGGGAGAAGAGGCCGAACACTGGGAGAAGAGGCCGGAGAGAGCGGAGAAGTCGGAAGAAGACCCCCGAAGTTGGAAGAAGACCCCCGGAGCTGCCTAATAAATTACTTTAAAAACCTGTGTAGTGTGTTTTTTTATTGACGCTTTTTTCCTAGGTGAATGGGTCGGGGTACGATGTACCCCATACTCATTCACATAGGGTGGGGGGCCGGGATCTGGGGCCCCCTTATTAAAGGGGGCTCCTGGATTCTGATAAGCCTCCCGCCCGCAGACCCCGGCAACCAACGGCCAGGGTTGTCGGGAAGAGGCCCTTGTCCTCATCAACATGGGGACAAGGTGCTTTGGGGAAGGGGGGCCACAGGATGCCCCCCTCCTCCAAAGCACCCACCCCCCCATGTTAAGGGCATGCAGCCTGGTACGGTTCAGGAGGGGGGGTCGCTCTTCCCCACCCCCTTTCCTGACCGGCCGGGCTGTGTGCTCGGATAGGGGTCTGGTATGGATTTTGGGGGGACCCCACGCCGTTTTTTCAGCATAGGGGGTTCCCCTTAAAATCCATACCAGACCTAAGGGCCTGGTATACCCTGCGACGGGGCCCGCAAAGTGTCAATCTCGCCGATAAAAGCGGCGAGATTGACTTCCTTTCCTAGTCCCGTCGTACCCGAGTCTCGTTCAAAATGAACGGACTTGTCCGTGTGTGGGCAAGTCCGTTAATTCGGAAAGTCCACCGTAACTCTGTTGAAAGTCCGTCGGGAAGACCGGCGGACCTAGTCTGCCGGAAAGTCCGGTCGTGTGTAGGCAAGTCTGTCCATTCAGAAAGTCCGTCGGAAGTCCGCCGGAACTCCATCGGGAAGACCGTCGGACCTAGTCTGCCGGAAAGTCCTGTACGCTGCATTACTCTCTCTCTTTCTTGTTTCTTTAGTTGTGGTCATTATGGAACTGGATTTTCCATCCTGCTCATATTATGTACTAGTAGAAGTTGTAAAATAGTACAAAACTGAAAATGTTTAGCTGCATATTACATTGTGATTTAGTTTTGTGTACATACAAACAGAATAAGCATGTCACTGCATGCTACAAATTTAAAATACATACTCTTGGACCCAATTGACATTTTAACAGATTATTGAAAACATTGCATGATAATCATCTCTTGTAACCTGCAATCTTTCTACTGTCCTATAAAATACTTGTCTGCTTGTTTCCAGCATGTGTTTTCTATAAAGATCCTAGGCAGTGAAAGCTAATTGCTCCCACAAGCTTGAGAGACCTTGTATGGGTTGGACATCTGCATTCCCAAAGAACACTTCACTGGACATGGAGAAATGGGGGAAGGAGAAAGCCTGATGCTCCATTCAAATACAGAGGCAACAAATGATTAAATGTGGAAAAGTCACCAATGCTACCTATTATATTGGACAGGTCTACTCTAGACAATGATATCTCTGGAGGAGCTGGTGGCTTAAACACCCGCAAATGAAGCGCTGCACCTGCAATCTCATGCATAGACGTGGCGCTTCCCATAAGTGCACTGTGTCCGGCTTCGCACTTTGTCCGGCGTCCGAACACAGTGCACTTAAGGACCTTTTTTTGTATTTTTTTTAAAGGGCGAGTTTAAAAATTTTTTTTTTTACATTTTTTTGTGACTGCCGGGAGGAGGGGTGGCGCCCATGCGCCCCCTATGGACGGGCTGCCACTGGGTGAGCCTAGAATAAGGCTTACCTATAGGTAGTGGAAATATCTCCTAAACGTTCGCTGTTTAGGAGATATTTACCTTGTAGTGCGCCAATGATGTCATCGGCACATGCGCTGTGAAGAAACTGACCTTTGTGCAGTTTCTTCACTCGCAAGTGCCGTGACTGACGGCTTCCCGGAAGGAAGAGGGGCTGGGATGAATGCAGGTATGTGCCACATAATGGGCTTGTATGCGATACTACCCCATTATGCTTTTACTTTGCAGGGGAACAAAGAGGAAGTAAAACCCATCAGGGTTTACTTCCTCTTTAAATTCACACTGAGCTGTGGAAAAATCTCAAGTCTACAGTTCCTGGATACAGAGATTCCAAGAAGTTTATTGTAGAAACAATTTTTCATGTCTTAAAAGGGGACTCTCCCTTCATTTGAATTCCCTGGCTTCTGCCCAGCCCTTCTTCTTGTCAAATAATTGCCCTTTATGGTGAAAAGAGTTGGCCTAGTCTATCTGGCCTGCCAGGGTCAGAGCAGTGTTTTGTGCTCTTTAGCTCATGTGACCGGTCATAGAAGTTTTGTACAGTTCAACACAGAGGTCAGGAATGACTATTTTCTCTATGGGTATCCCAGTCAAGTAAGCCAACAGCAAAGAAGAATACTCATGTCACCTTATTCTAGAAATCCCCATTTAAAATACATATTCATGGACCTCATTGGCATTTTACCAGTTTATACAAAACATTGATTATTGGCTCTAGTAACCTGCAGTCTTTCTATCTTCCTCCAAAATACTTGTTAATTTCCAGTGTGTTTTCTATAAACATCCCAGACAGAGAAAGCTTATTGTTCCCATAAGCTTGAGGGACCTTGTATGAGTTAAACATCAGCATTCCCAAAGATTCCTTCACTGGACATGGAGTCGTGGAGGTAGGAGACAGCCCAATGCTCCATTGAACAGAGGCTCCAAATAAATAAATGGGAAAAAGTCGCCAATGCCACCTATTATATAGGAAAAGGCTACTCTAGACCATGACTTCTCTGGAGGAGCTGGTGGCTTCACAATCTCATTGAAAGTGCTAGAGGCACCAAAAGGCAGCAGGACGCCTTTTGTCATTAAAAGTGTGTCTTTTTCATGAACACACTTCTTAATTGCCCTATTACCAGACAGAGGTGACACCACCTCCATAATTTGAAGTTCCTTGTTAATTTCACACTGGGCTGTGGGAAACACTCAAGTCTACAGTTCCCGGATACACAAGTCAATAAATAATTTCCATGAACTTTTATTACAAGAAGAGTTGGCCTAATCTACCTGGCCTGCCAGGGTCAAGACAGCATTTTAGCGCTCTTTAGCTCATGTGGCCAGTGATGGCGAAAGAAGATAATGGTCTTTTCCAATAGTTCAGCACAGAGACCAGTAATGAACATTTTGTCCTTGGCCATCCCTGGCCATATAAGCCAGTAGCAAATGAGAGCGGTAGGGAAATGAAAAAGCTTTCCTGGATTTACAATTTTATAGTATATGTAAACCCGGTTGCTAAAATCCCATATATTTTTTAACGTGTTATTAAATTTCAAAAGTTATTTTTAATGCTTTCCCTGTATCTTTCTCTTTTGCCTTCATTCTTCCCCCTTTCTCTCCACATTTCTTCCTTTCTTTCTTCCTGCCTTCCTGATTTCCTATCTCTCTCTCTATACGACTTTCTATCAATCAACTATCTGTATTACAATACTATAATCAAATAGATAATAAAGACAGTCGTATTATAACCACATGCACCATACATTATGGTCATTAAGGTTGATTTACTAAAGGAAAACAGACTGTGTACTTTGCAAAGTTCAGTTGCACTTTACAAGTGCAGACGTTCAAGAGCTTAGTAAATGAGCAGAAGCTCTGCTGACTTCCATCATCCAATCATGTGCAAGCAATAATGCTGTTTTTTTTATTTTCCCTGCATGTGATTGGGTATTCTTTGCAAAGTGAAGCTTTACCTCATTTACTAAGCTCTGAAGCAACTATGCTTGCAGAGGGCAACTGTCTATTTGCCTTTAGTAAATCAACCCCATTGTCTAACTGGATTTTCCATCCTGCTCATAATATGTATTAACCCCTTCCCGCCCTCACTATAGCCAAATGATGGCTACAGCATGGGCTTACTTTGCCAGGAGGGCGTCTATTGATGTCCCCCTGTGATCACGCTTCCCGCATGCCTCCTGTCCTTTGGACTCAGCTGGTCACGGATCGGGGTAAAGGGCCAATCACAGCAGCCCTTTACCACTTGATCAGCTATGTCCAATGACAGCTTATCACGCATGTCAACACAAGCCTGTTTTCGGCTTTTCTTTCCTCACACTGACAGCGTGAGGAGAGAAGAAGAGATCCGATAACCAGCTTGTGTTAAAGGGACATCGACACAGATAATCAGTGTCCTGATTATCAGTGCAGTCTGACCAGTGCCCACCAGTGCTGCCAATCAGTGCCCACCAGTGCTGTTGATCAGTGCTCATCAGTGCTGCCAATCAGTGCCCATCCGTGCTGCCAATCAGTGCTCATCAGTGACGCCTCATCAGTGTCACCTATCAGTGCTGCCTATCAGTGCCCATCAGTGCTGCCTACCAGTACCTATCAGGGCTCATCAGTGCCTCCTATCAGTGGCCCTCAGTGCCACCTATCAGTGCCACCTATCAGAGCCCATCAGTGCCGCCCATCAGTGTCCATCTGTGTCACCTATTAGTGCCCATTAGTGCCAACTATCAGTGTCGCCTATCAGTGCCTCCTCATCAGTGCCTCCTCATGAAAGCCCACCAGTGCTGCCTCATCAGTGCCCATCAGTGCCACCTCATCAGTGTCCATCAGTGCAGCCTACCAGTGCCCATCAGTGCAGCCTCATCAATGCACATCAGCGAAGGAGAAAAAATTACCTGTTTGCATAATTGTATTATAAACTATGAGAAATGTTTGTTTTTTTCAAAATTTTCTGTCTTTTTTCATCTGTTTAGCAAAAAAATAAAAAACCCAGTGGTGATTAAATACCATCAAGTGAAAGCTCTATTTGTATGAAAAAAATGATAAAAACTTAATTTTAGTATAGCGTTGCATGATCACGCAATTGTCATTCAAATGCGACAGCGCCGAAAGCTGAAAATTGGCCTGGGCAGGAAGGGGGTAAAAGCGCCCGGTAAGCAAGTGGTTAATAGATGCTGTTGCATAATAGTACAAAACTGAAAATGCTTAGCTACATATTATATTGTAGTCCAGTTTTGTGCACATACTCAAGGAATAAGCATGTCACCTCATCCTCGTATACCCCATTTAAAATACATATTCATGGACCTAATTGACATTTTAACAGTTTACTTAATATATTGCATGTTAATCGCTCCTTGTAACCTGCAGTATTTCTGTTGTCCTTTAAGTTACTTGACTGTTTGTTAATTTTTCGCATGTGATTTCTAGAAACATCCTAGACCAGCCTTTCTCAACCTTTTCAACACAGAGGAACCCTTGAAATAGTTCTCCGGTCTCAGGGAACCCCTGCTAAAAATTAGAAATCTACAACTCATGATACATTAGTGTGATGGTCAGTGGGAAGAATGGTCCTTACACTTGTGGCCGTTGGGAAGAATTACCTCCTTACAGATAGTTAAAAAGATCAATGGTGTCAGTGGGAAGTTATCTGAGAGGCAGAAATTGCCCAATGCTGAAGGAACCCCTAGCAACCTCTGGAGCAGTGGTTCTCAACCTGGGGGTCGGGACCCCTTCGGGGGTCGAATGACGATTTGCCAGGGGTCACCAAATCCTGGGCTGTTCCTGAAGCCTGCACTGCTCTCCCAGCCTTTTTGCGGCCGCCCAGAAGGGCTGTTCCTGGAGCCCGTGGCCGCCCACTCAGCCTCTTCACAGCCGCCCATTCAGTTCACAGCATGGCTGGGGGGCAGAGACTAGAGGTCAGCTGACTGGTGAGGAATGTGAAGTGGGAGGGGCTGAAGGAGACCCTATCTCCTGATTTTGGCATAGGTGTCACTGCTGCAAGACACCACAAAGTCGGAGACACAGTGAGTAACACTACCTGCGATAATAGTTGCCATTAAAAGTCCCCACTACAGTTTTCAGATCTGCAGATGACTTTGATCAAGAGCACCTAAGTTAGCTGATCAGAACTCCCCCCCAGCACTGCCACTGATCCCACCCCCACCAGCACTGCCACTCATCCCAACTCCCCGCCAGTACTGCCACTCATCCCATCCCCCCCCCCCCCACTAAGGAGTAAGAGAAGGAAATAAAATCAGAGAATACATGGAAGGGAGAGGAAAAGAGGGGGAGGAACAAAGAGAAAGAGAGAGAGAGAGAAAGAATAAGAGAAAGAACAAAAAAGACGGCGAGAGAGGGATGGGGGAAAAAACAAGAAATTAGGATAGAGGGAGAGAAAGGGAAAGAAAGGAGAACAAAAAGAAAGAGTGGTACATCCTAAGTGGAAGGGACTCAGGGAGCGATAAATATCCATGGGTTAGGGGCGCAAATTACTTGTCTTGCCTTGGGTGCTGAGAACCCACACTACGAAAATAATTTTACCGTTAGGGGTCCCCACAACTTGAGAAATTTTATCAAGGGGTCACGGCACTAGTAAGGTTGAGAACCACTGCTCTGGAGGAAGCCTAGGGTTCCACAAAACCCTGGTTGAGAATCACTGTCCTAGACAGTGAAAGCTAATTGCTCCCACAAGTTTGAAGGACATTGGGTTAAATATCTATATTCTCAAAGAATCATTCACTGGACATACAGAAGTGGAAGAAGAAGTCAGCCATTTGTTCCATTCAAATACAGAGGCACCAAATAATTAAAAGTGGAAAAGTCACCAATGCTATCTATTATATAGGACAATCTACCCAATCTACCCGAGCATCACTAAAAGTGCTGGAGTCACCAAAAGGCAGCAGGACAATCTTCAGAAGTGTGTCTTTCTCATGAACACACTTCTTCTTATTTATCCTATCACCATACAAAGGTGACACCACCTCCATAATTTGAAGTTCCTTGTTAATTTCACACTGGGTTGTGGGAAAATCTCAAGTTCACAGTTCCCGCATACACGAGTTCAAGACTCTTGTTGTGAAGACTTTTTTCTACTTTCATTCGAATTTCCTGGATTCTGCCCAGGCCTCTTTCCCAGCAGCTTCACAAATAATTTTAGTTTATGAACGGAAGAGTAGGTCTGCTCTGCCTGACCTGTAAGTATAAAGACAGTGTTTAGTCCTCCTTTGCTCATGTAACCAGTGATAGAAGATCAACAGTTCAGCTCAGAAGCCAGAAATGACCATTTTGTCCAGTTATCTATCTTTGGCCACATAAGATAACTATAAAGTAGGGGGTAGAGAATTAAAAAAGCTATCCTGGTTTTTACCATTTTATAGCATATGTAAACCCAATTGCTAAAATCTCATATAAGTTTTTTAACATGTTAATTTTAAAAGTAATTTTTAATATTTTCAAATCTGCAGCTTTCATCAAAATAGTGTCTGGTGATCCTGAAATGAAGGTTTGACTTTCTGTTATGGGGTGAAAAAGTTTTGTCTCCCAATGGTGCGCTTGTATTATTATCCTATCATCATCAAATGGACTTCCAATGAAAACTGCAAGTGGTCATGGCAACAAGCATTAAACAGGCATGGTCATTGTTGTCACAATAACGAAATTTGGGCTCAGAAATATCATGCCCACCATTACACTCTCATTCTTGGAAATTATGATTTTCAAAAGTTTCTAGGTTATGCCCATACAGGGCAGGCAACAAACTTATTTAACTGCAGATTGGGAGTGCTGGTTGTGGAGAAAATCCATCTTAGGCAGAGGAATCTCTTCCCAAGCAGACTTGGCCATTAGGCATTAGGGAAGTATAAATTATATACAAGGAATCTGAATGCATACATTGGAATTTAAATGCCTCTAGGCTTTTCATACTCACCAAGAAGAGTAGACAGTGTCTACTGTCCTTATCATGTTCATGAGTAACATTAGCACATTTTGACTTCTGGCTCGGACCTGAGGGATATTTTTATGCTGCTTGTATGTGGTAAATGACATACATTGTTATGGTCATGGAATAAGTACACTGGAAATTGTCTTTCAGCAATTCTGGTGCATATGACACACAGAAAACTATATATCGGTTAGGTATTATCCCCTTTATTGTCTTGGTTTCAAAACATTTTTGCTACTTCACCTGGAAACACTCGTTTGGCCCAAAAAGGATCTTAAAGTAAAGCCTACCATCTCCTTCTTGGAATAACTTCCTTTCACTCCTTTGCTGCTCCATTCACCTGGGGAAGCAAAGAGACAAGCAACATATGGAAAACAAGAGGTTCCTCATTCTCAGTGATATAGCGTTGGATTTCTTAGGAACCAATTACCAGGGTAGAGTAGAAGAATGAGCTCATCACCTTACTGCTTCTCCTTTCACTGTTCAGTCACAGGATACGAGAGGGACAAAAAAAACAGGTCTCCTGCCTTGCCAGGGCTGTGCGGTGTGGCAGAGCTGTGTAAATGTTAGGAATGGATGAATAAACCAAAACACCCACCAAGCTTTTGTGAGTGCTCAAAAAAAATAATAGACTTGTTCTAATCAGCTCACTATGTAAAACACACAAACAACCATCCAACCCAGCAGCTGTATTAATAAACCCCCATAATAAAACACAAATAAACCAGAAGAAATATTCTAGTTCAATACAGCGCTAAGTGCATATTTATCCCCTTATTAATGTGGCATGGAAGAACATGAATATTTCACCCAAAATTGCCCAATAAGCTTAGTAGTGTCCAGAAATGAACCTAACTAATAAAGATTTAAAATACGCCTTCCTTCACTGCTGTGTAAGGCTCGGTTCAAACTGCCACGACTTGGGATCCGAATTGTGAGACCCCCAACTCGTGTGATGTGTGAAATCCCATGTTAGTCAATGAGAGCTGTCTTAATTAGCACTACAGAAGTCGCTCTGACTTTAGAAAAAGTTCCTGTACTATTTCAAGGCAACTTCTATCAAACTTGTGCCCATAGATTTTAATGGAAGTCACCTCCAAGTGGGATCCTCATCTATATTGATGTGATACGGATCTGACATTACAGGAAGATTACACAGGCATTCCCTGAAAGTTGCTTCAAAGTTACATCAAGTAGTACTCAAGTTGCCAGAAAATCGCCAGGAAGTCGCCTGCCAAAGTTTCGCTGTAAGTTGCGCAACTTTCAAGTCGCTGCCAAGTGAACCGTGCTGACAGTGACAGCTTATCCACTCTTAAATGTCGAAATCAAAACACCACATGCTGTCTTCCACCCCAAACATTGATTTGCATTCACCAAAAGATATTACCACACTTTTGAGATCTCCAAGGGTAAAGCCGCCTCTTCAATCTGTGAGCTGTTTCCGATGTTTCCATATGATCTTTCCAACACTGAGCATACAGAGAAAGAGACCATGCATAGTGTGATACCATGAGGGTAAAATGCTTTACCAACACATAGCCATTATATTCACATTACAAGTGCACATCAAAGCATCCAGTACATCCACAGAGGACCAAACACTAAGTAGCGAACACTCCATCCTGTGTCTCACACATAGCTTAGTGGCGCTGTGGGAGGAGACACTGCCCAATGCACTGCTGAATTCCGCCGATCACCACAAACACAAAGCCTGGCTTCCACCCTAATGCGTTTCGTCAGTCTGACAACCTCTTTCAGTGTCTCCTGATTTGAAGAGGTGAAGGAAGAAGTTTTACTACAATTGTTTCAATCCTTGGACACTTTATTATTTTGTAAATAGTTCCGTTCATTTCTGGACAATGCTGAGCTTATGTACACATTTTTCAGTATTATTTTTGAAGCAACATCGCTGTGCAATTTTGGGTGATACATTAAAAAAAAATTGTGACACATTAATAAGGGGATAAAATATACACGTAACACTGTTTTAAACAAGAATATTTCTTCTGATTTATTTATGTTTCATTAGGACCGGATTGGCCTAAATACAAATCCTTTAGCAGTTAAAACAGCAACTTTGTATGCCTGGAGTTCACCTTTAATCACATTCCTTTTTAGACAGTGGAAATCACAAGTTTCCTTGTGTTTTACATCACTTTAGTCAAATAAAGTAATAATATAGTTAGTGACTACTGGAACATTCCAGCATCCCATATTTCCTCCCTTGAACCTGAGGTCCCTTTGATGTCAAGAAGGTCTTGCCTGTCCTTCTGTTGTTGTCACACTTGGCAAAGGTTTGGAAAAGTGTCAGAAGGAATGGAGAGGTGTCTACCACACAATTCACATCTATTACCATTTGTTTGACTTTCCAAGCCTGCCACACTCCTAAAGTACCCCTTCCAGAAGCCATGGGAAACATAGTGTAGGTTTTTGTTAATTTATTGTGAAATTTTTTGACCTGGACCTGGCCTTCACATGGTCAGTAGAGTCATAGGATCTGACCCCTGGACACGATCACACTATTATACTCTTTACAGACATAGAACAATACACACACATCCAATATAACATGACCATGTGACACAATCACAACATAATTGTATTTTGCACTACAGTATACAGTGTTAGGACATATGATAAAACTTGACCACTGGACATAATCATAACACAATTCTAAAGTAATTGAATTTATAGGTTGCATAGAGACTTTACCAGCAAAATGGTCTGAACACTGAATGTAATCTTAATACAATTCTAAAATGCTCTATAATATAAACAACACATAGACCATAATACAGCCTGACTACTGTATGTAATCAAAGTACAATAATAAAATAATCTACAATTTACGTTGCTTGGAATCTTTACTAACATAATGGTATGAACATTGGACATTAATAATAAAATTGTTATATGGCTATAGAGCTTTTCTCTCTGGGAACTCAGAACATATTATCTGATGTTGGGGCAGATGGTTGTAATAATAATAATAATATTAAGAGCTAATTATAATAATCATGTATTGTAAGACAGCCATCTTATTAATAATAATAATCACAATGTATTGTGAGGCAGCCATCTTGGGCTCGATCGGTAGAATATCATGCTAGCACTTAGTCAGGGACCAATTACCATACCAATGTGTCTTTGGAGTGTGTGAGGAAACTGGAGTACCCATAATCCTAATACAATTCTAAATTACTTTATCATATAGACTACATACACTATATTACCAATAGTATTGTGACGCCTGCCTTTACACGCACATGAACTTTAATGGCATCCCAACTTTAGTCCGTAGGGTTCAATATTGAGTTGGCCCACCCTTTGCAGCTATAACAGCTTCAACTCTTCTGGGAAGGCTGTCCACAAGGTTTAGGAGTGTGTCTATGGGAAGGTTTGACGATTCTTCCAGGAGTGCATTTATGAGGTCAGGCACTGATGTTGGGTGAGAAGGCCTGGCTCGCAGTTTCCACTCTAATTCATCCCTAAGGAGTTCAGTCGGGTTGAGTTCAAGACTCTGTGCAGGCCAGGCAAGTTCCTCCACCCCAAACTCGCTCATCCATGTCTTTATGGACCTTGCTTTGTGTACTGGTCCAAATCATTTGGTGGAGGGGGGTTATGGTGTGGGGTTGTTTTTCAGGGGCTGGTCTTGGCCCCTAATTCCAGTGAAGGGAACTCTTAAGGCATCAGCATACGAAGACATTTTGGACAATTTCATGCTCCCAACTTTGTGGGAACAGTTTGGGGATGGCCCCTTCCTGTTCCAACATGACTACGCACCAGTGCACAAAACAAGGTCCATAAAGACATGGATGAGCGAGTTTGAGGTGGAGTAACTTGACTGGCCTGCACAGAGTCCTGTCCTCAACCTGATAGAACACCTTTGGGATGAATTAAAGCGGAGACTGTTGGCCAGGCCTTCTCGTCCAACATCAGTGCCTGACTTCACTAATGTGCTTTTTGAAGAATGGTCAAACATTCCCATAGACACACTCCTAAACCTTGTGGACAGCCTTCCCAGAAGAGTTGAAGCTGTTATAGCTGCAAAGGGTGGGCCAACACAATATTGAACCCTACAGACCAAGACTGGGATGCCATTAAAGTTCATGTGTGTGTAAAGGTAGGTGTCCCAATAGTTTTGACAATATAGTGTAGATTGTCAGTCTTTCTTATCTAATAGATGTCCTCAGAAATTTCATTCATATAAAAATGGAGGAAACATATCCATAGCGTGACTAGAGGTACATTTGGGAACTACTAACATTAGGTGAATTTTTTTGTAAGAGGGAGGGAGTCTGAACAGTATAAGCAGACCTTGCATTTTTGTTGCAAGGTTTGCTTTGAAGAATAATTCCAGGTATGGATAATTTTACATCGTTTCATTTGTCCAGCTTGGACCAGTGTAATTATGAAATGACCATACCTAGCCAATCCCTGTGGAAGCTGCTACTTCAATAATCTCCACTAGCTTATGGGTTCCATCATGAGCAGCTGTTCTGTTGCATTGTGAACACAGGAGGTCACCCATTTGGCACCATTGGTGGCATTCAGAGATTGTTTTGTATTTCTCAATGGATGCAAAATATTCTCTAATTGGATGACGTGGGGAGGTGGGGTGATAATGGCACAATCTCCACCTCGTCCAATCAGAGAATGCTTTGTATTCATTGAACAAATCCAAAGTGTTCTCTAAATGGAGCCTGTGCTGAGCGGCAGACTTCCTGTGTTCAGTATACAGCAGGGTTGCTGCTTGGCACAGGACCCGGAAACAAGTGGAGATCACTGGAGTAGTGGTGCCTACTATAGTGATTTCCAGCTTTCAGAGGGATCCCACAGGTATGGAATATGCAAACTGGACCAAATTGAAAAAATATCCATACCTGGAATTCATCTTTATGGAAACAGCACAAGTATCACCAACAGCAGATACACTATATTGCCGAAAGTATTGGGATGCGTTCCTTTACACGCACATGAACTTTAATGGCATCCAGGTCTTAGTCCGTAGGGTTCATAGAGTTGGCCCATCCTTTGCAGCTATAACAGCTTCAACTCTTCTGGAAATTCCACAAGGTTTAGGAGTGTGTCTATGGCAGTGGTTCTCAACTCCAGTCCTCGGGACCCACCAACAGGCCAGATTTTAAGTATTACCTTGGGGAGTTGCAGACTAGAATACTGCAATCACTGAGCAGCAAGTAATATCACCTGTGATGTATTTCAGCTATCTTGCAAACCTGGCCTGTTGGTGGGTCCTGAGGACTGGAGTTGAGAACCACTGGTCTATGGGAATGTTTGACCATTCTTCCAGAAGTGCATTTGTAAGGTCAGGCGCTGATGTTGGACGAGAAGGCCTGGCTCGCAGTCTCTGCTCTAATTTATCCCAAGGGTGTTCTATCGGGTTGAGGTCAGGACTCTGTACAGGCCAGTCAAATTCCTCCACCCCAAACTTGCTCATCCATGTCTTTATGGACCTTGCTTTGTGCACTGTTCCAAATCATTTGGTGGAGGGGAGATTATGGTGAGGGGTTGTTTTTCAGGGGTTGGGCTTGGCCCCTTAGTTCCAGTGAAGGAACTCTCAAGGTGTCAGCATACCAAGACATTTTGGACAATTTCATGCTCCCAACTTTGTGGGAACAGTTTGGGGATGGCCCCTTCCTGTACCAACATGACTGCGCACCAGTGCACAAAGCAAAGTCCATAGAGACATGGATGAGCGAGTTTGGGGTGGAGGAACTTGACTGGCCTTCACAGAGTCCTGACCTCAACCCGATAGAACACCTTTGGGATGAATTAGAGCATAGACTGTGAGCCAGGCCTTCTCTCTAACATCAGTGCCTGACCTCACAAATGCAGGGATCAGATTGGTGTCTGTGAGCAGTCCTTGCAGTGTCCGCCGCCACCGCAGACTTTTTTTTTTAATGATGACTGACTTTAATTGACTCACTGCTCTGCTCTCTTTTGCTGTACGTGTCTGTGGGTCACAGGAGAACCGGAGAACAGGAGAGGAGGAAGGCAGCCCAAGCCCAAGAAGCCGAATGACCGAGACTGACTGAATAGAGCTAGAGGAGAGTAAGTTTATGGGCAGTGTGGACTTCGGTGTGTGTTGTTCTGATGTTCTGAGGGAGCAGGGACAGCCACAGGAGGGAGGGACTGGGACTTTGGTAGGCTGCACTGATGGGCTGCACTGGTGGGCACAGATGAGACTGCACTTACGGGCACTGATGGGCACAGATAAGCAGCACTGATGGGCACAGATAAGCAGCACTGATGGGCACAGATAGGCTGCACTGGTGGGCACTGATAAGCTGCACTGGTGGGCACAGATGAGACTGCACCTATGTGCACTGATGGGCACATGCTGCACTGATGGGCACAGATGAGACTGCACTGATGGGCACAGATAGGCGGCACTGATGGGCACAGATAGGCTGCACTGGTGGGCACTGTCCAGGGCACCCGCGATGTCAGCTGTCCCTCGGCTCTCGGGTGCTGCCGCCGCCATCTTCTGTAAGGGAATCAGGAAGTGAAGCCTTGTGCTTCACCTCCTGGTACCCTACTGCGCATGCGCGATTAGCGCTGCGTGATTCCACTGGTCTCTGCTGTCTCCTGGGATCTGTGTATCTCCCAGAAGACAGCGGGGGGGCCAGAGAAGGCGCCAGAAGTGGCGTAGATACCCGCGGGTGGCTCGGGTATCTATGCCCGGAAGTGGGAGCAAAATACCTGTATTAGACAGGTATATGCTCCCCCCTGCAAGGTGCCAAATGTGACACCGGAGGGGGGGAGAAACCGGAAAAGCAGAAGTTCCATTTTTGGGTGGAACTCCACTTTAGGAACTCCAGAACCAAACCCGCATTTCAGTGCGAGTTCGGGAGCTATTTGAAAGACATCTGTGCAGGTTCATGCCGGGATATCTATTGAAATCGCTCCCCCCGAAGTCGCCAAAAGTAGTACAGGAACTGCTTTTGTAAATCAGAGCGGCCCCGCAAAGTTGGCGTCGCACCGATTGGGACAGTGCCATTGCCAGCAATAGGCTGCAAATTGACATGCGATTTGAGGTGTCAAATTGCGCCGATGTGAACGGGGGCTTAGTCTGCAAAGGACATGGTGAACAAACAGCTACTAATTTACAGCGACAGAAGGTAGGTAAGTAGTACTCTACTTTAAAGTTTGTTAAGATCCCCACAATGTATATTGATAGCCCAGAGGGCATTTTGTTTTTCTTTTCAATAAAAGTATAGCTGCTGTTTAACCCCTAGGCACCGACCACGCGCAAATGTGCAGCCTCTCAGCAGCCCCGAGGGGCCGCATTATGGCATGCATTAGTATCGACACATGCTCCCTGGGTGCTCCCAGGACAGTGACCGTCGGCCCAAGAAAAGCTCCCGATTGCTACTTATGATCAGGAGTTTTCCGATCATGTGACCGCCGTGACAGCCAATCACCGCAGTCAGTCACATGGTCACAAGCTCTGTCCTGGAATGCCAAACCCCTTAAAGGGCCGGCAGGAGCCGGCGCAAAGGGGTTAAAGTAGAACTAAACCCTAGCTGGATGGCATTCAATTGCCAAAGCAATGTATTTTATATTTACATTATATTTCGGTTTACATACACTTTAAATTGACCCCATCACTAAAGGGTTGAAAGTAAAATAACCCCAGAAAATGCCATATATAAATACTGTATATCGGTGATCCACCTGTTGAAACTCCACTGTCTTGCTGATCTCTGACTGCTGCAGATATAGGACACTTCTGATTCTGTAGAATGCAAGCTTATTGAGCCAGCGGGTGCAACCATGGCATGCAGCAGGGGAACAGTTATTGGGCACACCAGCAAGTGTCAGAAACCTTCAGCCATTGGGGATCAGTAAAACAATAGAGTTTCAATATGCAGGCTCATGCAATGGTAAATATATACAGTACTGTAGCACCTTCTTTTACAGGCTGGAGTTATTTTACCCTTTAACGCTGTAATGATAGGGTCATTATAAGTTCTAACAAAGACTATGTACTGTGAGGTCCTGCCTGACTGGATATAAATTGAATCGATTGTGTAGGTGGGCCCTTTAATTTACTTGGGCCAGCCATACACGGAGCAAATTTCTTTCCTACAACCACGGGTTGCAGGAAAGAAATTTGCTTGATTCCCCCATCAACACAGACAGTGTTGATGCAGGAATCCCTCCTGCTGGGCCATTGTCTCCTTCTAGCAGGGGTGGGGAGAAGCTGTCCCTGCCAGGAGAAGACAGTGAGTATTACTAGCAGCTATAGCAGCGATAATCAAAGTTAAAACCTGGCATGCTGGATGCACCTAACTTGATCCATTCTGCCTGACCATACATCATTCAAATCTCAGGCGGTTCAGTAGGAACCGGCCGAGATTCAAACCATGTATGGTATGCCTTAGTTGTTGATAAATGAAATGTAACGATAAAGGAGATTTTAAAGAAAGTGTACAGGGATTGAATCATGCATGCCCAGCTTTAGATGCCCTTAGATAACAAATGATAAAAAAAAAAAATCCCAAATTTCTTAAAAAATTCTTTTAGAAACAAAGTCTTTATCAATTATACATCTTTAATTTACAGTGAGTATTACAGATCAGAAACACATGAGCACTGTACAAAAGATAAAAATATAATTTAAATGTACAAAGACTATTTACAAATACAAATACAATAAATAACAATCTATGGCCAGGGTCTCCACACAAGTGTTGGGGCGAGAGGGGGTGTGGGTGCAGTAGGAGGGAAGAGAGTCCTTTGAACAGACTTCCTGCAGCTGTTGGGTTGAGATGTGTGTGTTGTAGACTGTTGGATCTGTCCAAAAGTGGGCGCTTCTGATGAGCTGGAGGGAGAAGGGTAGTGAAGGAAGGGTCGGCAGGGACGGTTTTCAGGGCACATTGTTAAATGGTCTTCTGGGAGTCTTGGTATTTGTGGAGGGCTTGGTACAACTTGGCTGTGGTCAGCATTGAAAGATTCATCTGATGTAGAGTCCCCCCAATCGTTAGGGCTTTTCTCCTCCATGTGTTGACATAGCTTTTCAACAACGTAGTCCCTTTTCCTCTCACATATTGTAGATGTGGAATTTAGAAAGTTAGTGGCTTGGCTCAATCCTTCTTGAAACCCACCATCAAACCCAGGTTTTTTCTTGGCTTCTTCTGGCCCTACAAAGAAAAAAAAATGAATATCACATTGTGGTCAAAGGTATAAGATGATAATTGTCTGATCTCTATTTCCACCAGAATGGGGGACAATGCCATATCAATGGGCACGCAAGTCACTCCCAATTAGCTGATCTCAGGCAGAAAAGTCATTTTTAAGTATTTTTTTCCCCGTTCTCAAGAACCAGAATGCTACACTTTTAGCTACATTTACAAAATACCCAAGGTGATACCCAGGCAGTTGGAAAAGGCCTTTAGATTGTGTTTTTATGTATTACCATCATCCAAGGTCTGGGACCACCATAATAGGTAACAATAATGTTTTAAAAGCCAGCCATAGATGGAGCGACTTTCTTTCCTGCAACCATAGGTTGCAAAAAAAAATACGCTTGATTCCCCCATCAATAGTGACTCTCCCTCTCATTGAACTATTGTGTTCTCACAGCAGGGGGAGCCTTCCTGGGTGGGAGAACACACAGTGGGTATTGCTAATGGCTATGATTACATTAAAATTCCGACAGGCTACTTGGGTACAATCAGCCTGCCCATACATGGCTCGAATCTCGGCCGGTACAGCAGTTACAGGCCGAGATTCTAAACCATCTAAAGGATAAGGATAAGTTCACCTTTTAACAAAAAATAATAAATGCATGTTTTTTTGCAGGTTTGAAAATGTGCATTTACTATTTCTTGTTTTGGGAGCTTGTAAAGCATTGCACCAACAATCAGCAGATTACTGGTACCATTCAGGACTCTGGCAAACCTGTCAGTGTATCTATTTGCTCGTACCTTGTACGGGCAAGCAGATACTCACTGAGAGGTAGAATAAATTATCTACCACGATGCTCAACAGCGCCGTGGTAGTTCACTGAGCACTGCAAGCCGAATGCGGCTGTCAGGACTTGTAGTTTTATATTTACAGAGGACTGTGAATGAATAATGTGGCCAAGCGGGCAGAGCCCCACGCGCCCATGTTAGTTAAAAAGAGTGACAGCGGGTACCCACAGAAGATGCCCACCCGCTGCCACTGGGGAGGAGGGGGAGAGGGGGAATGGCTGCAGCTAAATAGCCTAAATACTTTTGGAACATGTAACATGTTCCAAAAGGTGAACTTATCCTTTAATGCTATTAGAACATTTAAACCTTTTTAGATTTTTAAAGTGCCTTTTTTATTTATATAAAATCTTAATTTTATAGGGAAACATTTAATGCAAGTGCACCCATGACACCGTTTGTGCAGAACATTCTCCTGCCCAGTACAAGCTGCTTCCTTTATAAGATGAGTTTGTTTTGCATAAACCTTGTATACCTCTCACCTGAATTATGACATAGCTTCAGAAATTGCACTGTCTTCTTCAAAATATCCGCTTTTTCAGCTTTAGGATTCTTTAAAGACTGGGAAGAAATAAATAAAACATCAGCAAACTTGGAACAGAATGGCAAAATACAAAGAAGCAAATAACAACAGAAAAAAATAATACAATTTTACATTAAAAATTGTTAAAAAAAAAATTAAAATCACACTCCAAAATGAATAGATATGTATTTTAGAATATGGAAAAAATATAAATAATATGCTCTAGATTTACTCATAATACTAGTAATAGTTTATTAATAATAATAATAATAGAATAAATATTATTATTATTATTATTATTATTATTATTATTATTATTATTATTATTATATTATTATTATTATTATTATTATTATTATTATTATTATTATTATTTCAAGATTATTATTAAGAATAATATTGATACAGTAGTTTACAAGGTAAAAATATTTTTGAAAGAATAATAATAATAATAACAATAATAATAAAAATATTCTTATTATTATCATGATCATTATTATTATTATTATATTATTATTATTATTAACAATAATATTGATACAGTAGTTTAAAATGTAAACACATCATTGAAATAGTAATAGTAATGGATATTATAGATATACTCTCCCTGTCAGTTTTTTTTGCCATCTGTGCATCGTTGGGGAGATTTACCTTCATCTTCTGTATCATAGACAAAACAAAAAGCGAGAGGATATTCCTGCAAATTAAGGAAATCCCTTGGGGCCCTCAAGGTCACTAGAATTAGTGTCAACATTGGAAGATTTCCCCTCTATTACTTTTCTGGGGACAACCCAAAATTTTAGATTTTATTTCACTTTCAATGATATTGGAAAAGAGGACAAATACAAGGGTGAATCTTCCTAAGGAGGCACAGAAAGCAATAAAAAGCCTTATAAGTGTTCTAATTCATCTCCACTCCACAAAAATTTTTGCCTTTAGTTTAAAGTTGTGGTACCCTGTCCTTATGCATGAATTGAACAGTCTAGATCAAATTTATAAGGTATTACCTACCAAAAAAAATGTATCATAATGTACAAACACAGCATGTTAAGGTGGCCTCCAAACTCTTGCCAACCTCATATGAAAATAATTTTTTTTCAATTAATGGGATACATTAAATATTTTTTTTTCACATTTGATATAGTTATATTATTCCAGTAATGAGACCAAATGCTATGTGAAAGTATACTATATGATTTGAAAAAAATTGAAACCAAATAAAACCCAATAATATACAAAATACATTTATCATGAAAACTTTATATAATGCCAAAAATATTTGATGGAGCATTTGGACATCAGCCTGTTTTGGCACTACATTTCACTAGCATTCACATGGCCGTTCACACCATTGTATCGCTTCACATATACTTGCTAATTGCATAAGGAAATGAGACAGCTTGTCTTCTGTCCTTTTCCTATTCACCTCTGTCCCTGTAGAGCCCTGGTGACATCTCCTTTGAAGTCACATCAAATCATCTCCAACTTTGCCCCTTTTAATAAAAAACCTTCAGAAAAACTGAGCGCCAGACAAGATTTTATTTAAAATGAGCTTTTATCCCCAAAATACACTGGATAAGGTGCAACTTGTGGAGCTATAAAACATAAGTAGCAAGTTCAGTTCCAACCTCATCATGAGTAGCCTCCAACAGAAGTGTCCTTAGATGTTCAAGACTCTGGTTGATTCTGTCCCTCCTGCGTTTCTCTATCACTGGCTTCATGAGCTACCGAGAGACACAGAGAATGAGAGAGAGAATGTACAAAGAATTTAGAATAATGAGGAACATTCTGGACACACGTAAAAGATAGCAGAACAAGGGAAAAGTTGACAAGTATTAAGAGCAGTATTCAGGTAATAGATATAATTTTGATATCGTAGGATGAATACTCGACATTGTATTTGCCAAATGTTTTCACAAGCAAAAAGAAGGAGGCATTCATTATAAAAAAAAACAGACATTTTAGGTTGTTAACCACAAAAAAAATTGAGTTTGAGTGAAAAAAAGGTTTGAAAATGGTCAACTTTAGTCTTTAGCCTCTTTTAGAATCACACTAGGTAAAATAAGGAAACAGAGCATGCCTAACAATTGGGAAAAAGTTATATTCCATGAAAAATTTAGGAATGTAAAAGTCACCCGAGACAAAGAATGGAAGCAATTGGAAAAATGTTATAGTCTAAGAAAAGTTAGGAGTATAAAAGCCACCCAAGACAAAGCATGGAAGCAATTGGGAAAAACATATATTCTAAGAAACTTTAGGAGTATAAAAGTCACCAGAGACAAACAATGGAAACAATTGGGAAAAAAATATATTTTTTAAAAATTTAAAAGCATAAAAGTCATCTGAGAAAAAAGAATGAAAGCTAAGAAATTGAAAAACAAAAAAACCCCCAAAAAATAAAAGATAAAAATGGGGTGGGGAGCACACAGTAAGTAGAAAATTTGATAAAAGGGGGATAAGAGGAACTTAATGGGGGGCTTAAAATCAAACTTACTTTTTTGTCTTCTTTACTGAGATATGTGTTCCTCATTGTGATAGCAGCTTGCACAGTCCTGGAGTAATCCCTGGTTTGAGAGTTTTGCAAAAGTCTCCTCTACCTTACCCCACTGACTCTTCCCCTGACTGCACCTAAGCCAGCCCCCTTCTCTATTGACTCCACCCACAAGCATGACTTCTGCATTATTCCTGTACTCATTGATGTTACTGGTCCATCCCATTTCCACCCCCTTCTTCTAGTAACTCATGCCAAAGTACACTCCACAATTAACATTCCTATAGCAATTGCCAACTATCAATAGATAAAAAGGCATGCAAGTGTGCCTGTTTACAGTGAACTGAGTAATTGTTGCAGTTGTTTAGCGAATGTGGAGTTTTTGTATGAGAATTAACTTAATAAACAGCAATATACATCATACAGATATTTAGTTCTAAGGCTTGCTAAATTTATAGACAGAGTCAATACGCTGAAAATATATACCATGGTGTGTAATCATGTTGAATATACACCGTACTGTATAATAATACCAAGTTCCTAGATTGTAAGCTCTAACGAGCAGCGCCCTCTGACTCCTCCTGTATTGAATTGTATTGTACCTGTACTGTCTGCCCTAATGTTGTAAAGCGCTGTGTAAACTGTCGGCGCTATATAAATCCTGTATAATAATAATATACGGCAAATAATGAATACACTGCATGGTATAATAATACCGAGTATACGCTGATAATGATCACACCACACCGTATAATAATACAGAGTATACACCAATAGCAATCACACCACACATCATTATAAACCCTCTAATATATACACTAATATCATACTAATATGGTTACACAGAACTCTATAGCAATTTAAATAATACTTTTACAATGATCACACTGTGGTGTAAACTAAATCCTAGTAACTATGAACAGTTCACTAAACGGCAACTTGGAGGGGGAGGTGGGGTGCAGTAAGGAGAGGGTAGAAGAAATGGGTTGGGAGGTGCAGATTGACACACTTTGCCTTTTGTCCCATTACAGCCTAGTAAAAGTAATTCACACTTACCTGAAAATCAGCAAAAGTTTATTTTCCAAGGTCAAAATGCCTAGTTCCCACAATATTCTGAGGATCCAGGACTCCAGGTCACAAGGTCACCGATAGATAGATAGATAGATAGATAGATAGATAGATAGATAGATAGATAGATAGATAGATAGATAGATAGATACAGAGTTTGCACATTTGATCCTAATACCATTGCTGAGAAACACATCACATATCTAGGCATCAAAATAGGAAAGTAACCATCCTCTCTTCACTTTCTCAACTACCCACCTCTGATATCAAAAATTGTGGGTGAGTTTGAGGCGTGGTCCAACCTACCACTCTCGCTCTTCGGGAGGTGCACTCTCTTTAAAATGGTCATCTTTGCTTGACTGTTATACCCTTTGCAAACCTTACCATTATTATTAAAGCACAAAGATATACAAAATTTAAACAAGGCAATTACCTCCTTCATATGGAAGAAAATAGAACCTAGAATTGCACTGACTAAACTGTTTCTCCAGAAGAGTGAGGGGGGCAGCATGCCGAACATTAGAGCTTACAACTTAGCATGCCTTCTGAGGACAGGGATAGATTGGATTGTACAAGCATCAAAGTACTCCAACTACGAATTGGAATCAGCCTTGGCTTACCCATTGATTTCATCCGCCCTCCTACATAGCTCGCTGCAACGAATCCCAATACATATTAAACAAAATATGTTATTCAGAGACATGATATTAGCTTAGAGGGAGGTGAGAAAAAAAAGGGTCTATCACCTTTTGTCTCCAAGTTCTTACCAATTCAAGGCAACCCTATGTTCCAACTCAGTCTCCGGTACGAACCTTTTTCCAAATGCAAAGATAAAGGATTAATCTATGCACACTCCTTATATCATGGAGTAAATGGCTCTCTTAAACCCTACCACCTTATTGCGGAAGAATTTGATCTACCTCCTCACCATTTTCTTCCAGTGTCGCAATACTCCAGCTTCATCACCAAAATTTGTCCAAAGAAAAACATCAGATTCCAACATTCTTTCCTAGACAAGGTGATAGCAGAACAAAGGTACTCCATTTCTGATATTTATCATCCTCTCAACGGAAAGTTCACTAAACCTTTACATCACACCTCAATCAAATCCTGGTTGGTTGACTTACCGGGTCAAGTTGACGTAGACAATATCATAACGGGTTATAAGTTTACTAGAAACATTATACCAAATGAGTCCTGGAGAGAAACTCAATTCAATTTAATGCACAGGGCATATTTCCCATTCTCTACTAAAAACCCTTTCACCTCAGGAAGCTCATGCCCATGGTGCTCTCTCCATAAACCCTCTCTACTCCATCGCCTGTGGACCTGCCCACGGATCGTTACCTACTGGTCCGGAATCCTTAATCTCATCCAAAAAGTGACTGACTTCACCCCGTAAAAAGACCCCATGCTTCTGCCGTTTGGATACCCACCATTGCATACTAAGTCTACAGCCACCTCCAAAGCATTACCTTAGGAAAACTTTCAATGGACTCTTTTGACTTGTCTCATAGCTCGAAGGATTATATTCAAACATTGGATCTCTCCCACTCCTCCGTCTGTTTCTGAAACCATAAAAGCTCTCAAAGACTTGCTTCTCCAAGAAAAACTGGATGCCTTACTCCACAGAAACTGGCCAAATACCAAACTCAAAAAAAGATGGGCATCCTTCATTGATCGATGTCTGACAGCTTTAGAAAAAGCCACTTTAAATGGGCCCCAGTCCTCATTCCCTGAAGGAGACACTTTCTCATCTGCTAATCCACCACAGGATGGACCGGCCATCCTCACTTCCCATGGCTCTCCTTCAAGATGATCTCCTGCTCCTTCCTGCTCAGGTGCCCCTAGCACAAGCAAGAGAACTTTCTACCAGAATGAATACATGTATAGAATCCCCTTGTTCACTATTATTGTTGTTATTTTTTTGCTCTCCTCCTCAAGGTTTGGGCAGGGGTCATGCGAAGAGAGAGTGCACGGACATCTATTGTCTGTGACTCTTCCTCTCTTCTCCCTTCCAAAAATTCCACATCTTACTCATATCCCTTCTTCTGCCTCTTGACTCTAACTTCCTCTCTTCTCCTCTTCTCTAAACTATCTCTTCCCCATCACTTTATTATTGTTTCAAGGGGTACTAGATTCCATCTTTATAAAGTCCTATATACATTGTGTAGAACCTCTTTCATGACAATGTTTGTCAACTATTTTCTTTCTTTGCCAAAATCCAATAAAGTATATTTGAAATAAAACAAAACACCATTGCTGGTAGTTTTTATGCACTCTGGGTGAAAGCTTCCCAAAATCTCATTAGTAATGAGTATACTCTAATACTTATCCATCGCCTATCAAGACCTAATATTAAAAATAGTTCTTTTAACAAACACCCCTCCCCTTCAAAACGCTGATCGTGAGCCAGTCAGGTGCTGGTTTTCCAGCATGCTCGTCCGACAGAAGCCGGCTTCTGTCAGACCGGCTGGCATACACATGGGCCAAATGTCACCCGGCATTCGGTCCATGTGTACGGGGCTTGAACCTGTCCCCTCTAAAGAAGAATTCCAGGTATGGATATGTTATGCATACCTACATTGGTCCAGCTTGGAGCAATGTAACTGTGTATATAACATGCCTGGTTGATGCCCCTGGAAGCTGGACATCACTGAAGTAGACACTACTTCTCCAGTCATCTCCACTTGCTTTCAGGTCCTGTAAAAAGTAGCTAGCCTTCTCTGAGTGGTGCCTAGGGATGAGCCGAACACCCCCCAGTTTGGTTCGCACCAGAACCTGCGAACGGACCGAAAATTCGTACAAACGTTAGAACCCCATTGACGTCTATGGGACTCGAACGTTCAAAATCAAAAGTGCTCATTTTAAAGGCTAATTTGCATGGTATTGTCCTAAAAAGGGTTTGGGGACCTGGGTCCTGCCCCAGGGGACATGTATCAATGCAAAAAAAACTTTTAAAAAAGGCCGTTTTTTCGGGAGCAGTGATTTTAATGATGCTTAAAGTAAAAAAAAAAAAAAGTGAAATATTCCTTTAAATATCGTGCCTGGGGGGTGTCTATAGTATGCCTGTGAAAAAAAGTCATTTAAAACTGCTTGCGGGTTTAATGTAATGTCGGGTCCTGGCAATATGGATGAAAATCAGTGAGACAAACAGCATGGGTACCCCCCAGTCCATTACCAGGCCCTTTGGGTCTTGTGTGGATATTAAGGGGAACCCCGCACCTAAATTAAAAAAAGAAAAGGCGTGGGGCCACCAGGCCCTATATACTCTGAACAGCAGTATACAGGTGGTGCAAACAAGACAGGGACTGTAGGTTTGTTGTTAAGTAGAATCTGTTTGTAATTTTGAACTGGTACATTTTTAATGTGTTTAACTCCAGCCAAAAAATCTATTTTAAGCTTTTTGGAAAACATAGGGAAGGGTTATGACCCCTGTGACATTTGTTTTGCTGTCTGTGCTCCTCTTCAGAATATTTCACCTCACTTTTTGTCCCAATGACAAATGTTTTTTTAAATAGTGTTTTTTTTTGTGAAACAAGGATTGGTGATAAAGCATCAGTGGAAAGGAGAAACGTTTTTCCCATATTAACTCTTACAGGAGAGAATTTCCCTTCCTAGGGGTAGATTTCATCTCACTTCCTGTTGTCTCCTTCCGTTTGCAAGTAGGAGCAGTGTTGCCAACCCCCCAAAGTGAAATTTACTGGCAGAAAGCCAACATTTACAAACAGTGCCAATTTTTTACTGGCCAAAAAAAACATGAAATTTACTGGCGGTTCCACATTTTTTACTGGCACTGTGAAAAAGTGCCTGCAATTACTGTTTTTAGTGCTAAACAGTGAAAATATCAATATTTGAACTATAAACACATAGCTAGTGCTATTAGCAATGTGTTTAAGTTTAACAAAAGTCAAAAAACATATTTCTCAATTTACATGAAGGCCAGGTTACTAAGACCCGGCCAGCAGAGAGTTCTCCCTTACATCAGAGTCTGCAGGATGGTGACCAGAGACCACCTTCCACAGAGTGAATACACTAAGGTAAGAGGGGTTACTAATATAGGGGGGAACCTTTATATCAGTGCCCCCTTACATTATTGTATTCACTCCACCCTTACATTAGTGACCCCCTCAGACTGGCCTGGCGGCGCTGTCACTGACCTCAGGTGCACCTTGCAGGGCTCAGTCAGATGGCTCCAGCTTGGCGGCTATTCTATATTCTCCTCTCCACAGTCCACACATGTCTGTCTCTTCCCGTGACCCCCATCCCAGCGGCGCTCCCACTCTTGACTCCTTTCTAGGATCCCCTCAGAGACTGCAGACATGATAAAAGACAAGAGATGGTCAGAGGCTGCGAACATGATACAGGAGGGCAGAGGCTGCAGACATACTACAGGAGGTGGACATAGGCTGTGGACATACTACAGGAGGTGGACAGAGGCTGCAGACATACTACAGGAGGTGGACAGAGGCTGCGGGCATGCTACAGGAGGTGGACAGAGGCTGCTGGCATACTACAGGAGGTGGACAGAGGCTGTGGACATACTACAGGAGGTGGACAGAGACTGCGGACATACTAAAGGAGGTGGACAGAGGCTGCGGGCATACTACAGGTGGTGGACAGATGCTGCGGGCATACTACAGGAAGTGGACAGAGGCTGTGGACATACTACAGGAGGTGGACAGAGACTGCGGACATACTAAAGGAGGTGGAAAGAGACTGCGGACATACTACAGGAGGTGGAAAGAGACTGCAGACACACTACAGGAGGTGGAAAGAGACTGCAGACATACTACAGGAGGTGGAAAGAGACTGCGGACATACTACAGGAGGTGGAAAGAGACTGCGGACATACTACAGGAGGTGGAAAGAGACTGCGGACATACTGCAGGAGGTGGAAAGAGACTGCGGACATACTACAGTAGGTGGAAAGAGACTGCGGACATACTACAGGAGGTGGAAAGAGACTGCGGACAGACTACAGGAGGTGGACTGAGGCTGCTGCAGACATACTACATCCTCACAGTAGCCTCCTCCTCTGCCCACCATTATATTACTTCTCCACATCATCAGTGTGCTGTGTCCTCCTCCTGTACCCCTTTCACCTCTCCACAGGTAAGGCCAGTACAGTGCTGCCCTGACCTGTGGAGAGATGAAAGGGGCACAGGAGGAGGACACAGCACACTGATGAATCTGATGTGGACTGGAGAAGTAATATGATGGTGAATAGAGCACATCAGTCTCTGTCCCCTGCATATGCCATGCAGCCAGGGCCCAGGGACAGAGACTGATGTGCTCTATTCACCATCATATTACTTCTCCCGGCTCCCAGTAATGTCCTACGGATATTATCCCCCTACAGCTGCTTCACTCTCCTCCGGTCCGCCTATGACAAGAAGGGTGCAGTGCAATCATGAGGGGACAGAGTCACGCACCTGGCTGGCCGCAGTGGTCTCTCTCGTCTCAGTCTCAAAGGATTTGAAAATGGCACCGGGCAGCGGCGCGGCGCAATTACATTACTGCGCATGCGCCGCCCAGCCTAGCACGTACGAGCTTTCCCGAGCCCGGCCGGCTTCGGAACGGCGCATGCGCAGTTGCATGGTCGGCTCGCGGCCATCATTTTTACGGGCACCGGTGCCCATAACGGGCTTTCACGGGTGCCCCGAAAAAGGGGTCGAATTTACGGGCTGCCCGTAAATCTACAGGCGGTTGGCAACACTGAGTAGGAGTCGTTTGTAAGTTGGATGTTTGAAAGTAGGGGCCTGCCCTATATACTTAGCAGAAATTTGGGCCTTAGGTGTTGTTGTGGCCACAACACTGTAAGCCCTCACAGGGCCCTGCTGTGAAATATTAGATCAGGAATTGTAATTATATGCCCCTGTTGAACAGGGGCAGAAAAATTGGGCCGCACTACACTAACTTGTAGTTTTAGCTGAACACTGTGAGGAGGACGCACTACACTAACTTGTAGCTTTAGCTGAATACTGTGAGGAGGATGCACTACCCTAACTTGTAGCTTTAGCTGAACACTGTGCAGAGGTCACACTAAACTAACTTGTAGCGTTAACTGAACACTGTGAGATGGACGCACTACACTAACTGTAAATAGTCTAGCTGCCTGACTGTGGTACTAATAGGATCAAAAGAACACCAGCAATTTTCTTCAGGTAGCTGTAAATACTGTAACAAGACAAGCCTGCCTGTCAGTAGGAAGATAACAGGAACGGATCTAGCTAAACTGAATACAGTGTATATATATATATATATATATATATATATATATAGTATAGAAAAAGTGCTGCGCTAAGGAGTTATGAAAATAGTTAGTGACACTATTTTGTGATATGACAAATAATACTATTTAATGTATAAACTGCATAGACATAAAATAACATATAGTTAACATTCTGATTTAAGTAGACTGAGCCCATACGCAGGTGATACACCAGTTTGTGGCACACATATACTTGGTGTTCTTATTAAAGTAAATTAAGTCCATAGAATGTTGACATTCAAGGAGAATTGTGATACACCAAAGATGTGGGATAAAACATAAAGTGTTGATAGCAGATCCACCACCGCTCTAATAGGAGGCTTACCAGAAAGATTGGACACAGATGGGCATATGCCCACTGTGTCAATCAAGATTTTAGAGTGGGGATCCTCGGTGGTAGCTGTTATAACCAACATTGTTCATGGTAGCCCAGGTACTTGCAGGGGTATGTTAGGAAAAAGGGCAGGTCCAATCAGGCATCCAACATATATGTAAAAGGAACGTGAAAACACATAGCGTAATACTGTATAAAAAGCTCAGAGCATATTTATTTAAAAGGTAAAAAACTCATATTTGATGAGAGTAAAAAAGCGCTTGGTGGTGTCAGCAATCCTGCTATATGCAACACCTGGGATGCATATATATGCACAATACACTGTAAGTGCAGCTAACTCACTGACTTTCCTGCCTAATCTAGCTAACTCAAATGAAATGACACTGTCTCTCTGTCTATCTAAGCACGCTGGAACACACTACACAGGGCCGCCGTGCAGGCGGCCTTATATAGTGTAGGGCGTGTTCTAAACCCCCTGAGCCATAATTGTCCAAAGCCACCCTGGCTTTGGCCAATTACAGCTCTCTCTACTGACGGTGCTGTGATTGGCCAAGCATGCGGGTCATAGTGCATGCTTGGCCAATCATCAGCCAGCAATGCACTGCGATGCCGCAGTGAATTATGGGCCGTGACGCACCACACGAATTTGGCGTGAACGGCCCATAATGTTCGCAATTCGGCGAACGATCGAACAGCCGATGTTCGAGTCGAACATGGGTTTGATTCGAACGCGAAGCTCATCCCTAGTGGTGCCCGTGCCAAAAATCTAACCTCCTGTGTGCAGAATGCTGCAATCCAGTCGCTCAGTTCAAACCTGGAAGCTAGGGGATAACACTGGAGTAGCGTTGTCTACTTAAGTGATCTCCAGCTTCCAGAGGCATCAGTCAGGTATGGCATATACATAATTATGTTGGTCCAAGCTGGACTAATGTAACTATGCCAAAATATACCATACATTGATTTCATCTTTAATACCCAGCCAAACCATAACATTTTTCTTAAAGCAGAACTTATTGCTCAAATACAGTGCCTTGAAAAAGTATTCATACTCCTTGAAATTTTCTACATTTTGTCATGCTACAACCAAAAACGTAAATGTATTTTATTGGGATTTTTATGTTATGGACCAACACAAAGTGGCACATAATTGTGAAGTGGAAAGAAAATGATAAATGGTTTTCAAAATGTTTTACAAATAAATATCTGAAAATGGTGGCATGCATTTGTATTTAGCCCCCTTTACTCTGATACCCCTAACTAAAATCTAGTGGAACCAATTGCCTTCAGAAGTCACCTAATTAGTAAATAGAGCCCACCTGTGTGGACAGAGGTTTGTTAGAAAACCTGAGTGAACAAACAGCATCATGAAGGCCAAGGAACACACCAGACAGGTCAAGGATAAAGTTGTGGATAAGTTTAAAGCAGGGTTAGGTTATAAAAAAATATCCCAAGCTTTAAACATCTCACGGAGCACTGTTCATCACCTGAAAATGGAAAGAGTATGGCAAAACTGCATACCTACCAAGACATGCTGGCCATCTAAACTGACAGGCCGGGCAAGGAGAGCATTAATCAAAGAAGCAGCCAAGGTGGAGCTGCAGAGATTCACAGCTCAGGTGGGAGAATTTGTCCACGGGACAACTATTAGTCGTGCACTCCACAAATCTGGCCTTTATAGAAGAGTGACAAGAAGAAAGCCATTGTTGAAAGAAAGCCATAAGAAGTCCTATTTGCAATTTTCAAGAAGCCATGTGGGGGACACAGCAAACATGTGGAAGAAGGTGCTCTGCTCAGCTGAGACCAAAATTGAACTTTTTGACCTAAAAGCAAAACGCTATGTGTGGCGGAAAACTAATGCGGCGTACACACGAGTGGACTTTCCGGCACACTTGGTCCGGCGGACCAGAGTCCACAGGACAATTCGATCGTGTGTAGGCTCCCTCTGACTTTTTTTTCCCAAAAGCCCGCCGGACCTAGATTTGAAACATGTTTTAAATCTTTCCGCCGGACTCAGTTCCTGACGGAAAGGCTGTTCGTCTGTATGCTGGTCCGACGGGGGTGGGGATGAGCGAGGAAAGGGAGTGGGGATGAGCGAGCGCCCCCCTCCTGAACCATACCAGGCCGCAAGCCCTCAACATGAGGGGTGGGTGCTTTGGGGGAGGGGGCGTCCTGCGGGGCCCCCCCCACAAAGCACCTTGTTCCCATGTTGATGAGGACAAGGGCCTCTTCCCGACAACACTGGCTGTTGGTTGTCGGGGTCTGCGGGCAGGGGGCTTATCAGAATCCGGGAGCCCCCTATAATAAGAGGGCCCCCAGATCCCGGCCCCCCACCCTATGTGAATGAGTATGGGGTACATGGTACCCCTACCCATTTACCTGGGGAAAAAGTGTCAATAATAAAACACACTACACAGGTTTTTAAAGTAATTTATTAGACAGCTCCGGGGGGTCTTCTTCTGGCTTTGGGGGTCTTCTTCTGACTTCGGGGGTCCCTCTTCTCCCGGCGTCCGGTTGGTTCTTCTCTACTCTCTCCAGCCTCTTCTCCCGGTGTTCAACCTCTGCTCCCGGTGTTCCAGTTCTTCTGCCCCCAGATCCCGGCCCCCCACCCTATGTGAATGAGTATGGGGTACATGGTACCCCTACCCATTTACCTGGGGAAAAAGTGTCAATAATAAAACACACTACACAGGTTTTTAAAGTAATTTATTAGACAGCTCCGGGGGGTCTTCTTCCGGCTTCGGGGGTCTTCTTCTGACTTCGGGGGTCCCTCTTCTCCCGACGTCCGGTTGGTTCTTCCCTACTCTCTCCACCCTCTTCTCCCGGTGTTCAACCTCTGCTCCCGGTGTTCCAGTTCTTCTGCCGGCTCTTCCGCTATCTTCATGCCGCTCTTTTGCTAGCGGAGGCCCGGACTTCTGGCTTCTGGCTTCTTGGCTTCTTCTCTTCTTCTGATGTTGACACGACGGTCTCTCAGGCTGGAATGCTCTCTGAGCGCTCCGATGTGACTTATATAGGCGGAGACCCCGCCCCCTTATGCCATCACAGTCCCTGGGCATGCTGGGACTGGGATGTTTTAGTGGGGCGTGGTCACTGGGTGATGTTGAAGAGAAGAGGAACCGGAGGGACCCCCGAAGTCGGAAAAAGACCCCCGAAGCCGGAAGAAGACCCCCCCGTGCTGTCTAATAAATTACTTTAAAAACCTGTGTAGTGTGTTTTATTATTGACACTTTTTCCCTAGGTAAATGGGTAGGGGTACCATGTACCCCATACTCATTCACATAGGGTGGGGGGCCGGGATCTGGGGGCCCTCCTATTATAGGGGGCTCCGGGATTCCGATAAGCCCCCTGCCTGCAGACCCCGACAAACAACGGCCAAGGTTGTCCGAAAGAGGCCCTTGTCCTCATCAACATGGGGACAAGTTGCTTTGTGGTGGGGGGGGCCTGCAGGGCGCCCCCTCCCCAAAGCACCCACCCCCCCATGTTGAGGGCATGCGGCCTGGTACGGTTCAGGAGGGGGGTTCTCGCTCGTCCCCACCCCCTTTCCTGACCGGCCAGGCTGCGTGCCCAGATCGGGGTCTGGTATGGATTTTAGGGGGGACCCCACACCGATTTTAGGGGGTTCCCCTTAAAATCCTTACCAGACCTAAAGGCCTGGTATGCCCCGCGACGGGGCTCGGAAGGTGTCAATCTCGCCGATAAAAGCAGCGAGATTGACTTCCTTTTCTAGTCCCGTCGTACCCGAGTCACGTTCAAAATGAACAGACTTGTCCATGTGTGGGCAAGTCCGTTCATTCTGAAAGTCTGCCGTAACTCCGGCGAAAGTCCGTCAGAAAGACGGGCGGACATAGCCTGTCGGAAAGTCCGGTCGTGTGTAGGCAAGTCCATCCGGTCAGGTAGTCCGCCGGAAAGTCCGGCGGAAAGACCGTCGGACCAAGTCTGCCGGAAAGTCCGCTCGTGTGTACGTGGCATAACACTGCACATCACTCTGAACACACCATCCCCTCCATGAAACATTGTGGTGGCAGCATCATGTTGTGGGGATGCTTTTCTTCAGCAGGGGGGGGGAAGCTGGTCAGAGTTGATGGGAAGATGGATGGAGCCAAATACAGGGCAATCTTATTCCGCGTACACACGAGTGGACTTTACGGCAGACTTTGCCCGGCGGACTGGATTTCGTCAGACAATTCGATCGTGTGTGGGCTCCAGCGGACTTTGTCTTCTCAAAAGTTGGACGGACTTAGATTTGAAACATGTTTTAAATCAATCCGTCGAAATTGAGTCCAGTCGAAAAGTCCGCTCGTTTGTATGCTAGTTCGATGGACAAAAAGCCACGCTAGGGTAGCTATTGGCTACTGGCTATGAACTTCCTTGTTTCAGTCCGGTCGTACTCCATCACGTACGAATTCGACGGACTTTGGTGGATTGTGTGTAGGCAAGTCCGTTCATTCAGAAAGTCCGTCGTAAATTCCGTCAAAAAGTCCGCCGGGCAAAGTCTGCCATAAAGTCCGACCGTGTGTATGCGGCATTAGAAGAAAACCTGTTAAAGTCTGCAAAAGACTTGAGACTGGGACAGAGATTCACCTTCCAGCAGGACAATGACCCTAAACATACAGCCAGAGCTACAGTGGAATGGTTTAGATCAAAGCATATTCATGATTTAGAATGGCCCAGTTAAAGTCCAGACCTAGATCCAAATGAGAAGCTGTGGTAAGACTTGAAAATTACTGTTCACAGATGCTCTACATCCAATCTGACAGAGCTTGAGCTGTTTTGCAAAGAAGAATGGGCAAAATTTTCACTCAAAAATTGAATTTGTTCCCCTAAAGCTGATGAAGAATGTATCACGCTTTCCTCTAGGGGATGACATAACACAGAATAATGCTTACCTTAGGCTGGCCATACATGGCTCAAAACCCATCTGATTCTGGAAAAATCAAAAATCAAGGAAGGAAAACAATTGGCTGGAAAATACAGAATAAAATATCCAGCAGTGGAAGATTTGTCTATTCACATTGTTTAGTTTGAATGGGAGGAATCTGTAGTATTTTAAGAATCTTTACTTGTATGACCAGATTTAATCCATAGTACTGCCAGTTCTGGTTTTGAAGACTAGTCCTCCAAAGCTACTTTTCTTCTAACAAATGTTGTCATCGCTCTTTCCCCAACATCATCATGTACAATGAAGAACTGGTGCCCACCAGTGGCTTCCATAGGACCATGGAGTAAGGTAAGTAATACCCTTTATTAACTGCTTCCCACCCCATAGGAGCTTTGCCATTCTGGGTGGAGGTCATATCATGTCCTTCCAGGATCGTGCCTTCCAGGATTGTGCCCTGCTGGATGCACTGCAGTGCAATCTGTCACCCTTAGTTTCCACGAAGCAGATAACAGATCAGCTGTGGCCAATCACAGCTAATCACAACTGTAAACACTGATTTAATGGATTTTATTCAGAAAAAATGGTTGCATATAACAGTGAAATACAGTGTGTAAAAAAAGAAAAATCATAATCACCTCCCTAGAAAAATACAGTGTTACTAAGGTAACACTGTAAATACAGTGTTACTAAGGTAACACTGTATTGCACTGGTCACGGTATGTTTTTACGTACTGTCACCAGTGAAAAAACTATTTTCAAATATATATATATATATATATATATATATATATTGGTCTGGGCAGGAAAAGGGTAAACATGCCCGGTATTGAAGTGGTTAAATCACTTCCTAAGAAAATGAGCAGTATTTCTGCATCAGCTGGAGGAGGGGGGAAATTTCTACTTCAATTCCCCATCCCCCCCAAAAAAAAACACACACTAACCAAAAATAATTCACACCCCTATTCTGCATGCAAAGCTCAACATGCATCAGCAGTGTGCAGGTCCTCTGCCAAAACCATAGGGTGCTAACACCCCAGCACAAGAACAAGCTGATCCATTTTTTGCCAAAGCACCAGAGGGTCAATTTATCTAAACTAAGCTGTTGTCAGAAGCATCAGTTGGTTTCTTGTTCTGTGGTATGGGGGAATAGATGTTGAATTTCCATGGATGGGTTTGGGGAAACACAGATGTCTCCTTCTCTCCTTCTTTTTTTAAATGTGTATCAATATTTTGGCAAGCAAATACCATAAGTGTTCAGACTTTCTCAAACTATTTTTCCCATATAGTCTAGAGGCTAGGATTCCTGGATATAACAAAGGCATGGGAAATGCAAGAGATTTTGGTGACCCACAAACTCCCAATACGTAAACCTCTAAAGCTACAATATGAGCTAGACAGTGTGGTTCAAAAGTGGCACATCTGACTCCAAATCAAAAGGTTGTGTGTTCAGTTGGTTGGTCGGATTTTTTTTTTTGGCAGATGTCGGTGATCACTCACTGTTATTGATATGGATATGCATCATTAGATGACATGATTTAGATAGATTTACATCATGGGACTTTTTGTAATAAAGCACTTGTCAAAAACTGTGTAAGTGTCGTTATTTATTGTTTGCGTTTTGTGTGAATGAGTAAGGTACCCCTTAAAGGAGAAGTATAGCCAAAGCTCATTTGGCTATACTTCTCCTGTGGATCACAGGAGTGCAGATCACTTTGTACCCCTGTGACCCATTTTCAGTAGAGAGCGGGCTGAAGACTGTTCTCTGCTGACATCACAGAAGTCGGTCCAGGCACCACATCATCGTGACAATGGAAGTCGGGATCCGCCAGGTGCCTGGGCTGACACCCGGCTGAACCTCTCAGCGAGCAGCTAAGAGCCTGAGCCGGACACTCCCTGCCCCTCCACAGCCCAGCGCTCCAGTGAGTGAGGAGGAGGCAGGGTGCAGACCTGCTGACTGACATCGGCGGTGTTCCATTGCTCGGTTCTCAATGTAGAGGCACCGGGGGACAAATGCAGCATCCACCTAGGTAAGTATAAATAAAAAACTAAAAAAACAAATCCATACTTCTCTTTTAAGCTTGACGTTGATGGATCGAATTTGTATCCACTGATGGAAAATTCAGTTTGAGAGAAGTCAACCAAATGACTTCCTACCCCCTGCTAGGGATCCCTCTAGTGATAACTAAATCTCTATATCGGGGAATCAGGACCTCCTTCCTCCTGCTAGGGATCCCTCTAGTGATAACTAAAGATCTATATAGAAGAATCAGGGCCTCCTTCCTCCTGCTGGTGATCCCTCTAGTGATAACTAAAGATCTATATAGAAGAATCAGGGCCTCCTTCCTCCTGCTGGGAATCCCTCTAGTGATAACAAAGGATCTATATAGGGGAATTAGGGCCTCCTTCCTCCTGCTGGTGATCCCTCTAGTGATAACTAAAGATTTTTATAAAGGAATCAAGACCTCCTTCCTCCTGCTGGTGATACCTCTAGTGATAACTAAAGATCTTTATAGAAAATCAAGAGCTCCTTCTTCCTGCTGGTGATCCCTCTAGTGATAACTAAAGATCTATATAGAAAATCAAGAGCTCCTTCCTCCTGCTGTTGATCCTTCTAGTGATAACTAAAGATCTATATGGGAAAATCAGAACCCTTTTCCCTCCTGTTGGTGATCCTTCTAGTAATAACTAAAGATCTATATAGAGGAACCAGGACCTCCTTCCTCCTGCTGGTGATACCTCTAGTGATAACTAAAGATCTTTATAGAAAATCAAGAGTTCCTTCCTCCTGCTGGTGATCCCTCTAGTGATAACTAAAGATCTATACAGAAAATCAAGAGCTCGGATGTATCCGAATCTCCTAAACACCCTTTAGGAGATAAGCAGTTTCAACTAATCCAAAAAAAATTATAATGAAAACAACAAATTCATTAGTTCTAATTTGTTTTATTCAGATGACATGATGCAATAGTTTGGGCCTTTTTCGTTAATTTTTTAATCATCCCAAACAACATAATGACATAACGAATGATCCAAAATGAGCCAGATCCATTCATTTTTATTCTAGTGAGCGTAGCGTGAATATTCTAATAGGATTCTATTTGTATTGGGGTTGAACTCAACAAACAAAGTCAAGTGGGAATAGGTAAATTAATTCAACTTAACAACATAACAAATTAATACGTATTAATTTGGATTCATTCATTTTATTTGAATGAGAGCGATGTGGTAGTCTTTGACTCCTGGATAATCAGCCGATTCTTTTTGCATTGACATTTTCCATTGTTATAAAAAATTTAATACATATGAACTGGAAGCATATTGAAATAAATCCAGTAAGGTAAAAAAGTGAAAAAGTTAACTCCTATTTTTTAAGTTTGGGTTGGATGGAGGTGGATCCATTAGAATCTCTGAATCATAGCATAACCAATCAACCTGGAAATAATTTTGTTCCCTTCATTACTTTTGGATGCACACAGGGCAGCCATCAGAAATTGTGGGGCCCCTTAGACAGCTTTAGGCCTGCCGCCTCCCCCCAGGCCTGACCACCAACATTCCCCTGGGCCTGCCCACTGGCCATCCCACCGAAACCGCCAACTAGCCATCTCACCAAGTCCTTCAGTGCACACACTTTTATTTAAACACACTTACAACGTCATATATGAAAATGAACAGTGTATTATAAGTCATCAGAACTTTCAAGGTTTAACAGTAGGAAATTACATTTTGCCCAAAAGAGACATCCCAATCCAGCAGCTGATATAACAGGACACACAACTTCCAAAAAGTTCAACTTTTATCTCATCAGTCCACAGAATATTTGCTCAAAAGTTTTGGGGATAATCAAGATTTTTTTTGACAAATATGTGACAAGCCTTTGTGTTCTTATTGGTCAGCAGTGGCTTTCACCTTGAACTCTCCCATGGATGCCATTTTTGCTCAGTGTCTTTCATATTGCTGAATCAGGAACACTAACCTTAACTGAGGCAAGTGAGGTCTGTGGTTCTTTAGATGTTGTTCTGGGTTCTTTTATAACCTCCTGGGTAAGTCATTGTGCTATTGAAGTAATTTTGGTAGGCCGGCCACTCCTGGGAAGGTTCACCACTGTTTCAAGTTTTCTCAATTTGTGAATAATGCCTCTCACTGTGGTTCGCTGGAGTCCCAAAGTTTTAGAAATGGCTTTGTAACCCTTTCCAGACTATTACATGTCAATTACTTTGTTTCTCATCTCATCTTTTTTAGATTGCGGCATAATGTGTTGCTTTTTTAGATCTTAGCGTGCTTTCCTTTGTCAGACAGCTTCTATTTAAGCTTCTATTTAAGCGTTTTCTTGGTTGAACAGGTCTGGCAGTAATCAGGCCTGGGTGTGGCATATGAAATTTCTGCTTTCCAGAAATGTATTTAATTACAGGGGGGGGCAATTACTTTTTCATATGGAGAATCAGCACTTTCCTTCTCCTGCTGCTGATCCCTCCCATGATAACTAAAGATCTATATAGAGGAATCCAGACCTTTTTCTCCCGCTGGGGATACCTCTTGTGATAACTACAGATGTATACAGTATCTCACAAAAGTGAGTACACCCCTCACATTTTTGTAAATATTTTATTATATCTTTTCATGTGACAACACTTAAGAAATGGCACTTGTATAACAGTGTAAATTTGCTCTCCCCTCAAAATAACTCAACTCACAGCCATTAATGTCTAAACCACTGGCAACAAAAGTGAGTACACCCCTAAGTGAAAATGTCCAAATTGGGCCCAATTAGCCATTTTCCCTCTCCGATGTAATTTGACTCGTGTTACACGGTTTCAGGTGTGAATGAGGAGCAGGTGTGTTAAATTTGGTGTTATCGCTCTCACTCTCTTATACTGGTCACTGGAAGTTCAACATGGCACCTCATGGCAAAGAACTCTCTGAGGATCTGAAAAAAAGAATTGTTGCTCTACATAAAGATGGCCTAGGCTACAAGAAGATTGCCAAGAACCTGAAACTGAGCTGCAACACGGTGGCCAAGACCATACGGCGGTTTAACAGGACAGGTTCCACTCAGAACAGGCCTCACCATGGTCAACCAAAGAAGTTGAGCGTCATATCCGGAGGTTATCTTTGGAAAATAGATGTATGAGTGCTGCCAGCATTGCTGCAGAGATTGAAGGGGTGGGGGGTCAGCCTGTCAGTGCTCAGGCCATACGCCGCACACTGCATCAAATTGGTCTGCATGACTGTTGTCCCAGAAGGAAGCCTCTTCTAAAGATGATGCACAAGAAAGCCCGCAAACATTTTGCTGAAGACAAGCAGACTAAGGACATGGATTACTGGCACCATGTCCTGTGGTCTGATGAGACCAAGATAAACTTATTTGGTTCAGATGGTGTCAAGCGTGTGTGGCGGCAACCAGGTGAGGCATACATAAATGTGTCTTTCCTATATACAAGCATGGTGGTGGGAGTGTCATGGTCTGGGGCTGCATGAGTGCTGCCAGCACTGGGGAGCTACAGTTCATTGAGGGAACCATGAATGCCAACATGTACTGAGACATACTAAAGCAGAGCATGATCCCCTCCCTTCGGAGACTGGGCTGCAGGGCAGTATTCCAACATGATAAGGGCCCCAAACACACCTCCAAGATGACCACTGCCTTGCTAAAGAAGCTGAGGTTTAAGATGATGGACTGGCCAAGCATGTCTCCAGACCTAAACCCTATTGAGCATCTGTGGGGCATCCTCAAATAGAAGGTGGAGGAGCGCAACGTCTCTAACATCCACCAGTTCTGTGATGTCATCATGGAGGAGTGGAAGAGGACTCCAGTGGCAACCTGTAAAGCTCTGGTGAACTGCATGCCCAAGAGGATTAAGGCAGTGCTGGAAAATAATGGTGGCCACACAAAATATTGACACTTAGGGCCCAATTCAGATAATCACTTAGGGGTGTACTCACTATTGTTACCAGCGGTTTAGACATTATTGGCTGTGTAAAAAAACTTACATTTTTCACCACTACTGAATGTTAATTAATTTCGTTTTCATATTAATTTTTTCTGATCAATATTTTTAGCGCTGCACCCACCCCACATTTTATTATTGGCTGTGTGTTGAGTTATTTTGAGGGGACAGCAATTTTACACTGTTATACAAGCTGTACACTCACTACTTTACATTGTAGCAAAGTGTAATTTCTTCAGTGTTGTCACATGAAAAGATATACCGTATTTTTCGGGCTATAAAGAGCACTGGGTTATAAGGCGCAATATCAATGATCGACTGCTAACGGGTCTATTTTCATACATAAAGCGCTCCGGGTTATAAGGCGCATTAAATGAAACAAAACTCTGATAAGTCAAACTTTATTCAACTCTTTCACAATAACTCTCAAGATTGTTCAGTTGTAACACATAAAATACAAAACAATACACTCACTTTTTCAGTTTATTCCTCTACCACAAATCCATCAAATTCTTCATCTTCAGTGTCTGAGTTTAACAGTTCGGCATCAAGCATGCCCGGATCCCTCTCATCATTATCCGAGTCAGTCTCGTTGCTCTTACTTAGCTGTTCAGTGATGATTCCGGCCTTCCTGAAAGCCCGGATGACACTGGAGACTGATACCTTCGCCCAGGCATCCAGGATCCACTGGCAGATAGTGGTGTAACTCGCCCGGCATTGCCTACCTGTCTTGGTGAATGTGTGTTCGCCTTCTGTCATCCAATGCTCCCACCTAGCTCGCAATTTAACTTTAAACGACCTGTTGACACCAATATGTAGCGGCTGGAGTTCTTTGGTTAATCCACCCGGAATGATGGCAAGCTCCGAATTAGTTTTCTTCACTTGGGCTTTGACAGTATCGGTCAGATGGGCGAGCATGGTGTGACAGATCAATAGGGATGGAGATTTGTGAAAAAAGCCATCCAGTCTCTTGACGTAAACCTCTCTCAGCCACTCACTCATCTTCTCCTTGTCCATCCAGCCCTTTGGGTTAGCCTTGATGATGACGCCAACTGGAAACTTTTCTTTTGGCAAAGTCTTCCTCTTGAAAATGACCATGGGTGGTAGTTTCTGGCCATTAGCTTAAGAACCATAACCAAGAACTACAGTGAAGGATGACTTCTCGTTTCCTGTGGTACATACAGATACCATACTGGTCCCTGTTTTCTCGACAGTACGGTTTATGGGGATATCAAAGGTGAGGGGGACCTCGTCCATGTTGGTGATATGTTCTGGACGGATCTTCTTTTCATTGATCTTGTTCGTGCAGTAGGTGCGGAAAATGGCCAGCTTTTCTTCGTAATCCTTTGGCAGTTGCTGCAAGATAGTAGTTCTTGTGCAGATGAAGAGATTACACCTTTTCATAAAACAGAAGCACCAAGAAGGACCTCCTCGAAAGTCGTTGATCTCCATGTCGTGTGCTATTGCTTTGAGTCGAATAGAGACAGTAGAGACGCTTCTATTCTCTGTTCAATCACCCACTGCTCAATTTTGTCCTCCAACTGTGGCCATCTCGCTTTGTTCCCTCGGAAACTCAGTTTGGTCTTCTTTACCTGGTGCAGGGCGTCTTCTTGCTTCCTCCACTTCAGTACCATTGATTCAATAATGTTGAATTCTCTCGCAGCTGCTCTATTTCCATGTTGTACTGCATGAGTGATAGCGTTGAGTTTGAAATCCGCTTCGTAAGCATGTCTCTTAACAGGAGCCATTTTTGGGGCAGCGGATATAGAAAATGAATGAATAAATGCACACACCTTGAAGCACAGATCGTATTAATTTGCGAGGCTCCTGCATACAGAGCTGTACGTATTACTCTGCGAGGCTCCTGACTATGATGGCCATAATTTGAGTGCCGTGTACCACATAAAATCGGTTCTAGGTCAGAAAGCACAACCAGAATTAGTTCATACATTAGGCGCACCACATTTTAAGGCGCACTGTCGATTTTTGAGAAAATGAAATGATTTAAAGTGCGCCTTATGGTCCGAAAAATACGGTAATAAAATATTTACAAAAATGTGAGGGGTATACTCTATTTTGTAAGATACTGTATAGTGGAATCAGGGCCTCCTCCCTAATGCTGGGGATCCCTCTAATGATACCTAATGATCTATGTAGAGGAATCCAGACCTCTTTTCTCCTGTTGGCAATCCCCCTATTGATAACTAATTATCTATCTATGAGGAAAACAGATCTCCATTCACCTGCTGGTGATAACTAAAGATTTATGCAGGGGAATTAAAACTGCTTCCTCCTGCTGGTGATTTCTCCGACAATACCTAAAAATCTATACAGAGGAATCAAGACTTTCTTCCTCCTGCTGGTGATCCCTCTGGTAATAACTAAAGATCTATATAGGGGAATCAGGGCCTCCGTTCTCCTGCTGGAGATTCCTCTGGTAATAACTAAAGATCTATATAGAAGAATCAGGACCTCCTTCCTCTTGATGGTGACTCCTCTAATGATAACTAAAGATCTATATAGAGGAATCAGGACCTTCTTGCTCCTGATGGTGACTCCACTAGTGATAACTAAAGATTTATGCAGGGGAATTAGGACTCCTTCCTCCTGCTGGTGATTTCTCTAGCAATAACTAAAGATCTATATAGAGGAATCAGGACTTTCTTCCTGCTGGTGATCGCTCTAGTGATAACTAGGGATGAGCCGAACACCCCCCGGTTCGGTTCGCACCAGAACCCGCGAACGGACCGAAAGTTCGCACGAACGTTAGAACCCCATTGACGTCTATGGGACTCGAACGTTCGAAATCAAAAGTGCTCATTTTAAAGGCTAATTTGCATGGTATTGTCCTAAAAAGGGTTTGGGGACCCGGGTCCTACCCCAGGGGACATGTATCAATGCAAAAAAAAACTTTTAAAAACGGCCGTTTTTTCGGGAGCAGTGATTTTAATGATGCTTAAAGTAAAAAAAAAAAAGTGAAATATTCCTTTAAATATCGTACCTGGGGGGTGTCTATAGTATGCCTGTAAAGTGACGCGTGTTTCCCATGTTTAGAACAGTCCCTGCACCAAATGTCATTTTTAAAGGAAAAAATCTCATTTAAAACTGCTTGCGGGTTTAATGTCATGTCGGGTCATGGCAATATGGATGAAAATCAGTGAGACAAACGGCATGGGTACCCCCCAGTCCATTACCAGGCCCTTTGGGTCTTGTATGGATATTAAGGGGAACCCCGCACCCAAATTAAAATAAGGAAAGGTGTGGGGCCACCAGGCCCTATATACTCTGAACAGCAGTATACAGGCGGTGCAAACAAGACAGGGACTGTAGGTTTGTTGTTAAGTAGAATCTGTTTGTAATTTTGAACATTTTTAACGTGTTTAGCTCCAGCCAAAAAATCTTTTCTAAGCTTTTTGGAAAACATAGGGAAGGGTTATCACCCCTGTGACATTTGTTTTGCTGTCTTTCCTCCTCTTCAGAAGATTTCACCTCACTTTTTTGTCCCAATGAAAAATGTTTTTTGAAAATTTGGGTTTTTTTGTGGAACAAGGATTGGAAAGCATCAGTGGAAAGGAGAAATTGTTTTCCCATATTAACTCTTACAGGAAAGAATTTCCCTTCCTAGGGGTAGATTTCATCTCACTTCCTGTTGTCTCCTTCCGTTTGCAAGTAGGAGTCGTTTGTAAGTTAGATGTTTGAAAGTAGGGTCCTGCCCTATATACTCAGCAGAAATTTGGGCCTTAGGTGTTGCTGTGGCCACAACACTGTAAGCCCTCACAGGGCCCTGCTGTGAAATATTAGATCAAGAATTGTAATTACATGCCCCTGTTGAACAGGAGCTGAAAAATTAGGCCTTAGGCACTGGTGCTGGTGCCACAACACTGCAACCCCTCACAGACACTCTAGTTGGAACGCAGGAACGAGCCCTGCTGCAAAGTATTGCTTCAAAAATTGTAATTACACGCCCCTGTTAGACAGGGGCAGAAAAATTGGGCCTTAGGCACTGGTGCTGGTGCCACAACACTGTAACCCCTCACAGACACTCTAGTTGGAACGCAGGAACGAGCCCTGCTGCAAAGTATTGCATCAAAAATTGTAATTACACGCCCCTGTTAGACAGGGGCAGAAAAATTGGGCCTTAGGCACTGGTGCTGGTGCCACAACACTGCAACCCCTCACAGACACTCTAGTTGGAACGCAGGAACGAGCCCTGCTGCAAAGTATTGCATCAAAAATTGTAATTACACGCCCCTGTTAGACAGGGGCAGAAAAATTGGGCCTTAGGCACTGGTGCTGGTGCCACAACACTGCAACCCCTCACAGACACTCTAGTTGGAACGCAGGAACGAGCCCTGCTGCAAAGTATTGCATAAAAAATTGTAATTACACGCCCCTGTTAGACAGGGGCAGAAAAATTGGGCCTTAGGCACTGGTGCTGGTGCCACAACACTGCAACCCCTCACAGACACTCTAGTTGGAATGCAGGAACGAGCCCTGCTGCAAAGTATTACATCAAAAATTGTAATTACACGCCCCTGTTAAACAGGGGCTGAAAAATTGTGCCTTAGGCACTGGTGGTGGCGCCCAGAACCAAAAATGTTCTTACAAGCTATCAGCGTGATGATTGAGGAGGAAGAGGATAATTACTCAGGGATAGTCACTCAGCATCAGCATAGGCAGTCTTTGAAGGGATCTGAGATTTCAAAAAAAATTATTCGGTTACATCAGCATCAGGTGCTTGGTAGCTGGTGGTGATCCAAGACTCATTCATTTTTATGAAGGTCAGCCGATCGACCGAGTCGGTGGACAGACGCACCCTGTGATCGGTTACCACGCCTCCAGCAGCACTGAATGTGCGTTCCGAAAGAACGCTGGATGCAGGACAGGCCAGTAGCTCAATTGCATACTGTGCAAGCTCTGGCCAGTGATCCATCCTCAAGACCCAGTAACCCAGAGGATTTTCGGTGGGAAAGGTGTCCAAGTCTGATCTTGCCCCTAGGTATTCCTGCACCATGTAAAACAGACGCTGGCGATGGTTGCTGGAACCGATCATACCTTGGGGCTGCGGACCAAAAAATTGTCTGAACGCATCGGTCAGACGGCCACCTTCTCCACCGCTCCTTCTTTGACTGACCGAAGCCTCAGCAACACGTTGTCCAGAAACAGGAGTTTGTAACCTCCCAGTCTCTGGGAACGCGTTGCACAGACCTTTCTGCAAGGCCTCCCGAAGATGTTTCATCCTCTGCTCCCTCTGCGATGGCAAGATAAGGTCCGCAACCTTACCCTTGTAACGTGGATCAAGGAGGGTTGCCAGCCAGTATTGGTCCTTCTCCTTGATACCACGAATACGAGGATCCTTACGCAGGCTTTGCAGGATCAGGGAGGCCATGCAGCGTAGGTTTGCTGAGGCATTCGGTCCGGAGTCCTCTGGGTCACTAAGAACGACATGGTCCGCAGCCACCTCCTCCCAGCCACGTACAAGTCCATGTGTTTCTTGGGACTGATCCCTTAAAGACTGCTGCTGATGCTGAGTGCCAGGCTCCACCTCCATACTGACACAATCTTCCTCCTCCTCCTCTTCCTCCTCGTCCTCTTCCTGTGTGATCGGCGGGCACGCAGGAACACTGTCTGGATAAAGGGGGCCTTGAGAGCTAAGGAAGTCCTCCTCTTCCTGCCTCTGTTCTGCCTCAAGTGCCCTGTCCATTATTCCACGCAGCGTGTGCTCCAACAGGTGGACAAGGGGGACAGTGTCACTGATGCATGCACTGTCACTGCTCACCATCCTCGTGGCCTCCTCGAATGGTGACAGGACAGTGCATGCATCCCTGATCATGGCCCACTGGCGTGGGGAAAAAAAACCAAGCTCCCCTGACCCTGTCCTGGTGCCATAGTCGCACAGGTACTCATTGATGGCCCTCTGCTGCGTGTGCAGCCGCTGCAGCATGGCCAACGTTGAGTTCCACCTGGTGGGCATGTCACAGATTAGGCGGTTCTTGGGCAGGTTAAACTCCTTTTGGAGGTCCGTCAGCCGAGCACTGGCATTATATGACCGGCGGAAATGCACACAGACTTTCCTGGCCTGCCTCAGGACATCCTGTAAGCCCGGGTACCTGCCCAAGAACCGCTGCACCACCAAGTTAAGGACTTGAGCCAAACAGGGCACATGGGTCATTTGTCCCTGTCGGAGGGCAGAGAGGAGGTTGGTGCCATTGTCGCAAACCACCATTCCTGCCTTAAGTTGGCGTGGCGTCAACCACCTCTGAACCTGCCCCTGCAGAGCTGACAAAACCTCTGCCCCAGTGTGGCTCCTGTCCCCCAAGCACACCAGCTCAAGCACCGCATGGCATCTTTTGGCCTGCGTACTTGCGTAGCCCCTTGAACGCCTACGGAGCACCGCTGGTTCCGAGGAAGAGGCCATGGAGGAAGAAGAAGAGGAGGGGGTGGAGGAGAGAGGTGTGTCACAATCAGCATTTTGGAGGCGTGGTGGCGGAACAACCTCCAACACTACTGCACCTTGTCCTGCATCCTTCCCAGCTGCCAGCAGAGTCACCCAATGCGCCGTGAAACTTAGGTAACGTCCCTGTCCATGCCTGCTGGACCATGAGTCAGCGGTAATATGCACCTTACCGCTGACCGCCCTGTCCAGCGAGGCATGGACATTGCCTTCCACATGCCGGTAGAGAGCCGGAATCGCCTTCCGTGAGAAAAAGTGGCGTTTGGGTACCTGCCACTGAGGAACCGCACATTCCACAAACTCACGGAAGGGGGCAGAGTCTACCAACTGAAAAGGCAGCAGTTGAAGTGCTAGCAATTTTGCCAAGCTAGCATTCAACCGCTGGGCATGTGGATGGCTGGGAGCAAACTTCTTTCGGCGGTGCAGCAGCTGGGGCAGGGAAATTTGCCTGGTACAATCTGACGTCGGTGTACCAAAAGCAGATTGCCCACAAGTACTTGGCTGTGACACACCTAATTCTACACCTTCATTCCTCTCACTGCAGGTCTCAGAGAGGACTGAAGGTCTAGTGGGGTTGGAAATCTCAGCTGATGAGGAGCAAGGAGAGATCCTCTTTGTTCTTTGGTGTGGGTCTTTTAGATACGCTTGCCAACTAACTGCATGGCAGGTCAACATATGTCTGGTCAAGCATGTGGTACCCAAGCGGGAGATGTTTTGGCCACGCGAGATACGCTTGAGACATATGTTGCAAATAGCAGCGGTGCGATCTGATGCACTCGTCTCAAAAAAGGCCCACACCAAAGAACTTTTTGAATAACGCGCAGAGACTGCAGCGCCCTGCACATGTGGAGCTTTGGGGTGTGATGCAGTCAATGTGCTGCCCTTAGGCTGGCCCCTGGAGGGCATCCTGCCTCGTTGGTGATGTGCCGCCGCCTCCTCCTCCTCCTCCTCCTCCTCCTCTCTCCTATCAGGCACCCACGTTGAGTCAGTGACCTCATCATCCCCTCCCTCCTCATCACTGGAGCAAACCTGGCAGTATGCTGCAGCAGGGGGAGCATGACTGCCAGATTGCTGTCCTTCTTGGGCACCCCCTCTGTCCGTGCTCATGTTACTGCCTTCATCGAGCTCAGTATCGTCATCAGAGCCTTCCAAACGCTGGGCATCCTCCTGGAGCATGTACCCAACACTGTGGTCAAACAGTTCGAGGGAATCCTCATGAGGACATGGTGGAGCTAGGGAAGGAGTCACTGATGACATTGAGCTGAGGGAAGAGGCTGCTGCTTTGCCAGACAAAGCACCCTGGGCATGGGTGAGAGAGGATGAGGAGGATGAGGACGGCTTGGTCATCCACTCGACCAAGTCTTCCGCATGTTGCGGCTCAACACGGCCAGCTGCCGAAAAAAAGGCCAAGCGTGTCCCATGGCCACGTGCTGATGAGGATGCACCGTCTCCACGACCAGCACTAGACACAGAGCCTGCTTGCCCTCTCTTATTGGCTTGTGACTGTCTGCCTCTCCTTCTTGGCCTTCCAGACATACTAATGGCCTGTAGCTGCACTAAGCTGGGATAGAACACCTGTAATTTTCTTCAAGTAGCTTTATATACTGTAACCAGACAAGCCTGCCTGTCAGTAGGAAGATAACAGGAACGGATCTAGCTGAACACTGTGAGCAGGACGCACTGTACTAAATGTAAATAGTCTAGCTGCCTGACCGTGGTACTAATAGGATCAAATAGAACACCTGTAATTTTCTTCAGGTAGCTTTATATACTGTAACCAGACAAGCCTGCCTGTCAGTAGGAAGATAACAGGAACGGATCTAGCTGAACACTGTGAGCAGGACGCACTGTACTAAATGTAAATAGTCTAGCTGCCTGACCGTGGTACTAATAGGATCAAATAGAACACCTGTAATTTTCTTCAAGTAGCTTTATATACTGTAACCAGACAAGCCTGCCTGTCAGTAGGAAGATAACAGGAACGGATCTAGCTGAACACTGTGAGCAGGACGCACTGTACTAAATGTAAATAGTCTAGCTGCCTGACCGTGGTACTAATAGGATCAAATAGAACACCTGTAATTTTCTTCAGGTAGCTTTATATACTGTAACCAGACAAGCCTGCCTGTCAGTAGGAAGATAACAGGAACGGATCTAGCTGTACACTGTGAGCAGGACGCACTGTACTAAATGTAAATAGTCTAGCTGCCTGACCGTGGTACTAATAGGATCAAATAGAACACCTGTAATTTTCTTCAGGTAGCTTTATATACTGTAACCAGACAAGCCTGCCTGTCAGTAGGAAGATAACAGGAACGGATCTAGCTGAACACTGTGAGCAGGACGCACTGTACTAAATGTAAATAGTCTAGCTGCCTGACCGTGGTACTAATAGGATCAAATAGAACACCTGTAATTTTCTTCAGGTAGCTTTATATACTGTAACCAGACAAGCCTGCCTGTCAGTAGGAATTTAACAGGAACGGATCTAGCTGAACACTGTGAGCAGGACGCACTGCACTAAATGTAAATAGTATAGAAGATAACAGGAACGGATCTAGCTGAACACTGTGAGCAGGACGCACTGCACTAAATGTAAATAGTCTAGAAGATAACAGGAACGGATCTAGCTGAACACTGTGAGCAGGACGCACTGCATTAAATATAAATAGTCTAGATAGAAGATAACAGGAACGGATCTAGCTAAACTGAATACAGTGTATATATATATATGCAACACCTGGGATGCATATATATACACAATACACTGTAAGTGCAGCTAACTGACTGACTGTTCTGCCTAATCTATCTAACTCAAATCAAATGACACTGTCTCTCTCTCTCTCTATCTCTCAGCACACCGGAACACACACTACACAGGGCCGCCGTGCAGGCGGCCTTATATAGTGTGGGGTGTGTACTAAATCCCCTGAGCCATAATTGGCCAAAGCCACCCTGGCTTTGGCCAATTACAGCTCTCTCTACTGACGGCGCTGTGATTGGCCAAGCATGCGGGTCATAGTGCATGCTTGGCCAATCATCAGCCAGCAATGCACTGTGATGCCGCAGTGAATTATGGGCCGTGACGCGCCACACGAATTTAGCGCGAACGGCCCATAACGTTCGCAATTCGGCGAACGATCGAACAGCCGATGTTCGAGTCGAACATGGGTTCGACTCGAACACGAAGCTCATCCCTAGTGATAACTAAAGATCTATACAGAGGAATCAGGACCTTCTTCCTCCTGCTGGTGATCCCTCTAGTGATAACTAAAGATCTATATATAGGAATCAAATCCACCTTTCTCCTGCTGGAGATCTCTCTAGTGATAACTAAAGATCCATATAGAAGAATCAGGACCTCCTTCCTCCTGATATATTTAGGAGTCAGGACCTTCTTCTTCCTGCTGGGGACCCCTCTAGTGATAACTAAAGATCTATATGGAGGAATCAAGATCTTCTTCCTGATGGTGACCCCTCTACTAAAGATTTATGCAGGGGAATTAGGACTCCTTCCTCCTGCTGGTGATTTCTTTAGCAATATCTAAAGATCTATATAGAGCAATTAGGACCTTCTTCCTCCTGCTGGTGATCGCTCAAGTGATAACTAAAGATCTATATAGAGGAAGCAGGGCCATCTTCCTCCTGCTGGTGATCCCTCTAGTGATTACTAAAGATTTATGTAGAAGAATCAGGTCCTACTTCCTCCTGATGACGACTCCTCTAGTGATAACTAAAGATATATATTGAGGAATCAGGGCCACCCTCCTCCTGCTGGTGACCCCTCTAGTGATAACTAAAGATTTATAAAGGAGAATCAGGACCTCTATCCTCTTACTGGGGATCACTCTAGGTATGCACCCCAGAATTCTATTAGCTTTCCACACTGCATAGCATCACTGTTTGCACTATTTTTGGATTACGATTGTGTATTGTAAACTCTGGATGGCTTTGTATGTCATTAGAGGGAGATAATAGATACACCCTGGTAAAGACAGAGGTGTGAAGAATGACACTGTGACACACTTATCAGGATATGGAGAGGTGATAACTGGAGGAGGAGAACAGGCTTCCACACCTACCCAACACTTGTTGATGTGTCATGAAATAACATTATCACACTGATACCCTTCTAAAGCCTCACATACTATTGGTTACACATATTCTGCTTGCTGAGTTTTTGTACATTTACTATTTTACATAATGGTTGAACAGACTTGCTTCTACAGAACCCTGCAGAAAGTAGATCTAAACCCAACCACTAAAATCTTGTACAATTTTTAACAGGATAATTTATTTACTAAAGTAGCTATCATTAAAATAAACCATTGTAATCTTGTTATTAAAGTCCTTGTTCGGGTACTTTAAGCTATGGTAGGACAGCTGTCTCCAAATTACTTACCTGTGTTGTCACCCTGTCACATGCTCTTCTGGCGGACCACTGTGCAGGCTGAACCCATGGTTGTCCCCATAAGGTGTGAGGTTTGGATTTAGTAGGGAAGTGTGTTCAATGTGAACCCAGCCTGTTCACAGTTCATAGCCCTGCCAAACAAATGCGGCCATTCGCCCATCTGAATTCCTGGCTGCTGTGAAGTAAAAACAGCACCAGGATCCCAGGTGAGATCATTGACCAGATATTTGGGTAAAGCCTAGTACTCACTAACAGTTTTATTTTGTTCAACCCAGTGGACTGAAAGAAAAAAAAACTGAAGAGATCGGGAAGAGATCCTGTACTAACAATTAATTGTTAGTTCAGCGATCTCCCCACTGGCCTATTGTGTTCTGACAGAGGGTTCTGACCCCCCCCCCCCCCCCGCCAGACCACGCCAGTCAGCGCTCTCAGTCCTCACTGTTTAAATTCCGATCAACAGACATCTTTTAATCATGCCCCTTCGTCAGAAGCTGGATGTTCTCCCGGCTTCTGTCGAACCAGCTGCCATACTCACGGACTGAATTTCGTCCGGTTTCTATTGAACCGGCTGATATCGCCTAATATTCTGCCCATGTTTATGGCCCTTAAGGCTTTTCCACCCCCTTGGAAGATTCTCCCCAATGTTGGAAGTCATATGGCTTGGTCTGGTACAACAAGTTGGAGTTGCATGCTCACTGTCCTCTGTGCTGTCCTATGGGGACTGTGTAGACAGAAGTGTTATTGAGAACACACATGAAATCTTTCAATGCAACTCACTCAACTCTTATCTACCCCTGTTCCCCACGATGACTCCAAGGCTCCTTCTCCTTCCCAGACTGCAGAACTCTCTCCTTCTCAAATCACTTTCCCTGCAGACTGGATATTGTATCTGAACTGACAGTATCTACCATTTCAACAGTTCTCCTTTAGGCTCCTTTCACACTGAGGTGCTTTGCAGGCGCTAAAGTGCTAAAAATAGCGCCTGCAAAGCGCCCCGAAAGAGCCGCTCAATGCACTCCAGTGTGAAAGCCCCGAGGCGCTAGCAGGGCAGTCAAAAAAGTCCTGCAAGCCGCATCTTTGGAGCGCTGTAGGAGCGGTGTATTTTGTACTGTTTGTAGGTCTTATAGCAGCACCATCTTGAATTTAAACGCATTGTATGGTGTACCCCCCAAATATGTTCTTGTATATTGTAATAGGCCCTGACCAGGTTTTTTGGGCTGGAGCACCCCCCCTCCTCATTACCTCCTATTTAGTGGCCACCAGTGTTTAGGATGTATCCCCTTCAGTTCTCCCACATAGAGGAGTTCAGCTCCCATGGTTGAGACAAAGGATCTTCCATTCTATTACTAGTGTAGGACCCACTAATTCGGGGAACTTTGTCGCAGTAAGTTTTACTCCCTCGGTCTCCGTGACTGCGCTCTTCAGTGGCTCTCATCCTAAATATCCCAACGCACCTTCAGTGTCACTTACAATTCTACTTCCTCCACTCCTCTTCCCTTCTCTGTCGGGGTCCCCCAAGGTTCTGTTCTTGGACCTCTTTTATTTTCAATCTACACCTCTTCCCTGGGTCAGCTGATAGCCTCTCACGGCTTTCAATATCATTTCTATGCTGATGACACACAAATCTATCTCTCCACCCCTCAACTCACTCCATCAGTCTCCTCACGCATCACTAACTTACTAACCGACATATCTGTATGGATGTCACACCACTTCCTCAAACTCAACTTGTCCAAAACCGAGCTTATAATATTTCCTCCCCCACGTGCCTCTTCCCCCGACTTCTCTGTGAAGAGCAATGGCAAAACCATCCACCCGTCCCCACATGTCAGGGTGCTAGGTGTTATCCTGGATTCTGAACTCTCCTTTCAGCCCCACATCCAATCACTTTCCAAAGCTTGCCGCCTCAACCTCCGCAACATCTCTAAACTACGTCCCTTTCTAACCAATGAAACCACAAAGCTCCTGATTCACTCCCTGGTTATCTCTCGCCTTGACTACTGCAACTCACTCCTCATTGGCTTACCTTTAAACAGACTATCCTCCTTCAGTCCATCATGAATGCTGCTGCCAGACTCATCCACCTTACAAACCGCTCAGTGTCTGCTACCCCTCTCTGCCAATCCCTCCATTGGCTACCACTCGCCCAACGAATTAAATTCAAAATACTAACAATAAGTTACAAAGCCATCCACAACTCTGCCCCCAGCTACATCACTAACCTAGTCTCAAAATACCAACCTAATCGCCCTCTCCGTTCCTCCCAAGACCTCCTGCTCTCTAGCTCCCTCATCACCTCCTCCCATATTCACCTCCAGGACTTCTCCCGAGCCTCGCCCATCCTCTGGAATTCCCTACCCCAATCTGTCAGACTGTCTCCAACTTTATCCACTTTTAGGCGATCCCTGAAAACTTTCCTCTTCAGAGAAGCCTATCCTGCCTCCATCTAACAACTGCACTATTTTCTCCATTAGCTCATCCCCCACAGCTATTACCCTTTTGTATCACTTGACCCTCCCTCCTAGATTGTAAGCTCTAACGAGCAGGGCCCTCTGATTCCTCCTGTATTGAATTGTATTGTACTTGTACTGTCTGCCCTAATGTTGTAAAGCGCTGCGTAAACTGTCGGCGCTATATAAATCCTGTATAATAATAAATAATAATAATAATCAGTGACATTGTCATTAGGCAGAACGGGGAGATAATTGTTTACATTAGCATCTCCCCGTTCGTCCTCTCCATGAGGCGATCACGTGTGTCACCGCGGCGATTGAGTCCACGGGACCTGCGACCCGACTCACGGAGCTCCCAGCCAGCGCACCCAATGGCATGATGGCAAATTTAAAGGGATGCACGGGTACGCCCATTTGCCCAGCCATGCCATTCTGCCAAAGTACATTGGCGTGCGCCGGTTGGGAAACGGTTATTATTGTTTTTTTTTTTTGAGCCATTCAGAGGTTATCTTGCTGGTGTTTCGGACCATTGCCCTGGTGCATAACACAAATGTGTTTGAGGTCAGGAACTGATGGCTAGACATTCTCTTTCAGGGTTTTCTAGTAGAGCACAGAATACATGGTTTCATCAATTATGGCAAGTAGTCCAGGTCCTGAAGCTGCAAAGCAGCCCCAGACCATCACACTACCACCACCATGGCTGACTGTTTGTTTTTTTTTTAATGAAATGCTGTGTTAGTTTTATGCCAGATGTAATGGGACAAAAAGTTAAATTCTTGTCTCGTCAGTCCACAGAATATTTGTTCAAAAGTCTTGGGGATAATCAAGATGTTTTTTGGCAAATGTGAGACGAGCCTTTGTGTTCTTTTTGGTCAGCAGTGGCTTTGGCCTTGGAAATCTCCCATGGATGCCATTTTTGCCAAGTTTCTTTCTTTGAATCATGAACACCGATCTTACCTGAGGCAAGTGAGGCCTGCAGTTCTTTAGATGTGGTTTTGGGTTCTTTTATGACCTCCTGGATCAGTCGTCATTGTGCTCTTGGAAGGCCGGCCACTCCTGGGAAGGTTCACCACTGTTCCAAGTCCTCTCCATTTGTGGATAATGGCTCTGACCATGGTTTTCTGGAGTCCCAAGGCCTCAGAAATGGCTTTGTAACCCTTTCCAGACTGATACATGTTAATTACTTTGTTTCTCATCTCTTCTTAAATGTATTTAGATTGCAGTATGATGTGTTGCTTTTTGAGATCTTTTAGTGTGCTTCACTTTGTCAGACAGCTTCTATTTAAGTGATTTCTTGATTCAACAGGTCTGCAGTAATCAGGAAATTTCCAGTTATTCCCAAAAAATGTGGTTACTTACAGTTCATTCTTGATTTAGTAATGGGGGGGGGGGGTGCAATTTCTTTTTCACATAAAGCCAGGCAGGTTTGGACAGCATTTTTCCCTTAATAAATGAAATCATCATTTAAAAACTGTATTTGGTATTTACTCGGGTTATCTTTGTGTAATATTGAAATTTATGTGATGATCTGAATCATTTAAGTGTGAAAAATGTACAAAAAAAAATCAGGAAAAAAAATAGCACTGTCCGTAATTTTTTTCCAGGCTGAGTTTATTTCACTATTGATCCTACAAAGAAAAGGTTATTTTAAGCAAGATAATGATTTGATTGATGTCTGATCAAATCTCTCACATGCATGTAGATAAAGCTGTGATGGCCGAGTGGTTAAGGCGTTGGACTTGAAATCCAATGGGGTCTCCCCGCGCAGGTTCAAATCCTGCTCGCAGCGATCATCATTATGCAGTGTTCTATTACACATACAGTGTACAGCTATGAGATATTTTCTTAGTATAATACTCAAACTTATATAAACTATAGTACTTTTGTTTTGTTACAAGAATACACTCTGAGAACATTTACAAGAGACCAAGACCTGGACACGTCAGGCAGCCCCACCCCAGCTTGAGGGTTGTTGATGGAAAAATAATGCTCTGCATTTAAATGCAAAGGGAAAATTTGCATCTAGCACAAAGAAAGTTCCTTGTCAATGCTTAGAGCACAGGTGCCCAATATGTAGCTGGTTGCTAACTGTTGAGTAGCCTTTGGACCCCATCAATCTGTATGAGGAGTGGGAGCATTGGGTTGTAAGGATTAGTACAGTAGTAACAATCTCTGGTGTCTTCAGTTTCTTACGGTCTTCTGACATTCATCTCCACCTACAGTATAACATCCAGAATATCTGCAATCTCTAAGAGTCCTCTCCATCAAGGTATACTTACCTAAGCCTGCCATCCTAATCCCTTACTATTTCCAGGACTACAATTCAACCCCTTGTAGATGTACCCACACCACCCAGTTCTCAACAGTCCCCTCATGCTGTTGTCACTCCCCTTCTGGATCCTGTGAGACCCCGATGCTGAACAGTCAACAGGAAGTGCCCACTTCATTAAGGTAGTGAGGTGGACACTCGGGGAAGTCGGAAGCGCATGTTCAGAACGGCGTAGTTTTCCGATGTTTTCCGATGTTCTGTCGAAAGTGCCCGCCATCGAAAAGTGGCCGCGCATGCGCAGAACGGCAGAGACGTGGGGTGATGACGATGGAGGTGGGGTGGTAGAAAGCTCGCAGTGGGGTCCAGGGGGGGGGGGTGAAAAATACAGGGTGTGTGGTGGTAGGAAACTGGCAATGGGGTACAGGGGGATAAAGATAATAGGGGTGGGGTGGTAGGAAACTGTCAGTGGTGTACAGGGGGATGAAGATTACAGGAGGTGGGGTGGTAGGAAACTGGTAATGGGGTACAGGGGGGATGAAGATGATGGGGGTGGGGTGGTAGGAAGCTGGCAGTGGGGTACAGGGGGATGAAGATTACAGAGGGTGGGTGGTAGGAAACTGGCAATGGGGTACAGGGGGGTGATAACGATGGGGGTGGGGTGGTAGGAAGCTTGCAGTGGGGTACAGGGGGGTGAACAATACAGGGGGTGGGGTGGTAGGAAACTGGCAATGGGGTACAGGGGGGTGATAACGATGGGGGTGGGGTGGTAGGAAACTGGCAATGGGGTACAAGGGGGATGAAGATGATGGGGGGTGAGGTGGTAGGAAGCTGGAAGTGGAGTACAGGGGGGATGAAGAGTACAGAGGGTGGGGTGGTAGGACACCAGGCACAGGGGGATTTTGATGAGGATGGAGATGATGATGACAAGATGTAGGTTGGTAGGAAGCTGACAGTGGTGTAAAGGGGGGGATGAAGATAGGGATTATGGTAACGGGGGTAGGGTGGTGGATACTAGAGATGGGGTACATGGGGATGATGGGGATTTTGATGACAGAAGGCAGGGTGGTAGGATGTCAGAGGTGGGGTATTGGGGGGATGATGATGACAGGGGGTGGGGTGGTAGGAAGCTGGCAGTGGAGTATCAGGAGGGATTGCATTTTGAGCATAACGCACTCCTGAACCCTGCATTCTGAGCATAACGGACTCCTGAACCCTGCATTCTGAGCATAACGCACGCCTGAACCCTGCATTTTGAACATAACGCACTCCTGAACCCTGCATTCTGAGCATAACGCACTCCTGAACCCTGCATTCTGAGCATAACGCACTCCTGAACCCTGCATTCTGAGCATAACGCACTCCTGAACCCTGCATTCTGAGCATAACGCACGCCTGAACCCTGCATTTTGAACATAACGCACTCCTGAACCCTGCATTCTGAGCATAACGCACTCCTGAACCCTGCATTTTGAGCATAACGCACTCCTGAACCCTGCATTCTGAGCATAACGCACTCCTGAACCCTGCATTCTGAGCATAACGCACTCCTGAACCCTGCATTCTGAGCATAACGCACTCCTGAACCCTGCATTCTGAGCATAAGGCACTCCTGAACCCTGCACTCTCTTGTAATACTTTTTTGTGTCCACTGCAATTGCGATCTACATTTGGTGCAATCTACATTTGGTGTTTTCATATGAAAATTCTATTAAATTAATTCCAATGTCTGTATGTGGGTACCCTAAAAGACTGACATTTCTTTTGTAAAGATCCTTAAAGTAGTGGTTTAATTCTCTGCATTAAAGGGTTACTAAACCCACAACAGTAAAATCAGCCTGTATATGCAGTAAAACACGCTTGTTATACTCACTGTGGAACCTAAGGGGTTAACCAATGCATTGTGTAAAAAAGCTGTTTGATCCTGTCTTCTCTGATCCTCCCCTTCTTCCACTGTCCCCAATCCATATCCTGATAGTAACGAGCCTTGGAGGCACTCTGCACAGGCTCAGTTTGGTGTGTATTGCTAGAAAGATTTTTATTTTTTGGGAGGGTGCATGTGATCAGCACAGGGCCAATCAGCACTGCCCAGACAGAGGGTCAGGGGTGCTTCAGCCTTATAGGATAATCAGAGCAGAATGAAAACTCCTCCTACAAGCTCTAACCAGACACTGATAGAAGTCACAAGACTGCTATATACTGCTGGTGAGAAAAGGTATTTAGCAGTTTATATTTACTAAAATAATTGCATTTCAATGTTCTGTGTACTGTTGGAGACCAGATATAGTGAATGCAGGGGCCTGGGTTTAGAAACACAGTAAGGTAAAAAAAAACTTTTATGTACAGCTCACACTCCACCCTGCCTCCCTAAATATTTACCTGACCTTACCTAGTAAAGTTAAAGCTGATTGTACAAAGATTGTATGGTCAGATTGCAATGTATATGGTGACTTTATGCATGCAATCTTATGCTGGCCATACACTATGCGAAAAATCGGCCGAACCCATTTTCAAAAAACGAACATTCGGCCGTGAGAGCAAACGATAGTGCCATCATGTAATAACTTGTTCAGTAGACATAAATGAATCTATTTTTTTGTTTGTTTTTTTACATATACCTAGTGCAGACAGTTCAGACCGGAAACACATTAACCTTTCAATTTATTGTTCGTTCGGCAGAAAATTTCCAAACTTGCCCTTCGTTTTTTCAGCTCAAAATGTCCCATGATTATCGATTGTGGAACGAATTTCGGACGATTTTTCGTATAGTGTATGGCCAGCATAAGTTTCTTTTTCATTTTTATCAATTTCTATCTTCATTTTGTGAGTTGTGTTTGTGCTTTTAGGAAATATGGACATGTAGAAAACACACAAATTTAGATCCATATTGCAATTTTGGAGCATTTTCCTCGCCATCCAATCCTCTATAATGTATCACACATTTTTACCAAATCACACAAAGGAGGCAATAAGCAGGATCTTTGAAAGCACAATCCCCTTTAACACGACACAATGATGTGATTAGCTCCATAGGATATAACGACTTATTATAAGAAAAAAAATAAAAGATTATAACGGTAGCTGGCTTTTTAGCACGCTTTGATCCCATGTTGTAACACACATAGGTCACAAGACCCCTAACAATATTAAAATTTAGCCACAGGGGTGCCACTTAGTTTTCACGACTTGCTTGATTTCCTGGCAGTGTACACATGTCCCCTGCTCCTGGTGACTGATATTGTCACTTATAAACCAAAGGAATAGCAGTGACATGTGGTGGAGTTGCTGCAGCACCACCTACAGGTCACAATGAAAATTACAGATTGGGATTTGAACTTTTAAAGAGGAAGGGCAGAGTATTTTTTTCAGACAGAACATATATTTTACACTTTGGTGAGAGTTTGCTTTTTTGAGGGATTTTAACATTTTTACAAGATTGCTGTATTTTGGTCCTAGTATTCAATGTAGAAAAGAGTACTTTTCATTTTAACCTGTAGGCTGGCAGTGAAATGATTTACTGACTAATTCCATAGACTGAAAATGGAATTTGATGCATATTTGTATTTAAAGGTAACCTGTTCTGTCTTGGAAGCAATTTTACTGGCTTGTACAGTGGCAGATGTTTTTAATGACTAAGAAAAAAAAGTTATTGGCAGCGGTGGGATTTGAACCCACGCCTCCGAAGAGACTGGAGCCTTAATCCAGCGCCTTAGACCGCTCGGCCACGCTACCTATTGGTGACTGACACTTTGTTATGTATTTTCGTAGCAAAAGTTAAAGCAGGGTTCCACCCAAATTTTGAACAATATTTGTATGTATTCTCTTCCTTGCCTAGATGCTGACATGCCTTTAAAAAAATTTAAATCGCCGTAATTACCTTTTATTTTTCTATTCTTCTTTGCACTTCCTGGTTCTCCTCCCGTGGGAGTAGGCATGTTTCTAGCCTCTCCCAGACTCCTGGGAGCTAGTCTCAGGCTTCCCAGGATGTCACTGAGCATGTGCGAGAACGAGCAGTGAATGCTGGGAGCACAGCATTCACCACATCCAGGAAATAAATGGAAATAAATGCTTGTGGGCTTCAAATGCCCACAATGAAGATGGAAACCGCCTGCAGTGAATAATATAAGTTATTCTTTCCGACGAAATCTGACACAGGCAGATGTGTCAGATATGTGAGTATGTAATGCTGAGAAGAAAAGTTTGTGAATGAACTAAAAAAAAAAAAATATATAGATAGGTGGACCCCCGCTTTAAGGTCCTTCCTTCCCTTCCTTTCCTTCCTTCCTTTATTTCCTTCCCTTCCTTCCTTTCCTTTCCTTCCTTCCTTTATTTCCTTTCCTTCCTTCATTCCTTCCTTTTCTTCATTCCTTCCCTCCCTTCACTTCCTTTCCTTCCCTTCCTTCCTTCATTCCTTCCCTTCCTCCCTCCCTTCCTTTCTTCCTTCCTTCTTTCCTTTCCTTCCTTCCTTCCTTCCTTCCTACCATTCCTTCCCTTTCTTTCCTACCCTTCCTTCCCTTTCTTTCCTACCTTCCTTTATTTCCTTCCTTTCCTTCATTCCTTCCCTTCCCTCCATCCATTCCCATCCTTCCTTCCCTCCCCATCCTTCCTTCTCTTCCTCCCTTCCCATCCTTCCTTCCTTCCCTTCCTTCCTTCCTTGCTTGCTTCCTTCATATGTTTCGCTTTCTCTCATTCCTTCCTCCCTTCCTTTCCTTCTTTTCCCTTCCCTTCCTTTCTTCCTACCCTTCCTTTCTCTTCCTCCCTCCCCTTCCCATCTTTCCTTTCTCTTCCTCCCTCCCCTTCCCATCCTTCCTTCTCTTCCTCCCTACCCTTCCCATCCTTCCTTCTCTACCTCCCTTCCCATCCTTCCTTCTTTCCCTTCCTTCGCTTTCTTTCATTCCTTCTTTCTTTCCTTTCTTCCTTCCTTCCAGTTTCCTTCCTTCTTTCCCATTTCCTTCCTTCCTTCCTTCCTTCCTTCCTTCCTTCCTTCCTTCCTTCCTTCCTTCCTTCCTTCCTTCCTTCCTTCCTTCCTTCCCTTCCTTCCCTTCCTTCCCTTCCTTCCCTTCCTTCCCTTCCTTCTCTTCCCTTCTTTTTCCATGCATATATGTATTTAAAGGTAACCTGTTTTGTCTTGGAAGCATTTTTACTGGCATGTACAGTGGAAGATGTTTTTAATGACTACGAAAAAAAAAATCCTGGCAGCGGTGGGATTTGAACCTAAGCCTCTGAAGCCTTAACCACTTGACCACTGGGCACTTAAACCCCCTTCCTAACCAGACCAATATTTAGGTTTCGGTGCTCTCACATTTTGAACGACAGATACTCAGTCATGCAACACTGTACCAAGAGCTTTCTTTTAGTGGTATTTATTCACTGCTGGTTTTTTTATTTTTTGCGCTATAAATCAAGAAAGACTAAAAGTTTGATAAAAAAAGAAAAAAATTGTTTGTTTCTGTTAAAATTGATTGCAGAGTATTGGCAAGTATTGGTAGAGTATTGGCGAGTATTGGTAGAGTATTGGCAGAGTTTTGCATTGTTGCAGAGTATTGGCAGAGTTTTGCATTGTTGCAGAGTATTGGCAGAGTTTTGCAGTTTTGCAGAGTATTGGCAGAGTATTGCACAGTGTTGCAGAGTATTGCACAGTGTTGCAGAGTATTGCACCATGTTGCAGAGTATTGCACAGTGTTGCAGAGTATTGCAGTGTATTTACATTGAGCAGCACTGTGGGCACTAAACATCCAGCCCACAGCGCTGCTGCCATCTCTCCACCTCTCCCCCTCTCCCCTCGCACTGTACCGATCAATACACAGAGGGGAGGGAGGAACCGCCATCATGACATGACGGCGGTTTGTTTACATGTGATTGCTCCGTAATTTGACAAAATGATCACGTAGTAAACGGCCGCGATAAGCGGCTATTTACCGTGATCTGTGATGCACCGGGTCCTCCGGACCCGGTGGTCACGGATGTTCCCAGGTGCGCGCCCCAGGGGGCGCGCGGGAGCAACATTCTGGAATGACATCCCATGTACGTCCACCCAGAATAAGCCGACCGCGCTGTTGCCGTCTTTCGGCAATGGCCCGGACGGCAAGTGGTTAATCCAGCGCCTTAGACCACTCAGCCTCACTACCTACTGGTGACGGACAGTTTGTTATGTTTTTTCATAGCAAGGGTTAAAATCCTTCCTTCCTTCCCTTCCTTTCCTTCCTTCCTCCCTTCCCTTCCCTTCCCTTCCCTTCCTTTCCTTCCTTTATTTCCTTCCCTTCCTCCTTTCCTTCCTTCCTTCCTTCCTTCCTTCCTTCCTTCCTTCCTTCCTTCCTTCCTTCCTTCCTTCCTTCCTTCCTTCCTTCCTTCCTTCCCTCCTTCCTTCCCTCCTTCCCTCCTTCCTCCCTTCCCATCCTTCATTCTCTTCCTCCCCTCCCATCCTTCATTCTCTTCCTCCCTTCTCATCCTTCTTTCTCTTCCTCCCTTCCTCCTTTCCCATCCTTCCCTCTTTTCCTTCCTTCCCTTCCCATCCTTCTTTTCCTTCCTTCCTTCCTTCCTTCCTTCCTTCCTTCCTTCCTTCCTTCCTTCCTTCCTTCCTTCCTTCCTTCCTTCCTTCCTTCCTTCCTTCCTTCCTTCCTTCCTCCCTCCCTTCCTCCCTTCCTTTCTTCCCATTTTATTTCCTTCCTAACTTCCTTCTCGCCCTTCCTTCTACTACTTCCTTCCCTTTCTTCCTTCCTTTGGTCATTTCTTTCTTTCATGCTGACCAAAATCAATTGGAAGTTTTACAGACATCACCTAAGAGGGTTTTTCCCCCACTTTGGAGATATTTTCTATCAATTCCTGTTGTGTCTCTGGGACAGGAAGTGAAGGAAAATCTCCACAATGGAAACACAAAGCAAAAAATGAAAATTGTAACCAGTCCCTATGTGAAAAAAATGGACCACCTGCAAAGGTTTGCAAACTTCTTAGCGGCAATGGGATTTTATTGATACATTATATATACATAAAATAGATACATAAATGATCTGTTTGATGCAAATATTTATTAAGTGCACATTTTTTTTAAATACATTTTTGTTTCTATGTATAATTTGTAAATACAGTAGTAGATACAGACAATTTACATAAATATAGTACTGGGGGTTATGATAACATATTGGGAATGATAATATTCTGTTTAGTATAAAGATAATATACTGAGAGTGATGATAGTCTGATGGGAGTTATGATAATAAATTGGGTGATAATATTCTGTTAGTAGTAATAACAACATATTGGGAGCGACAATTGTCTGTTGGGAGTTATGATAATATATTAGGAGTGAAAATAATCTTTTGGGAGTAATAATATAATGTTGGGATTGATTACGGTCTTTTGGGAGGTATGACAATACGTTGGGAGTGATAATAGCCTATTGAGAGTTTTGGTAATCTGTCAGGAGCTATGGTAATGTACAAGAAGTGATAGTAGTCTGTTAGGAGTTGTTTTTGTTTTATATGATAGGAGTTATGATAGTTTGTTGATTGTTATATTAGTCTGTAGGGAGTTATGATGATCTGTGGGGAGTTATAATAGTATATTGGGAGTGATAATAGTCTGTTGAAAGTTACAATAATGTATTGGTAATGATAATAGTTTGTTGGTAGATATAATAATAATAATAATTATTATTATTATACAGGATTTATATAGCACCAACAGTTTGCACAGTGCGTTTCAACACGAGGGCAGACAGTACAGTTACAATACAATTCAATACAGGAGGAATCAGAGGGCTCTGCTCGTTAGAGCTTACAATCTAAGAGGGAGGGTCAAGTGATACAAAAGGTAATAACTGCGGGGGATGTGCTGATGTAGAAAGTGGAAATACAGTTTGGTAGAGGTGGGATAGGCTTCTTTGAAGAGTTTTCAGGGATCGCCTAAAAGTAGACAGAGTAAGAGATAGTCAGAAAGATTGGGGTAGGGAGTTCCATAGAATGGGAGAGGCTCAAGAGAAATCCTGGAGGCGAGCATAGGAGAAGGTGACAAGGGAGCTAGAGAGCCGGAGGTCTTGGGAGGAATGTAGAGAACGATTTTTAATAGATTTGAAATTATAATAGTCTGTTGAGAGTTGTGATAGTATATTGGGAGTGATAAAAATCTGTTGGGGGTTATAATGATCAGTTAGGAGTGATAATAGTCAGTTGAGAGTTCAGATAATATATTGGAAATTATAAGAGTTTGCTGGAAGTTATAATAAAATATTGGGAGTGATAGAAGCCTGTTGGGAGTTATAATAATTTATTGGAAATGATAATAGTTTGTCCGAAGTTATAATAATATATTGGGATTTATAATAGTTTGTTGTCAATTATGAGCTCAAAAGTTTGCATACCCTGGCAGACATTGTGAAATTTTGGCATTGATATTGAAAATATGACTGATCATGCCAAAAAACTGTCTTTTATTCAAGGATAGTGATCACATGAAGCCATTTATTATCACATAGTTTTTTGGATCCTTTTTAAATCATAATGATAACAGAAATTACCCAAATGGTCCTGATAAAAAGTTTACATACCCTGAAATGTTTGGCTTTGGTACAGACACAGAAGGTGGCACACACAGATAAAACTGCACTTAAAGGTTAATTTCTCACATTTGTGGCATTTTAAATCACAATCAGTGTCTGTGTATAAATAGTCAATGAGTTTTATAGCTCTCACATGGATGCACTAAGCAGGCTAGACACTGCGCCATGAAGAGGTAGAAAAGAACAGTCAAAAGACCTGCGTAACAAGGTAATGGAACTTTATAAAGATGGAAAAGGATATAAAAAGACACCCAAAGCCTTGAATATGCCAGTCAGTACTATTTAATCCCTTATTAAGAAGTGGAAAATTAGGGGCTTTTTTGATACCAAGCCAAGGTCAGGTAGACCAAGAAAGATTGCAGCCACAACTGGTAGAATAATTGCCCAGGATACAAAGAAAAACCCACAGGTAACCTCAGGAGAAACACAGGCTGCTCTGGAAAAAGATGGTGTGGCTGATTTTAACCACTTCAGCCCCGGAAGGATTTACCCCCTTCCTGACCAGAGCGTTTTTTGCGATTCGGCACTGCGTCGCTTTAACTGACAATTGCGCGGTCTTGCGACGTGGCTCCCAAACAAAATTGACGTCCTTTTTTTCCCACAAATAGAGCTTTCTTTTGGTGGTATTTGATCGCCTCTGCGATTTTTATTTTTTGCGCTATAAACAAAATAAGAGCGACAATTTTGAAAAAAACGCATTATTTTTTACATTTTGCTATAATAAATATCCCCCAAAAATATATAAAAAAAACATTTTTTTTCTTCAGTTTAGGCCGATACGTATTCTTCTACATATTTTTGGTAAAAAAAAATCGCAATAAGCGTTTATTAATTGGTTTGCGCAAACGTTATAGTGTTTACTAAATAGGGGATAGTTATATGGCATTTTTATTAATAATATTTTTTTTACTAGTAATGGCGGCGATCAGCGATTTTTATTGTGACCGTGATGTTATGGCAGACATGTCGGACATTTTTGACACATTTTTGGGACCATTGTCATTTATACAGCGATCAGTGCGATTAAAAATGCACTGATTACTGTGTAAATGACACTGGCAGTGAAGGGGTTAACCACTAGGGGGCAGGGAGGGGTTAAGTGTGTCCTAGGGGAGTGATTACTAACTGTAGGGGGATGGGCTGTGTGGGTGACGTCACTGATCTCTGCTCCGATGACAGGGAGCAGAGATCGAGTGACACTTGTCACTAGGCAGAACGGGGAAATGCTGTTTACAACGGCATCTCCCCGTTCATCCGCTCCGTGAGGCGATCGTGGGTCTCCACGCGGCGATCGAGTCTGCGGGACCCGCGACCCGACTCACGGAGCTCCCGGCCGGCGCGCGCGCACGCACGGGCACGGCGGGAAATTCAAATGGACGTACAGGTACGCCCATTTGCCCAGCCGTGCCGCTCTGCCGACGTACATCGGCGCGCGCCGGTCGGCAAGCGGTTAAGGAGCACAATTCAATGATTGTTCAATGATATTTGAACAAAAAAAAGCTGAATGGTTGAGCTTCCAGAAGGAAGCCTTTACTGGGCCAATGCCACAAAAAAGTCAAATGAGGCATGTCAAGGTGTTGTTGGACATATTGTAACCAGGCTTTTTTGTGGAACTTGTGCAATAAAGGCTTCTTTCTGGCAACTTGACCATGCAGCTCTTTTTGTTCAAGTATCATCGTATTGTGCTCCTTAAAAACAACCACACCATCTTTTTCCAGAGGAGCCTGTATTTCTCCTGAGGTTACCTGTAGGTTTTTCTTTGTATCCCGAACAGTTCCTGTGGCAGTTGTGGCTGAAATCTTTCTTGATCTACCTGACCTTGGATTGGTATCAAGAGATTCCCAAATGTTCCACTTCTTATTAAGTGATTGAACAGTACTGACTGGCATATTCACTCATTGACTATTTATACACAGAGACTAATTGTGATTTAAAAAGCCACAAATGTGCTAAATTAACCTTTAATTGCCATTTTAACCTGTGTGTGCCACCTTCTGTGTCTGTACCACGGCTAAACAATCCAGGGTATATAAACTTTTTATCAGGGCCATTTGGGTGATTTCTGTCATCATTATGATTTAAAAAGGACTAAAAAACGTGATAATAAATGGCTTCATGTGATCATTATCCTTAAATAAAAGACAGTTTTTTGGCATGATCAGTCGTATTTTCAATATTAATGCCAAAATTTCACAATTTCTGCCAGGGTATGCAAACTTGTGAGCACAACTGTATATTGGGAGTGATAATAGTCTGTTGGGACTTATAATACAAATATATTGGGAGTGATAATAATCTGTAGGGAGTTATGAGAATATATTATTAATAATATTAGTCTGTTTGGAGTTATGAGAATATATTGGAGATGATATTAGTCTGTTGGGTGTAATAATAATAATAGCAATAATAATAATAATAATAATAATAATAATAATAGTATATTGGGAATGATAATCGGTAGGGAGTTATGATAATATTTTGGTGGTGATATTAGTCTGTTGGGAGTTATAATAATAATATTATTGGGAGTGATAATAGTTTGGATAAGCTTCTGGTAGTTCTAATAGTCTGTTTGGAGTGTTGACAAAATACTGGGAGTGATATTAGTCTGTTGAGAATTATAATAATATTATTGGGAGTGATAATAGTTTGTTGGGATTTAAGAAAATATATTGTTAATAATAATAGTCTGTTGGGAGTTATATTAATAATAATAATAACATATTGGGCGTGATAATAATCTGTAGGGAGTTGTGATAATATATTGGGAATAATAACAGTCTGTTGAGAGTTATGAAAATATATTGGAAATGATAATAGTCTGTTGGGCGTTTTGATAGTATAGAAATTGAGGATAATATATTGGGAGTGATATTAGTCTGTTGGGAGTTCTGATAATATATTGGGAGTGATATTAGTCTGTTGGGAGTTCTGATAATATATTGGGAGTGATATTAGTCTGTTGGGAGTTATGATAATATATTGGGAGTGATATCAGTCTGTTGGGAGTTCTGATAATATATTGGGAGTGATATCCGTCTGTTGGGAGTTAAAGTAATAATATATTGAAAATTATAATAGTTTTGATAATCTTCTGGTAGTTATATTAGCCTGTTTATAGTTCTAATAGTCTGTTGGGAGCTCTGACAAAATACTGGGAGTGATAAAAGTCTGTAGAGAGTTGTGGTGATCTGTTGGGATCTTTGATATCACAGCTGTGCATACTAGTACACATAGCTCCTCATCAGCCGGGGTCCTGCAGGTTGCCCCATGGTGGTGAATTCAGTTCCAGTATTTAGATAATTACAGAGGCCGGACTGGTAATTTCATTTCTCCGCCCTGCTGCTCTGTCCCCATTCTCTTCTCTCAGTCCTCCTCCTCCCTCCCTATGACCATTCATGTGGCACTGCAATGCCTGATTACCCCCTACCTTTCCGGTACAGCCCCCCTTGCATGTCTATTGTGGCCACAGGCCCACCTGCCATGCCTCCCCCAACAATTCATTAAGGAGTTCCCACCTCCCGTCTTTAGATGCATTTCAGCGTTGCTGGCTTGTGCCTAATCCTGTAATGAGCGCTCAGTCTGGGGCAGGTTGGGGAGAAGCGTGCCGTGTTGCAGGTGTCCATGGCTGGACATTTTTGTAACCCATGTCTGCCAAATAAGCTTTGAGCTGACCATACACTAGTATGCACCGTACACACGGTCGGACTTTGTTCGGACATTCCGACAACAAAATCCTAGGATTTTTTCCGTCGGATGTTGGCTCAAACTTGTCTTGCATACACACGGTCACACAAAGTTGTCGGAAAATCCGATCGTTCTGAACGTGGTGACGTAAAACACGTACGTCGGGACTATAAACGGGGCAGTGGCCAATAGCTTTCATCTCTTTATTTATTCTGAGCATGCGTGGCACTTTGTCCGTCGGATTTGTGTACACACGATCGGAATTTCCGACAACGGATTTTGTTGTCGGAAAATTTTATCTCCTGCTCTCCAACTTTGTGTGTCGGTAAATCCGATGGAAAATGTCCGATGGAGCCCACACACGGTCGGAATTTCTGACAACACGCTCCGATCGGAAAATCCGACCGTGTGTACGGGGCAGTAGTGTTTCAAACAAAACGTTCCTATGATATTCTTAGAAAATTTGTGAAAATCATTATACTGTATATTGGGATTAAAGGACTTTCCCAAATAAAATATGCTGATCTAAATGAATGAATTCAAGAAAAAATTCCCACGCTCACGCTCCATCAAATTTTCTTGTCATTGTGGTCCAAAATGAACTTCAAGTTGACCCTACTAATCATTAGAAAATCAAAGAAACGTTCCCAAAAGGAAACATTTCTAATGAAATTCTACGTATGTATGGCCAGCTTTAGATCCAACGTAACAATCCATTCCATTTTTATCTATTCAGGTAGGCCCGTGTATTACGTAACTGATGGTACATCTAAAGGAGAATGTTCAATTACACTATACAAATAAATGCCAAGGCAACTCATGGAATTCAACTCTCTTTATTGTAACAAAATAGCAAAGGCTTAAAAAAAGTTAAAAAAAATGTAAAGAACATCCGGATGCTTTCTTAAGGCTTTGAAATACAGGAACTCAACTTCTGGAACCCGACTCACACAGAATAGATTATGAATGAACTTCCTTGTCTAAGTCCATCCCAATGATTTGTCCTGGGTTATCCCTATCTGCACATACACTCACTGGCCACTTTATTAGGTAACACAAATTGCTAACCAGCCAATCACATGGCAGCAACTCAATGCATTTAAGCATCTAGACGTGGTGAAGACGACTTGTGAAGTTCAAACCGAGCATCGGAATGAGGAAGAAAGGGGATTTAATTGACTTTGAACTTGGCATGATTGTTGGTGCCAGATGGGCTGGTCTGAGTATTTCAAAAACTGCTGATCTACTGGGATTTTCACACACAACCATCTCTCGGGTTTACAGAGAATGGTCTGAAAAAGAGAAAATATCCAGTGAGCGGAAGTTGTGTGGAGGAAAAGGCCTTGTTGATGTCAGAGATCAGAGGAGAATGGGCAGACTGGTTCCAGATGATAGAAAGGCAACAGTAACTCAAATAACCACTTGGTACAACCAAAGTATACAGATTACCATCTCTATATGTACAATACATAGAACCTTGAAGAAGATGGGCTACAGCAGCAAAAGACCACACCGGGTGCCACTCCTGTCAGCTAAGAACAGGAAACTGAGGCTACAATTTGCACAAGCTCACCAAAATTGGACAATAGAAGATTGGAAAAATGTTTCCTGGGCTGATGAGTCTCGTTTTCAGCTGCGACATTCAGATGGTAAGGTCAGAATTGGGCATAAACAACATGAAAGCATGGATCCATCCTGCCTTGTATCACTGGTTCAGGCTGGTGGTGGTATAATGGTGTGAGGGATATTTTCTTGGCACACTTTGGACCCCTGAGTACCAATTGAGCATTGTTTAAACACCACGGCCTACCTGAGTATTGTTGCTGATCATCTCCATCCCTTTATGACTACAGTATGTGTACCCAAAGTGGTCTCCGGTACCCAATGCGTTTTGGTTCAAGCACCTTCGTCAGGGGTATTTGGTAAGAGTATATACAGTCATAGTTTTGTCTTACATGCAAAATGTTCCATCATGCAACTTGAACAGATAAACGAGACACTGCCAGCGGGGTGCCAATAGGTGCCCACCAAGAACACCATTATCACACGGAAGTATTAGAAAGAAAAGCTCGCCTATTTAGTTTGCCTGGTGATCACAGGAAAGGTTGAGCGGGAGCCAATGACTGCACTGCTATTAATTAATCCAATCAAGAGCCAGGACCCTGTGGAGAGAGGGACAGCACATTCTCGCCGAGGGAAATACGGGGCTCAGGTTAGTAAAACGGGGGGGGGGGGGGCTGGGGGGAACGGTAAATGCCAGATGTTTTTCACCTTATTGCATAGGATGCATTAAGGTGAAAAAACACGAGGGTTTACAACCCCTTTAACATAACCAACATTTTGATACACTAAATATTTTAGGTCTATTCTATAAAGAACATTTCCACACATGCAGTCTAGACACAAATATCATGTTTCCAAGAATTATCAGCAGCAAATGCATTGGTGGTTCAGTGGTAGAATTCTCGCCTGCCACGCGGGAGGCCCGGGTTCGATTCCCGGCCAATGCAGTTCATACTTTTTTTGCCATGTAATATTAATAGAACAGTCCTTTACATGTTGTACTCCACCTCTAGCTGCTCGATTCTTGTAGCTGCAAAGTTTACATTGTGAATGTGGACAGGCACGCTATGTTAGGTTATGTTCTCAACGTATCTCCTTCAGAAGCTAATTGCTGATTATTGAACAGTGCAAGGCGCCCAGCCTAAATACATTGAAACTGAAAGTAAGAAGCAGAAACCACAAGACACTGATGAGTTGCAGGTGGCTTTTCTGAAACATTTTACTTTGCTGAATACTGTTTTGAAACTCAGTGAGGACAACAGAGACATGAAGCCCTTCTCTGCACTTTTTCCAGTTCCCTGCCCCTGTTCTCGGCGTCCCCTGCCGACATCGCTGGACCCCGGGACAGGTAAGTGGCAATGTATTAAAAGTCAGCAGCTGCGTTATTTGTAGCTGCTGGCTTTTAATATTTTTTTTTTTGGCGGTGTGGGTGAACCCCCGCTTTAAATATAGGCACCACATTGGCCCTACGCCAATCCAGTGGTACTATGCCAGTCATTAAAGAGTCAGTGGTCAGTGGAAGGAAGGGTGCCCTTGTATCAATGGTCAGTAGGAGGAATGGTGCCTCTGTGTCAGTGGTCGGTGGGAGTAATGGTGCCCCTGTGTCAGTGGGAGGAATTATAAGAATCAAGTATTCCGCGCTCAGGACAAATGTAAAAGGAACTGCAGCCCCCCAGAAAAAGAAAATCACCAAGGTGAAATACAAACAATAAAAAACTCTAATAGGGGAATTGGCGCTGTTCAAAAAATCTGTATATCCTAAAAGTAAAAGGTGTGTGTGCATAAAGGTGCATCAACAAATAGAAATCCTATAAAGGTGCTAGAACCTATGAAATGTGTGTGCCACCAAAGCTGTAATCATGCAAAACACCACAAAAAATAGTGAAAATTAGACATCAATTTCATCCACTGTGAAAGTCCAAATAATAAATGTTCAAAACAGTGTGACACCATATATCAAAATGACAACTATTAATTCTCCAGAAATGACAAAAAATCCCAAAAATGATAAAAAAGTATGTGAAATGAAAAACAAAAAAATGTTTAAATATGCAAAAAATATGTTTTTCAAAGGAAAAAGTCTGTAGTAAAATAACGATGTGTGCATCCAAATAATCCAATAAAAGTTGTCCTATGAATGTGAAAAAAAGTCTGTGCATCCAAATAATTCCATAGAAGTCTTGATTACTGCTGTGACTGGTGCTATCCGTCTTCTATTGTACCCCCACTTGTGCCCTCACTCACCGGAGCGCCCAACCCCTGCAGGGGTATTAGGCATGTAAATGTGAATCCAGTAGCGATGTTCCTTATTGATCGGTGTTCCTCTCTGTGATTTCCTGGTCTCCTTTCCCCGTATATCACTGTTGTCCTCTTAGTGATCTCCACCGGAATATATCCATATGTTATGAGAAAAAAGGAGCCTCATAGCGTAAATCCAAAAAGGTATAGGTTTATTAAAACAATAAAATCATTAAAACTGGAGCTGACAGTGCTCCGCTGGCTGGCTCAAAGCCAATCATCGCAGCAACAATGTGGTAGCGGCGTGCGTTCCACAGCCTGCCTACCAACCCGGAAGCCTAAGCAAAGCCAGGAGCTGAAGCGACGTATGCATACCATGTGACCATGCCTTACACGTTTCATCATCAAGACGTCATCTAAGGCGTGGCCATCTTTTTTTAGTGGGAGGAATTATATCTCTTGGTCAGTGGAAGGAATAGTGCCTCTGTGTCAATAGTCAGTGGAGAGAATGGTCTCTTTGTGTCAGTGGTCAGTGGAAGGAATGGTGCTTCTGTGTCAGTGGAAGGAATGGTGTCTTTGAGTCAGTGGAAGGCATGGTGTCTTTGAGTCAGTTTCAGTGGAGAGAATGGTCTCTCTGTGTTGGTCAGTGTAAGGAATGGTGCCTCTGTGTCAGTGGTCAGTGGAAGGAATGGTGCCTCTGTGTCAGTGGTCAGCGGGAGGAATGGTGCTTCTGTGTCAATGGTCAGTGGAAGGAATGGCGTCCCTGTGTAGTGGGAGAAATTATACTTCTTGGTCAGTGGAAGGAATGGTGCCCCTAAGTCAATGGTTAGTGGGAGGAATGGTGCCTCTGTGTCAGTGGTCAGTGGAAGGAATGGTGCCTCTGTGTCAGTGGTCAGTGGAAGGAATGGTGCCTCTGTGTCAGTGGTCAGTGGGAGGAATGGTGCCTCTGTGTCAGTGGTCAGTGGGAGGAATGGTGCCCCTATGTCAATGGTCAGTGGGAGGAATGGTGCCTCTGTGTCAGTGGTCAGTGGAAGGAATGGTGCTTCTGTGTCAGTGGTCAGTGGAAGGAATGGTGCCTCTGTGTCAGTGGTCAGAGGGAGGAATGGTGCCTCTGTGTCAGTGGTCAGTGGGAGGAATGGTGCCTCTTGTCAATGGTCAGTGGGAGGAATGGTGCCTCTGTGTCAGTGATCAGTATGAGGAATGGTGTTTCTGTGTCAGTGGTCAGTGGAAGCAATGATGCTCCTGTTTCAGTGGTCAGTGGAAGGCATGGTGCTCCCGTGTCAGTGGTCAGTGTGAGGAATGGTGCCCCTGTGTCAGTGGTCAGTGTGAGGAGTGGTACACTAAACAATATACAATAAACAATAAAGATATACTCTATAAGGAACAGGTCTATAAGGAACAGGTCTATATGGAACAGGTCTATATGGAAGTCTAGATACAAATATCATGCTTCCAACACAATGAAAAGCACAAGCATTGGTGGTTCAGTGGTAGAATTCTCGCCTGCCACGCGGGAGGCCCGGGTTCGATTCCCGGCCAATGCAGTCAATCTTTTTTGCCATGTGATAATAATAAAGCAGTCCTTTACATGTTGTAATCCACCCACCTCTAGCTGCTCGCTTCTTGTAGCTGCAAAGTTTACATTGTGAATGTGGACAGGCACGCTATGTTAGGTTATGTTCTCAACGTATCTCCTTCAGAAGCTAATTGCTGATTATTGAACAGTGCAAGGCGCCCAGCCTAAATACATTGAAACTGAAAGTAAGCAACAGAAACCACAAGACACTGTGGTCAGTGGGAGGAATGGTGCTCCTGTGTCAGTGGGAGGAATGGTGCCCCTGTGTCAGTGGTCAGTGGGAGGAATGGTGCCCCTGTGTCAGTGGTCAGTGTGAGGAATGGTACCCATGTGTCAGTGGTCAGTGAAAGCAATGATGCTCCTGTTTCAGTGGTCAGTGGAAAGAATGGTGCTCCTGTGTCAGTGGTCAGGGTGAGGAATGGTGCCCCTGTGTCAGTGGTCAGTGTGAGGAATGGTGCCCCTGTGTCAGTGGTCAGTGTGAGGAATGGTGCCCCTGTGTCAGTGGTCAGTGTGAGGAATGGTGCCCCTGTGTCAGTGGTCAGTGGAAGGAATGGTGCCCCTGTGTCAGTGGTCAGTGGAAGGAATGGTGCCCCTGTGTCAGTGGTCAGTGTGAGGAATGGTATCCCTGTGTCAGTGGTCAGTGGAAAGAATGGTTCCCCTGTGTCAGTGGTCAGTATGAGGAATGGTGCCCCTGTGTCAGTGGTCAGTGGAAGGAATGGTGCCCCTGTGTCAGTGGTCAGTGTGAGGAATGGTATCCCTGTGTCAGTGGTCAGTGGAAAGAATGGTTCCCCTGTGTCAGTGGTCAGTATGAGGAATGGTGCCCCTGTGTCAGGGTTCGATTCCCGGCCAATGCAGTCAATCTTTTTTGCCATGTGATAATAATAAAGCAGTCCTTTACATGTTGTAATCCACCCACCTCTAGCTGCTCGCTTCTTGTAGCTGCAAAGTTTACATTGTGAATGTGGACAGGCACGCTATGTTAGGTTATGTTCTCAACGTATCTCCTTCAGAAGCTAATTGCTGATTATTGAACAGTGCAAGGCGCCCAGCCTAAATACATTGAAACTGAAAGTAAGCAACAGAAACCACAAGACACTGTGGTCAGTGGGAGGAATGGTGCTCCTGTGTCAGTGGGAGGAATGGTGCCCCTGTGTCAGTGGTCAGTGGAAGGAATGGTGCCCCTGTGTCAGTGGTCAGTGGGAGGAATGGTGCCCCTGTGTCAGTGGTCAGTGTGAGGAATGGTACCCCTGTGTCAGTGGTCAGTGAAAGCAATGATGCTCCTGTTTCAGTGGTCAGTGGAAAGAATGGTGCTCCTGTGTCAGTGGTCAGGGTGAGGAATGGTGCCCCTGTGTCAGTGGTCAGTGTGAGGAATGGTGCCCCTGTGTCAGTGGTCAGTGTGAGGAATGGTGCCCCTGTGTCAGTGGTCAGTGTGAGGAATGGTGCCCCTGTGTCAGTGGTCAGTGGAAGGAATGGTGCCCCTGTGTCAGTGGTCAGTGGAAGGAATGGTGCCCCTGTGTCAGTGGTCAGTGTGAGGAATGGTATCCCTGTGTCAGTGGTCAGTGGAAAGAATGGTTCCCCTGTGTCAGTGGTCAGTATGAGGAATGGTGCCCCTGTGTCAGTGGTCAGTGGAAGGAATGGTGCCCCTGTGTCAGTGGTCAGTGTGAGGAATGGTATCCCTGTGTCAGTGGTCAGTGGAAAGAATGGTTCCCCTGTGTCAGTGGTCAGTATGAGGAATGGTGCCCCTGTGTCAGTGGTCAGTGGGAGGAATTGTGCCTCTGTTTCAATGGCCAGTGAAAGGAATGGCGCTCTTGTGTCAGTGGTCAGTGGAAGGAATGGTGCCCCTGTGTCAGTGGTCAGTGTGTGGAATGGTACCCCTGTGTCAGTGGTCATTTAAAGGAATGGTGTCTCTGTGTCAGTGATCAGTGTGAGGAATGGTGTTCCTGTGTCAGTGGTCAATGTGAGGAATGGTGCCTCTGTTTCAATGGCCAGTGAAAGGAATGGCATTCTTGTGTCAGTGGTCAGTGGGAGTCATGGTGTTCCTGTGTCAGTGGTCAGTGTGAGGAATGGTGTCTCTGTGTCAGTGATCAGTGTGAGGAATGGTGTCTCTGTGTCAGTATGAGGAATGGTGTTCCTGTGTCAGTGATCAGTATGAGGAATAGTGTCTCTGTGTCTCTGTGTCAGTGGTCAGTGTGAGGCATGGTGCCCCTGTGTCAGTGGTCAGTGTGAGGAATGGTCCCCCTGTGTCAGTGGTCAGTGTGAGGAATGGTGCCCCTGTGTCAGTGGTCAGTGTGAGGAATGGTGCCCCTGTGTCAGTGGTCAGTGGAAGGAATGGTGCCCCTGTGTCAGTGGTCAGTGGAAGGAATGGTGCCCCTGTGTCAGTGGTCAGTGGAAGGAATGGTGCCCCTGTGTCAGTGGTCAGTGGAAAGAATGGTTCCCCTGTGTCAGTGGTCAGTATGAGGAATGGTGCCCCTGTGTCAGTGGTCAGTGGAAGGAATGGTGCCCCTGTGTCAGTGGTCAGTGTGAGGAATGGTATCCCTGTGTCAGTGGTCAGTGGAAAGAATGGTTCCCCTGTGTCAGTGGTCAGTATGAGGAATGGTGTTCCTGTGTCAGTGGTCAGTATGAGGAATGGTGTTCCTGTGTCAGTGATCAGTATGAGGAATAGTGTCTCTGTGTCTCTGTGTCAGTGGTCAGTGTGAGGAATGGTGCCCCTGTGTCAGTGGTCAGTGTGAGGAATGGTCCCCCTGTGTCAGTGGTCAGTGTGAGGAATGGTGCCCCTGTGTCAGTGGTCAGTGTGAGGAATGGTGCCCCTGTGTCAGTGGTCAGTGGAAGGAATGGTGCCCCTGTGTCAGTGGTCAGTGTGAGGAATGGTATCCCTGTGTCAGTGGTCAGTGGAAAGAATGGTTCCCCTGTGTCAGTGGTCAGTATGAGGAATGGTGCCCCTGTGTCAGTGGTCAGTGGAAGGAATGGTATCCCTGTGTCAGTGGTCAGTGGAAAGAATGGTTCCCCTGTGTCAGTGGTCAGTATGAGGAATGGTGCCCCTGTGTCAGTGGTCAGTGGGAGGAATTGTGCCTCTGTTTCAATGGCCAGTGAAAGGAATGGCGCTCTTGTGTCAGTGGTCAGTGGAAGGAATGGTGCCCCCGTGTCAGTGGTCAGTGTGTGGAATGGTACCCCTGTGTCAGTGGTCATTTAAAGGAATGGTGTCTCTGTGTCAGTGATCAGTGTGAGGAATGGTGTTCCTGTGTCAGTGGTCAATGTGAGGAATGGTGCCTCTGTTTCAATGGCCAGTGAAAGGAATGGCATTCTTGTGTCAGTGGTCAGTGGGAGTCATGGTGTTCCTGTGTCAGTGGTCAGTGTGAGGAATGGTGTCTCTGTGTCAGTGATCAGTGTGAGGAATGGTGTCTCTGTGTCAGTATGAGGAATGGTGTTCCTGTGTCAGTGGTCAGTATGAGGAATGGTGTTCCTGTGTCAGTGATCAGTATGAGGAATAGTGTCTCTGTGTCTCTGTGTCAGTGGTCAGTGTGAGGAATGGTGCCCCTGTGTCAGTGGTCAGTGTGAGGAATGGTCCCCCTGTGTCAGTGGTCAGTGTGAGGAATGGTGCCCCTGTGTCAGTGGTCAGTGTGAGGAATGGTGCCCCTGTGTCAGTGGTCAGTGGAAGGAATGGTGCCCCTGTGTCAGTGGTCAGTGGAAGGAATGGTGCCCCTGTGTCAGTGGTCAGTGTGAGGAATGGTATCCCTGTGTCAGTGGTCAGTGGAAAGAATGGTTCCCCTGTGTCAGTGGTCAGTATGAGGAATGGTCCCTGCACTTTTTTCCTGCAAATCTAATGCGAGTTCAGCCATAAAACTGTATGGCTGAACTCGCATCTCACAGACATTGCATGTGATTGGCCCCGCAGGTGCGGATGCGAATCACATGCGATATCTGTGTGACGCAGTAGTGTGAACCTGGCCCGAAGGATTGTTCAATTAGATTGCAAAGTGGCAGATTTGTCAATGATGTCTTGGCTGTACAGAGTTTAGTATAAAATAGCCACCACAGAAACATGCGGGTGGGGACTTTTTCCCTGCTTAAGGCTCTGTTCACATCTAGGCATTTTTGGGTGTTTTTCTGCTTTAAGCCTCAGCTCTAAAAATGCCCAACAAGACAAATCCCATTCACATCTGAGCGTTCTGTTCCCTAAAGCAAAATGCCGTTCCTCAAAAAAAGTACATGAGCTTCTTTTTTGCCAGATTACAGGCGTTTTACTGCTTTTATATTGGTGAGCTTTTAACCTTGAAAACACCTGTACAAAAACTCTGCAAAAACACCCAAAAAAACACCAGAAAAAAATGCAGGGAAATAACCCTGAAAAAAAAAGTCTGTAAAACAGCAAGGTGTGAACAGAGCCTTAGGATCCGAGAATGAGTAGCTCAGATTTCCCTGAGTCAAAATTAACATAACAAACATTTTGGTACACTAAACGATATACAATAAACAATAAAGATATACTGTATAAGGAACAGGTCTATAAGGAACAGGTCTATCAAGTCTAGATACAAATATCATGCTTCCAACAAATGCTGCAGCACATGCATTGGTGGTTCAGTGGTAGAATTCTCGCCTGCCACGCGGGAGGCCCGGGTTCGATTCCCGGCCAATGCAGTCAATCATTTTTGCCATGTGATAATAATATAGCAGTCCTTTACATGTTGTACTCCACCCACCTCTAGCTGCTCGCTTCTTGTAGCTGCAAAGTTTACATTGTGAATGTGGACAGGCACGCTATGTTAGGTTATGTTCTCAACGTATCTCCTTCAGAAGCTAATTGCTGATTATTGAACAGTGCAAGGCGCCCAGCCTAAATACATTGAAACTGAAAGTAAGAAACAGAAACCACAAGACACTGATGAGTTGCAGGTGGCTTGTCTGAAACATTTTACTTTGCTGAAAACTATTTTGAAACTCAGTGAGGACAACAGAGACAAGAAGAGGACTTTTCATTCTTAGGACTGAAGAGATTGTATTCACATATTAGCACAACGAGGGCTTGTAATGACTTGTACAGAGAATGCTGTTCTCAGCTTTGCTGTACTATGATTGGAAAACATTTTGAATCCTGAGTAAATGGTGCCACTGTATCAGTGGGAAGATTTGTACCCCTGTGTCCGTGGTCAGTAGTAGTCAGTAATAACAAATTACTCCAGGTCAGTGGTCAGCGGGAAGAATGGTGACCTTGTGTCATAGTTAGATAGTTAGTCTGGCTGATCAAAGACACAAGTCCATCTAGTATAGGCAAAAAAGTATTTAGTCAGCCACCAATTGTGCAAGTTCTCCTACTTAAAAAGATGAGAGAGGCCTGTAATTGTCATCATAGGTATACCTCAACTATGAGAGACAAAATGTGGAAACAAATCCAGACAATCACATTGCCTGATTTTTGAAAGAATTTATTTGCAAATTATGGTGGAAAATAAGTATTTGGTCACCTACAAACAAGCAAGATTTCTGGCTCTCACAGACCTGTATCTTCTTCTTTAGGAGGCTCCTCTGTCCTCCACTCATTACCTGTATTAATGGCACCTGTTTGAACTTGTTATCAGTATAAAAGACACCTGTCCACAACCTCAAACAGTTACACTCCAAACTCCACTATGGTGAAGACCAAAGAGCTGTCGAAGGAAACAAAATTGTAGACCTGCACCAGGCTGGGAAGACTGAATCTGCAATAGGCAAGCAGCTTGGTGTGAAGAAATCAACTGTGGGAGCAATAATTAGAAAATGGAAGACATACAAGACCACTGATAATCTCTCTCGATCTGGGGCTCCACGCAAGATCTCACCACGTGGGGTCAAAATGACCAAAAGAACAGTGAGCAAAAATCCCAGAACCACACGGGGGGACCTAGTGAATGATCTGCAGAGAGCTGGGACCAACGTAACAAAGTCTACCATCAGTAACACACTACGCCGCCAGGGACTCAGATCCTGCAGTGCCAGACGTGTCCCCCTGCTTAAGCCAATACATGTCCGGGCCCGACTGAGGTTTGCTAGAGAGCATTTGGATGATCCAGAAGAGGATTGGGAGAATGTCATATGGTCAGATGAAACCAAAGTAGAACTGTTTGGTAGAAACACAACTCGTCGTGTTTGGAGGAGAGAGAATGCTGAGTTGCAACCAAAGAACACCATACCTACTGTGAACCATGGGGGTGGCAACATCATGCTTTGGGACTGTTTCTCTGCAAAGGGAACAGGACGACTGATCCGTGTACATGAAAGAATGAATGGGGCCATGTATCGTGAGATTTTGAGTGCAAACCTCCTCCCATCAGCAAGGGAATTGAAGATGAAACGTGTCTGGGTCTTTCAGCATGACAATGATCCCAAACACACCACCCGGGCAACGAAGGAGTGGCTTCGTAAGAAGCATTTCAAGGTCCTGGAGTGGCCTAGCCAGTCTCCAGATCTCAACCCCATAGAAAACCTTTGGAGGGAGTTGAAAGTCCGTGTTGCCCAGCGACAGCCCCAAAACATCACTGCTCTAGAGGAGATCTGCATGGAGGAATGGGCCAACATACCAGCAACAGTTGGCCTTTTTATGAACTGGTGCCCAAAACTGAACTGCATATTCCAGATGAGGTCTTACTAATGATTTGTACAGGGGCAAAATGATATCTCTCTCTCTGGATTCCATACCTCTCCTAATACAAGAAAGGACTTTGCTCGCTTTGGAAACTGCAGCTTGGCATTGCATGCTATTATTAAGCTTATGATCTACCAGAACACTCGGGTCCTTCTCCACTATTGATTCCCCCAGTTGTACCCCACCTAGTATGTAAAGGGCATTTTCACCCCCTTCCTGCCCAAGCCAATTTTCAGTTTTTTCAGCGCTGTCAAACTTTGAATGACAATTGCGCGGTCATGCAACACTGTACCCAAATGAAATTTGTATTATTTTCTCCCCACAAATAGAGCTTTCTTTTGGTGGTATTTGATCATCTCTGCGGTTTTTATTTTTTTGTGCTTTAAACAAAAGAATAGCGTCAAGTTTGAAAAAAAAAACAATATTTTTTACTTTTTGCTATAAGTATCCCAATTTTTTTTTTTTTTTTTAATTTTCTCCTCAGTTTAGGCCGATATGTATTCTTCTACATATTTTTGGTAAAAAAAAATTGCAATAGGCATATATTGATTGGTTTGCCCAAAAGTTATAGTGTCTATAAAATAGGGGATAGTTTTATGGCATTTTTATTATTATTTTTTTTTCTACTAGTAATGACGGCGATCTGCGATTTTTTAGCGTGACTGTGACATTGCGGCGGACATATTGGACACTTTTGACACCATTTTGGGACCATTCACATTTATACAATGAACAGTGCTATAAAAATGCACTGATTATTGTATAAATGTCACTGGCAGGGAAGGGGTTAACACTAGGGGGCGATCAAGGGGTTAAATGTGTAACCTAGGGAGTGATTCTAACTGTAGGAGGAGGGGACTCACAAGGGGAGGAGACCAATCTGTGTTCCTCTGTACTGGGAACACACCATTGGTCTCCTCTCACCTGACAGGACATGGATCTCTGTGTTTACACACAGAGATTCACATTCCTGCTCTGTTACCAGGTGGACATCGCGGCCGCCGGGCACGCACACCGGCTCCCGAGTGACGCGGTGGGCGTGCCCCTCAGATGGCCGGGAAGCCCAGGACATCATATGATGCCCGCCCAGGATGAGAGATCCCTCCTGTGGACGTCATATGATAGTGGGCAGGATGTGAAGTGGTTAAGGATCTACCAGAACACCCAGATCTTTCTCCACTATGGATTCCCGAGGAATTGTGCCTCTGTGTCAGTGGTCAGTGGAAGGAATGGTGCCCCTGTGTCAGTGGTCAGTGGAAGGAATGGTGCCCCTGTGTCAGTGGTCAGTGGAAGGAATGGTGCCCCTGTGTCAGTGGTCAGTGGAAGGAATGGTGCCCCTGTGTCAGTGGAAGGAATGGTGCCCCTGTGTCAGTGGTCAGTGGAAGGAATGGTGCCCCTGTGTCAGTGGTCAGTGGAAGGAATGGTGCCCCTGTGTCAGTGGAAGGAATGGTGCCCCTGTGTCAGTGGTCAGTGTGAGGAATGGTGCCCCTGTGTCAGTGGTCAGTGTAAAGAATGGTGCCCCTGTGTCAGTGGTCAGTGTGAGGAATGACTTGCAAAGACGGCGACTTGCAAAACGACTTCTGTATAGAAGTCTATGCAAGTCGCCTCAAGTCGCCCCCAAAGTAGTACAGGAACCTTTTTCTAAGTCGGAGCGACTTGCGTCGCTCCTATTAGAACGGTTCCATTGTACAGAACGGGAGGCGACTTGTCAGGCGGCTAGGTCGCCTGACAAGTCGCCCCTGTGTGAACCGGCACTTAGGATCTGAGAATGAGTAGATCAGATTTCCCTGAGTCAAAGTTAACATAACAAATATTTTGGTACACTAAACATTTTAAATATGCTCAATAAAGAACAAGTCCACACATGATGTCTAGATACAAAAATCATGTTTCTGACGTCAGCAGCAGCACATGCATTGGTGGTTCAGTGGTAGAATTCTCGCCTGCCACGCGGGAGGCCCGGGTTCGATTCCCGGCCAATGCAGTTCATATTTTTTGCCATGTAATATTAATAGAGCAGTCCTACTTATTGTACTCCACCCACCCCATACATTGAAAATGAAAATAGGAAACAGAAACCACAAGACACTGAAGAGTTGCAGGTGGCTTGTCTGAAACATTTTACTTTGCTGAAAACTATTTTGAAACTCGGTGAGGAAAACAGAGACAAGAAGAGGACTATTCATTCTTAGGACTGAAGAGATTGTATTCACATATAAGCACAACGAGGGCTTGTAATGACTTGTACAGAGAATGCTGTTCTCAGCTTTGCTGTACTATGATTGGAAAAATGTTTGAATCCTAAAGTAAATGGTGCAACTGTGTCAGTGGGAAGATTTGTACCCCTGTGTCCGTGGTCAGTAGTAGTCAGTAATAAATGATTCCATGTCAGTGGTCAGCGGGAAGAATGGTGACCTTCTGTCAGTGGTCAACAGAGTTAATAATTATCCTATGTCAGTGGGAGGAATGGTGCTCTTGTGTCAGTGGTCAGTGGAAGGAATGGTTCCTCTGTGTCAGTGGTCAGTGGAAGGAATGGTTCCTCTGTGTCAGTGGTCAGTGGAAGGAATGGTTCCTCTGTGTCAATGGTCAGTGGAAGGAATGGTTCCTCTGTGTCAATGGTAGTGTTGCCACCTTTCCTTCAAGCCAAACCCGAACAATTTAGCGGCCTGGGACAACTTTGGGTGCCCCTAAGGAGAGTAGAAATGTGGTGCGCATAGCGTGCCACAGTGAACAGTGGGTGTGGCCAAATTGCTCTTGCTGACATCATTGCCCTGCCCCCCATTGATGCCAAACCTGCCCCCAGACAGGCGCCCACAGCTCCCGGAAGACAACAGATTTGTGTGTGACTATCTTGGTTACTTGGGGAGCCACAGCCTGGTCTGAATAATGTGTCCGGGTTTCAGTCCGCCTGAAACCTGAATACATGATTCAAAACCCGGACTGTCCAGGTGAATCCCGGACATGTGGCAAACCTAGTCAATGGTCAGTGGAAGGAATGGTTCCTCTATGTCAGTGAAAGGAATGGTTCCTCTGTGTCAATGGTCAGTGGAAGGAATGGTTCCTCTGTGTCAATGGTCAGTGGAAGGAATGGTTCCTCCGTGCCAACGGTCAGTGGAAGGAATGGTTCCTCCGTGTCAATGGTCAGTGGAAGGAATGGTTCCTCTGTGTCAATGGTCAATGGAAGGAATGGTTCCTCTGTGTCAGTTGAAGGAATGGTTCCTCTGTGTCAATGGTCAGTGGAAGGAATGATTCCTCTGTGTCAATGGTCAGTGGAAGGAATGGTTCCTCTGTGTTAATGTTCAGTGGAAGGAATGGTTCCTCTGTGTCAATGTTCAGTGGAAGGAATGGTTCCTCTGTGTCAATGGTCAGTGGAAGGAATGGTTCCTCTGTTTCAATGGTCAGTGGAAGGAATGGTTCCTCTGTGTCAATGGTCAGTGGAAGGAATGGTTCCTCCGTGTCATTGGTCAGTGGAAGGAATGCTTTCTCCGTGTCAATAGTCAGTGGAATAGTCAGTTCCTCTGTGTCAATGGTCAGTGGAAGGAATGGTTCCTCCGTGTCATTGGTCAGTGGAAGGAATGCTTTCTCCGTGTCAATAGTCAGTGGAAGGAATGATTCCTCTGTGTCAATGGTCAGTGGCAGGGATGGTTCCTCTGTGTCAGTGGAAGGAATGGTTCCTCTGTGTCAATGGTCAGTGGAAAGAATGGTTCCTCTGTGTCAATGGTCAGTGGAAGGAATGGTTCCTCTGTGTTAGTGGTCAGTGGAAGGAATGGTTCCTCTGTGTCAATGGTCCGTGGAAGGAATGGTTCCTCTGTGTCAATGGTGAGTGGAAGGAATAGTTCCTCTGTGTCAATGGTCAGTGGAAGGAATGGTTCCTCCATGTCAATGGACAGTGGACGGAATGGTTCCTCCGTGTCAATGGTCAGTGGAAGGAATGGTTTCTCTGTGTCAGAGGTCAGTGGAAGGAATGGTTCCTCTGTGTCAGTGGTCAGTGGAAGGAATGGTTCCTCTGTGTCAATGGTCTGTGGAAGAAATGGTTCCTCTGTGTCAATGGTCAATGGAAGGAATGGTTCCTCTGTGTCAGTGGAAGGAATGGTTTCTCTGTGTCAATGATCAGTGGAAGGAATGGTTCCTCCATGTCAATGGACAGTGGAAGGAATGGTTCCTCCGTGTCAATGGTCAGTGGAAGGAATGGTTCCTCTGTGTCAATGGTCAGTGTAAGGAATGTTTTTCTGTGTAAGAGGTCAGTAGAAGGAATGGTTCCTCTGTGTCAGTGGAAGGAATGGTTCCTCTGTGTCAATGATCAGTGCAAGGAATGGTTCCTCCATGTCAATGGACAGTGGAAGGAATGGTTCCTCCGTGTCAATGGTCAGTGGAAGGAATGGTTCCTCCGTGTCAATGGTCAGTGGAAGGAATGGTTCCTCTGTGTCAATGGTCAGTGGAAGGAATGTTTCCCTGTGTAAGAGGTCAGTAGAAGGAATGGTTCCTCTGTGTCAGTGGTCAGTGGAAGGAATGGTGCTCTTGTGTCAGTGGTCATTGGGAGGAATGGGGCCCCTTTGTCAGTGGTCAGTGCAAGAAATGGTCACATGATCTAAAAATAAAATATACGCAAACATAACATTAAAATATTGACATACAAGGTTTGTACAAATAGTTTAAGACTTACCAAAAATATGTAATATGGGGACCTACAGAAACTATCCAATCAATTTGTATCCAATCAGGAATGGTTCCTCTGTGTCAATGGTCAATGGAAGGAATGGTTCCTCTGTGTCAGTTGAAGGAATGGTTCCTCTGTGTCAATGGTCAGTGGAAGGAATGATTCCTCTGTGTCAATGGTCAGTGGAAGGAATGGTTCCTCTGTGTCAGTGGAAGGAATGGTTCCTCTGTGTTAATGTTCAGTGGAAGGAATGGTTCCTCTGTGTCAATGTTCAGTGGAAGGAATGGTTCCTCTGTGTCAATGGTCAGTGGAAGGAATGGTTCCTCTGTTTCAATGGTCAGTGGAAGGAATGGTTCCTCTGTGTCAATGGTCAGTGGAAGGAATGGTTCCTCCGTGTCATTGGTCAGTGGAAGGAATGCTTTCTCCGTGTCAATAGTCAGTGGAATAGTCAGTTCCTCTGTGTCAATGGTCAGTGGAAGGAATGGTTCCTCCGTGTCATTGGTCAGTGGAAGGAATGCTTTCTCCGTGTCAATAGTCAGTGGAAGGAATGATTCCTCTGTGTCAATGGTCAGTGGCAGGGATGGTTCCTCTGTGTCAGTGGAAGGAATGGTTCCTCTGTGTCAATGGTCAGTGGAAAGAATGGTTCCTCTGTGTCAATGGTCAGTGGAAGGAATGGTTCCTCTGTGTTAGTGGTCAGTGGAAGGAATGGTTCCTCTGTGTCAATGGTCCGTGGAAGGAATGGTTCCTCTGTGTCAATGGTGAGTGGAAGGAATAGTTCCTCTGTGTCAATGGTCAGTGGAAGGAATGGTTCCTCCATGTCAATGGACAGTGGACGGAATGGTTCCTCCGTGTCAATGGTCAGTGGAAGGAATGGTTTCTCTGTGTCAGAGGTCAGTGGAAGGAATGGTTCCTCTGTGTCAGTGGTCAGTGGAAGGAATGGTTCCTCTGTGTCAATGGTCTGTGGAAGGAATGGTTCCTCTGTGTCAATGGTCAATGGAAGGAATGGTTCCTCTGTGTCAGTGGAAGGAATGGTTTCTCTGTGTCAATGATCAGTGGAAGGAATGGTTCCTCCATGTCAATGGACAGTGGAAGGAATGGTTCCTCCGTGTCAATGGTCAGTGGAAGGAATGGTTCCTCTGTGTCAATGGTCAGTGTAAGGAATGTTTTTCTGTGTAAGAGGTCAGTAGAAGGAATGGTTCCTCTGTGTCAGTGGAAGGAATGGTTCCTCTGTGTCAATGATCAGTGCAAGGAATGGTTCCTCCATGTCAATGGACAGTGGAAGGAATGGTTCCTCCGTGTCAATGGTCAGTGGAAGGAATGGTTCCTCCGTGTCAATGGTCAGTGGAAGGAATGGTTCCTCTGTGTCAATGGTCAGTGGAAGGAATGTTTCCCTGTGTAAGAGGTCAGTAGAAGGAATGGTTCCTCTGTGTCAGTGGTCAGTGGAAGGAATGGTGCTCTTGTGTCAGTGGTCATTGGGAGGAATGGGGCCCCTTTGTCAGTGGTCAGTGCAAGAAATGGTCACATGACCTAAAAATAAAATATACGCAAACATAACATTAAAATATTGACATACAAGGTTTGTACAAATAGTTTAAGACTTACCAAAAATATGTAATATGGGGACCTACAGAAACTATCCAATCAATTTGTATCCAATCAGGAATGGTTCCTCTGTGTCAATGGTCAATGGAAGGAATGGTTCCTCTGTGTCAGTTGAAGGAATGGTTCCTCTGTGTCAATGGTCAGTGGAAGGAATGATTCCTCTGTGTCAATGGTCAGTGGAAGGAATGGTTCCTCTGTGTCAGTGGAAGGAATGGTTCCTCTGTGTTAATGTTCAGTGGAAGGAATGGTTCCTCTGTGTCAATGTTCAGTGGAAGGAATGGTTCCTCTGTGTCAATGGTCAGTGGAAGGAATGGTTCCTCTGTTTCAATGGTCAGTGGAAGGAATGGTTCCTCTGTGTCAATGGTCAGTGGAAGGAATGGTTCCTCCGTGTCATTGGTCAGTGGAAGGAATGCTTTCTCCGTGTCAATAGTCAGTGGAATAGTCAGTTCCTCTGTGTCAATGGTCAGTGGAAGGAATGGTTCCTCCGTGTCATTGGTCAGTGGAAGGAATGCTTTCTCCGTGTCAATAGTCAGTGGAAGGAATGATTCCTCTGTGTCAATGGTCAGTGGCAGGGATGGTTCCTCTGTGTCAGTGGAAGGAATGGTTCCTCTGTGTCAATGGTCAGTGGAAAGAATGGTTCCTCTGTGTCAATGGTCAGTGGAAGGAATGGTTCCTCTGTGTTAGTGGTCAGTGGAAGGAATGGTTCCTCTGTGTCAATGGTCCGTGGAAGGAATGGTTCCTCTGTGTCAATGGTGAGTGGAAGGAATAGTTCCTCTGTGTCAATGGTCAGTGGAAGGAATGGTTCCTCCATGTCAATGGACAGTGGACGGAATGGTTCCTCCGTGTCAATGGTCAGTGGAAGGAATGGTTTCTCTGTGTCAGTGGTCAGTGGAAGGAATGGTTCCTCTGTGTCAATGGTCTGTGGAAGGAATGGTTCCTCTGTGTCAATGGTCAATGGAAGGAATGGTTCCTCTGTGTCAGTGGAAGGAATGGTTTCTCTGTGTCAATGATCAGTGGAAGGAATGGTTCCTCCATGTCAATGGACAGTGGAAGGAATGGTTCCTCCGTGTCAATGGTCAGTGGAAGGAATGGTTCCTCTGTGTCAATGGTCAGTGTAAGGAATGTTTTTCTGTGTAAGAGGTCAGTAGAAGGAATGGTTCCTCTGTGTCAGTGGAAGGAATGGTTCCTCTGTGTCAATGATCAGTGCAAGGAATGGTTCCTCCATGTCAATGGACAGTGGAAGGAATGGTTCCTCCGTGTCAATGGTCAGTGGAAGGAATGGTTCCTCCGTGTCAATGGTCAGTGGAAGGAATGGTTCCTCTGTGTCAATGGTCAGTGGAAGGAATGTTTCCCTGTGTAAGAGGTCAGTAGAAGGAATGGTTCCTCTGTGTCAGTGGTCAGTGGAAGGAATGGTGCTCTTGTGTCAGTGGTCATTGGGAGGAATGGGGCCCCTTTGTCAGTGGTCAGTGCAAGAAATGGTCACATGACCTAAAAATAAAATATACGCAAACATAACATTAAAATATTGACATACAAGGTTTGTACAAATAGTTTAAGACTTACCAAAAATATGTAATATGAGGACCTACAGAAACTATCCAATCAATTTGTATCCAATCAGGCGGGTCCTTGTACTACATAGTTATTGGTACAGGAGATTGTACGATCATATTGTATAATGTATAGTCAGCTCTATGCGTTTATATGAAGTTATAATGGTTTCTTGACTACTGCCAATAGCAATGGAGAGTTTGATATTTCCGCTGTTCTATGACTTGTCCTATACTTTAAAAAAGCAAGATAGATAGATAGATAGATAGATAGATAGATAGATAGATAGATAGATAGATAGATAGATAGATAGATATCCCTAAAACATATGGAGTTTTGGTCTGACATCAAAGGTAACATCCCTTGTATAGAGCTTATGTGTCCGGAATAAATAGGATTAAGCAGTTAGTAAAATATTTGCATTCAGAGAGAGTGACAGCAGTGAAAGGTGGGTCAGTCCCCGCGTCCATTGTCCTCTCCTCCAACACATCCAAAAGGGGGATTTAACCAGGGCTTATCCTCTTAATCCGTTTTATCTGTGTGGCTCTTTCTGCTCTTCTCATTTTGGGCTTTTTAGACTTTGAAATCCGGCCCTCTTCTTTTTGGTCCACCAACCGCTTAAATATTCAAGGTGCCCTAATTCCACATAATGCCGCTATGGTCTCATCTCTCTCCCGTTTTTAGAAAACTCCATAAAATAGGTTTAAGCTTCCATAGAGACAGCAGATTACACCTAAAAATCCCTAAAAAAAGAGGAAATAACTTCAGGAGGAAAGCACTTGATGACCCTTCCTAAAAACACTCCAACTCACGGTGGTTTGATTTGTTTAACATCTACAATATATGCCATAAAAAACGTGCTATAGGCATCAAATTTTGTGTTTAATATCTACTTGGCCAATAAGAAATTTAAGGATTATTCCACTTTTCAACATATTTGTGGTGAATGTGATTCCCAGAAAGCATTGAAGGAATATATTTAACTATATGATGTTTAATATCTGTTTTGTTTTATTACATTAGTACAGGCTCTTGAAGTGGAACACCTTTAAAACAATTTGATAACAAAATAAATTATATGAATAACTAATAAGCCGTGCCCACTGTAAAGTAATATAACTTAAAATCACAACATAGAGTGACACAGTCATAATGGTTGGTTACCTTTTTCCTGTATGATTATTATTATATATTTATCATATTTATTTTGTTTTGATGTGTATTTTAATCTATGTTATTTCTTTTTTTTAATGTGTGACCATTATTATATAATTATTTTATTTGATGTGTATTTGTTTTAATGTACTTCACCGCATTTATTTACATGTATTTCATTTTTATGTGTGACTGTTATTATATATTTATTTTATTTAATTTTAAAGTGCATTTTGTAAGATTCTGTATTGTAAAGTAAAGGATGGATTTTCTGAGGCACAACTATTACATAAAATATCATCCTTTATTGTAGAAAAATATCAAAACATGCTAATATACCGTGAAAATGTTGTACGGCATATTAACACATTTTAATATTTTTCTACAATGAAGGATTATATTTTATGTAATAGTTGTGCCTCAAAAGTCCCATCTTTTACTTTACAATACAGAATCTTACAATATACTGTATAGGGGTGTGGAACTTTTAATTTACCTAGGGAAATTGATGTGCATTTTATTTAATTTTTTTATTGTATTTCTTTTTTTGGATGTATCCCCATAATTACATTTTATTTTGATGTGTATTTATTTTATCTTATTTAATAGAATTTAATTTAATCTATTTAATTTTTGATGTGTATCATTTATTTTATGTTTAAAATGTTTTATTTTATTTTATCTTATTTTAATGTGTGACTATTAGTTTTAAGCACTGTTTTTATTTGTTATATGTGGGTGTATATACCATCTTAGCTGGCTGCATATTTATTTACATGTTCAATGGTTGCAGTGCAAAGTAATTTTGTTTAGTTAAAACCTTGCTTTGTGCACTGGTGCGCAGTCATGTTGGAACAGGAAGGGGCCATCCCCAAACTGTTCCCACAAAGTTGGGAGCATGAAATTGTCCAAAATGTCTTGGTATGGTGATACCTTAGGTGTTTCTTCTTCTCTGGAACTAATGGGCCAAGCCCAACCCCTGAAAAACAACCCCACACCATAATCCCCCCTCCACCAAATGATTTGGACCAGTGCACAAAGTAAGGTCCATAAAGACATGGGTGAGCGAGTTTGGGGTGAAGGACCTTGACTGGCCTGCACAGAGTCCTGACTTCAACCCGATAGAACACCATTGGGATATATTAGAGCGGAGACTGCAAGCCAGGCCGTCTCATCCAACATTGGTGCCTGACCTCCCAAATGCTCTTCTGGAAGAATGGTCAAACACTCCCATAGACACACTCCTAAACCTTGTGGACAGCCTTCCCAGAAGAGTTGAAGCTGTTATAGCTACAAAGGGTGAGTCAACTCAATATTGAACCCTACGGACTAAGACTGGAATGCCATTACAGTTCATGTGCGTGTAAAGGCAGGCATCCCAATAATTTTGATATATATATATATATATATAGTTATTTTATTGTATTTCTTTTTTGATGTCTTACCAATATTATATATTTATCATTTATTTAAAAATAAGTGCAAAGGTGAACAAATATATACCTTACAATGGAAAACCTGAAAACCAACTAATGGTGATGAACTAAATAAAAATAAAAATATATTAGACCTGTGGGTAGAGGAGAGGTAGTGTATCCTGAATCAGTCTATATTATTAGGAGGTCAGACTGGTGCTTAAAGGGGTTGTAAACCCTTATGTTTTTTCACCTTAATGCATACTATGCATTAAGGTGAAAAAACACCTGGCAGTCACCGACCCCCCCCCCCCCCCCCCGTTTTACTTACCTGAGCTCCTTCATCTCTTCGGCGGAGACACACTGTCCTCTTGATTGGATAGAGTGATAGCAGTGCAGCCATTGGCTCCTGCTGCTGTCAATCAAATCCAGTGACTTGGGCAGCGGGGGGGGGCCGAGTCTGGCATTCGTGTCTGCCGGACCAGCGCCCATCAAATGCAGTCTGACCTGTGCCCATAAAATGCAGCCTCATCTGTGCCCATCAAATGCAGGCAGCCTCAACAGCACCCATCAAATGCAGCCTCCCCAGTGCCCATCAATGCCACTTCACCAGTGCCAATCAATGCAGCCTCACCTGTGCCCATCAAATGCCAACTCATCAGTGCCAATCAATGTAGCCTCACCAGTGCCCATCAAATGCCAACTCACCAGTGTCCATCAAATGCAGCCTCACCTGTGCCCATCAAATACAGTCTCACCTGTGCCCATCAAATACAGTCTCACCTGTGCCCATCAAATACAGTCTCACCTGTGCCTATCAATGCCTATCAATGCCACTTCACCACTGCCAATCAATACAGCCTCACATCGGTGGGGGGCATTTGGCAGATCAGTCAATATACATATACACACATTTGCAAATTGCATGTCATTCTCACAATATATACAATCTCATTATGCCCTGGGGGGGAGGGGGGTTGCTGGACACATGTCAGAGGGCAAAGCACCTTGATAGGGGGGGTTACTGGACACATGATGTCAGAGGGGAGAGTGCTTGGGGGGGGGTGTTGCTGGACACATGTCAGAGGGCAAAGCACCCTGATGGGGGGGGGGGTTACTGGACACATGATGTCAGAGGGGAGAAAGCTTGGGGGGGGTTTCTGGACACATGTGAAATGTCAGAGCGGAGAGGGGATTGCTGGACACATGTCAGAGGGGAAAGCTCCCTGCTGGGGGGGGGTGTGTTTGCTGGACACATGATGTCAGAGAAGAGAGCCGCACGGGGGGGGGGGGGGTTGGCGCTACTTGACACATGTCAGAGCGGCTGCCTGGTGGATAGTTGCAAGCTCTGTGGACAGTGCGGCAGTAGGATAACCGGCGGCCGGGCGCCCTATGCAGCAGTGCGTCCTAGGCAGTTGCCTAGTCCGCCTAGTGGTAGCATCGGCCCTGTGGACATCCTCTGGCCAGGAAATGAGGAGGGCTCTATCTGACTTGCTGCAGCTTCTAATGCATACTGATGAAAAGCTCACAGTGTGCAGTGAAGTCATAGTATGTATTACTATTATTATAGTATTAGTAAAGGAGCAGAGCCTGTACAACTGAACACCTCCCAACTTTTTGAGATGGGAATGAGGGATACCTATCAGCAAAAGTAAGCAGGCATAGGACACACCCCTTGCCACGCCCCCTTAAAGGAGAATTGTACAAAAAAACAAGATTGGTTAAACCTACAAGTGCTTTTATTTTTACCACTACTATTCCTTTATATTGGCTTTTGGAATTTGCAAATGCAGCAATTTAGAAATCAGGTGAAAGGTTTAGCGCTGGAAAACACTTTTTGATAGATAAAAAGTGCATTTTATATACAGCTATACAGATCAGACCAAAATGAGGGACAAATGAGGAGGAATGAGGGACAGAGGGACATTGTTCCAAATCAGGGACAGTCCCTCGAAACCAGGGACAGTTGGGAGCTATGCAACTGTGTAAGGCTGAAGAGAAGGCTGCAGGTCAGGTTTAAGTATAGATACTCCTCCGACCTGCTTGCTCTTTTTACAACCTAAATTGAACTAGTAAGTGGTACCGATGAATGCAGTCCATAAGGTATCAGGGGCGGGGCAGTAGCACAGAGACTGCAGAACTTCTGGCTGGTCAATGTGTTGTCATCTCCTGGCTCTATCCAGTCACCTAGCACCGTGCCATGGAGGAGAAGGTGCTCCAATGTTTTCCTAGATAATTAAACATTTCTTACATTGGAGTCTCACCTGTGTGTTTGGCTGCTTGGCTGTAGCTTATACAAAAGCTTCTGGTTCATTTTATGAGTTTTCCATCTGTGTGCTGCTGGTTTGTTTAAACAGCTATATCCTGGAAACTTTTCGCTTGAATATTTATCTTAGAACTTCTATGAAATACAGATCCAGGGCTTTCCCACGTAACCAACCTTAGACCTAATTGATAAGAAGACCGTGGGAACAGAAGCTGGTGTGATCTTGGTGTAAGCATCACACTATGAAGTTCTCAAGGTTGCACAGCACAGAATCCCATAGCAAGGGCTTGAAATTTTCATATGAGAGCACTGTGAAAACCCTGCCTAATTCGCAACAGATGATATACTCTCCAGCCACTTTATTAGGTACACCTTCCTAGTACTAGGGTGGACCCACTTTTGCCTTCAGAACTGCCTTAATTCTTCATGGCATAGATTCAACAAGGTGTTGGAAACATTCCTCAGAGATTTTGGTCCATAGTGACAGCATAGCATCACGCAGTTGCTGCAGAATTGTTGGCTGCACATCCATGATGCCAATCTCCCATTCCACCACATCCCAAAGGTAGGGTTGCCACTTCATCCCTTTAAACCTGAACACATATGAATTACACAGGTTCTGAGGCTAATTGAATGCAAGTAAGGTACCAAGTGGGTATAATTACCACCTTAAAGGGGTTGTGAAGGTAAAAGTTTTTTCACCTTAATGCATTCAATGCATTAAGGTGAAAAAACATCTGACAATATCGCCCCCCCAGCCCACCCGTTTTACTTACCTGACCCCTTGAAAGTCCCGCGCTCACTTCCGACATCCTCTTCGCCGCTCAGCCTGGCCGTTGATTGGTTACAGTGGATGGATTGAAAGCAGCGCAGCCATTGGCTCGCGCTGCTGTCAATCACATCCAATGACGTGGCGCGCCGGGGGGCGGGGCCGAGTGATACAGTGAGCGGCAACGGCCACCGGCTGTATCACAGGAGCGCACCTGCAAGCACTCAACACCATGCGAGGGAGCTCGCAGGAAAGTGTTGAGTCCTTGCGGGGGGGAGCCGAGACAGCCGCCGAGGGACCCCAGAAGAGCAGGTTCGGGGCCACTCTGTGCAAAACGAGCTGCACAGTGGAGGTAAGTATAACATGTTTGTTATTTAAAAAAAAAAAAAAAATTATCTTTAGTGATCCTTTAATGAGCCACAGAACCTGTGTAATAATATGTGTTCGGTTTTAAAGGGATGAGGTGGCAACCCTACCCAAAGGTGCTCTATTGGATTTAGATCTGGTCACTGTGGAGGCCATTGGAGTACAGTGACTTCATTGAAATGTTCAAGAAACCAGTGGTGAGATGATTGGAGCTTTGTGACATGGTGCATTATCCAGCTGGAAGGAGCCAACTAGGATGGGTACACTGTAGTCATAAAGGGATGGACATGGTCAGCAATAATACTCAGGTAGGCCATGGTATTTAAACTATGCCAAATTGGTACTAAGGGGCCCAAAGTGTGCCAAGAAAATATCCCCCCACTCCATTACACCACCACCAGTCTGAACCGTTGAGACAAGGCAGGATGGATCCATACTTTGATGTTGTTTACACCAAACCTCCAAACCCAACTATCTGAATGTCTGATATCGAGACTCATCAGACCAGGCAACGTTTTTCCAATCTTCTATTGTCCAACTTTGGTGATCCTGTGCGAATTGTAGCCTCAGTTTCCTGTTCTTAGCTGACAGGAGTAATGTTTCGTATTCCCATCGCACACGTTCCTGGTATAAGCTCGAAAGGTTTGGGTGCTGCAGCAACAACCAGCTGGATACTGGTTCAAGTCACAATGTAGATACTTGCCAGCACACCAAGGATCAGCACAAGGTGGGGTCCAATCGGTTTAGTTTATTGCATGATCACAACACAAAAAGGTGCAACGTTTCGAAGTCACGCAGGACCCCTTTGTCAGGCATGTGTGACGAAGGGGTCCTGCGTGACTCCGAAACGTTGCACCTTTTTGTGTTATGATCATGCAATAAACTAAACCGTTTGGACGCCATCTTGTGTTGATCCTTGGTGTGCTGGCAAGTATCTACAAGCTGACAGGAGTGGCATCCGGTGTGGTCTTCTGCTGCTGTAGCCCATCTGCTCCAAGGTTCGATGTGTTGTGCGCTCAGAGATGGTATTTTGCATATCTTGGTTGTAACGAGCGGTTATTTGAGTTACTATTGTCTTTCTATCATCTTAAACCAGTCTGCCCATTCTCCTCTGACCTCTGACATCAAGGCATTTTCCTCCACACAACTGCTGCTCACTGGATATTTTCTCTTTTTCTGCTCATTCTCTGTATACCCGAGAGATGGTTGTGCGTGAAAATCAAAGTAGACCAGCAGTTTCTGAAATACTCAGACCAGCCCGTCTGGCACCAACAACCATGCCACGTTCAAAGTCACTTAAATCCCCTTTCTTCCTCATTCTGATGCTTGGTTTGAACTTCAGCAAGTCATCTTCACCATATCTAGATGCCTTAATGCATTAAGTTGCTGCCATGTGATTGGCTGATTAGAAATTTGTGTTACCAAGCAATTGAACAGGTGTACCTAATAAAGTGGCCAGTGAGTGTAAAATAAATGGTAAAATGACTCCAGGCAGTCAGAACTGCTGCTGTCCAATCAGCAATGTTCACTTTTCCTACTGATTGGAGGGATGTAGGAGCACATCAGATTGATTTTACACAGCGGTTCTTACATCTAACAGGCTGATGGGGGAAGGGAGCCTGGGGTAGCACTGGAGTGCTATAACAACTAAAAAAAAATGGAAGAAACATAAAAACATAAATTAGTGTGGGTGAATTGTCATCAAGATACGGCATGACTTGCTCTAATCACATAGAGCCAAGTGAAGGAATATTGGGACTTTTCTGGTGCTTCATACAAACTAACATAAACTTCTTTAAAAAATAATTATTTATTAGAAAAAGTGTTAAAAGACAAATCCATATAAAACCATGTACCACTGACATATTTCTTGTTGTCCTTAGTTGCATAATGGTATTAGAATTACAATTCCCAACATGTTTTACTCACTGGGCTTCTTCAGGGGATATATTATCCACCAGTAGTCATAGCACCCATAATTACCCATACTGTATATGGCTTGGGTAAAAGATGTTAACTATGCAATAAAAATTCCCAGTGGTGTCAACTAAATGGGCAGATTTGTGACCACAGGAGGTATCAAGGAACCAGAAATATCTAGTACTAGAGAAAACCACATGGGGCACATTGGTCCTCACAAGAGAATCAGAGCCAGAATGCAAAGGACTATACAGTGAGTATATTACATCCTCCCCCCGTGGCTCTGGTTTCTATTTAGCTGCCACCACTGGGAAGCCATTTATGAGTAATTACAGGTGCTATGGCTTCTAGTGTGAAACGTATTCCCTGAAGAAGCCCAGCAGGCAGAACATGTTGGAAATTGTTTTTCTAATACCTAATAAAGTCTAAGACCCAGCAGCAGCGGCGTTTGTGCTTATAAGCACACATCCAACATAGCCCCTGTTAGGACTGAAGAAGGAGCGCATGCTCTGTAAACGCGTCGCCCAATGGTCCACCAACTCCCGGAAGTGACATCATCCCCTGGCTTCCTGTGCGTTCCAGAACAAGGAAGCGTCAGCAACCACCAGAGCCATCAGCGAGAAGTCTCACGAATGTACCCTCTCCATGGACACCCTTCCATTTGTATCCAATGCTTGTGTTACCTCACACTTGTGAGTACCTATGTTAATTTGTGCAATAACTCCACTTTTATACTACACTTAGATTGGCCAATGTGCTTTATCCCCAGCTGTTCCAGAAGTTGCTTCTTATTTTCCACTGGGCTGCCTCTCCAGGTGCTTTAACATTGACTATATGGCCTTTTATTAGTCAATTTTATTAATCTTAACTTCTTTGACCATTATTATCCCCTTACGATGTCCAACAAGCTGGCATGTTAACACTCAGCTTGATGCAAGTGCCGACTTATCTATGTGGGCTCCCTTCTGCCTATTCCTGAGCAGAGCTGTGCTCAAAGCAACCATTTTTCATCTTCCAGATTACTAATAGCACAGTAAGAAGAGAACCCAGAGGGTACGTTTTCCGGGCGAAGGATGTGCGGTGCCTGGAGAAGCCTCACTTTCCTTAAGACACAACTGTATTAAAGGTACAAAGTCCTTCAAAGTACCCATAGATGTGAAGATCCTCACCCAATCCTGCTGTCTTCACTGTTGTAGGTAGAACCAGAAACCCCAAACTAGTCACAGAGGAACTTGAAAATGAGAAGACTAAATTTTTCCATCAAAATGCTATGGCTTCCTCATAAGATAAGATAAGCAAGCCCTAGTATTTAGGTAAGTAAAGATGAGGAAACCAAACCATGGGGTATATGACCACAAACTCTTCTCCCAACCAGACACACACTCAAGCAAATAAGCTGGTTACTGAAACAGTTGTCCAATTCTCATTCTGTCCAACCATCATCGGATGTCAAAGTCTAGTTTCACTATCCAAACTTTGCAGACCCCAAGACACGATACACATTAGATCTATTTAATGAGTTAGTTGCGCATGTGAAAAGAGTGCCAGCCGGGGACTCAGCAGTGGGTAAATAAGAAAAGTGAGTGGAGTGGGCCTCCTGAGACTGGTCAAAGTGGGTGCCTGCTCTCTTCCGATTGGCTGATCTTATTGTAAAGGGAATAGACACCGCAGGTGGCAGCTCAGGTCTATATAAGGAGAATCCTTAAGGACCCAGAAGATTGACACATGAGAGATTCCAAAAGAGCTAATCACATCCCAGGCATGAGGAGGAATAAGATAGAGGGGGCAGCTCTGGAGACCTCAAGAAAGGTAAACTATTTTATAACTAGGATTGCTACTTTTCTAGAAAAAAAAAAAAAAAATATATATATATATATATTGTAAAGAGTTTCTTTGTCTTGCTACAAGATTAGATCACCCAAAACTAATTTTATAAATAGATATAGGTGGTTTAAACCACGTGAAAGTTTATTTTAACTCTCAGATCTCTGCCAAAGACTGAAAAATCAATCAAGTGTTAATGTCAGCCTAAGGTTGGCACTTTTTCACACTTGTTTTTGGGGTCCAGCGCTAGTTTACCGACGTAAAAAGCTATTATAACAAACTTTTTAATAAGAAAATATTTCACATACAACCAATTTGAACAGAAAGAAAAAAATGTGATGAATAGATTGATAGAGTGATATGATAGTCAGAGGAAGGATAGAGAACGGATAGAGGAAGGATAGTCAGAGGAAGGATAGAGAACGGATAGAGGAAGGATAGAGAACGGATAGAGGAAGGATAGTCTAAGGAAGGATAGAGAACGGATAGAGGAAGGATAGAGAACGGATAGAGGAAGGATAGTCAAAGGAAGGATAGAGAACGGATAGAGGAAGGATAGAGAACGGATAGAGGAAGGATAGTCAAAGGAAGGATAGAGAACGGATAGAGGAAGGATAGAGAATGGATAGAGGAAGGATAGTCTAAGGAAGGATAGAGAACGGATAGAGGAAGGATAGAGAACGGATAGAGGAAGGATAGTCAAAGGAAGGATAGAGAACGGATAGAGGAAGGATAGAGAATGGATAGAGGAAGGATAGAGAATGGATAGAGGAAGGATAGAGAATGGATAGAGCAACGATAGAGAACAGATAGAGTAAAGATAGAGAACAGATAGAGGAAGGATAGAGAAAGGATAGAGGAAGAATAGTCAGAGGAGGGATAGAGGAAGGATAGTCAGAGGAAGGATAGAGAACAGATAGAGGACGGATAGAGAACAGATAGAGAACAGATAGAGGACGGATAGAGAAAGAATAGTCAGAGGAAGGATAGAGAAAGGATAGAGGAAGGATAGAGGAAGGATAGTCAGAGAACAGATAGAGAAAGGATAGTCAGAGAACAGATAGAGAAAGGATAGTCAGAGTACAGATAGAGAAAGGATAGTCAGAGTACAGATAGAGAAAGGATACTCAGAGAATAGATTGATAGATAGATAGATAGATAGATAGATAGATAGATAGATAGATAGATAGATAGATAGATAGATAGATAGATAGATAGATAGATAGATAGATAGATGCCACACCTGCCCAAACTGTAACATTTCTAAAATGATTTCCATGTTTTTTTAATTTCTATGTCTAATTATGGAAATTCCTTCCTGTGATACTGGTGTCTTTTGGTCTAACTTGCATGGTCAGCTCATTTGATTCCATCTACCTGAACCGTAACCAAACGCATCCAATGTCTGAAACGCATCCAATGTGTTAGGAATGCAAGAAATAGAATTAGAAAGGATTAGTAATAAAAACTATATTCTGTTTATAACAAATAATAATTGTGCAACTACAATTTTCAAAGACTGTGGTAGCTCTTAGAAAATGAATTCAATATTTTACCAGTCGCCCCAAAATGTTTCATTTTTACATTCCCTAAACTGCAGAGCAGTACTGCCCCTAGTGACTGTACAAGAAAATGTTTTGTGTGGCTGGTTTGATATTTTTTACAGACGAAAAAAACATTTTTGGGACTGTGTGTGCGGGAATAATATATAACATGGGAGCTTGTCACCAAGGAAAGTGTGTATGGATATGCAGCAGTGCACTAATCAAACAAAAGTGTATTTGCCTCGTCCCTGTAATTCTGTACAGCCTTTTGAAAAATCTGTATTTTTTTTTTAAAGTTAAAATTTTCCTGTCAAGATGGAATATTAATGTGAAATGGTATTCTATGTCTACAGAGTTCTGAAGTTTAGTTGTATATATACATCTTTGGACGTTCAAATTTTAGCCAGTGACTGTATCTGATTGGATGCAGCCACTGTTAAGCCAATCATTTTCCAGCTGGCTCCTTCAATTTTTCAATCAAAGGAGGATGCCATAAGGACCACCTATTATCCAATTTTCAGCTAGTTCATTAGGAGCCAACCATAATTCACTAGTTTTAAGGCTGGTACACACAGGCTGAATATTGACCGGTATCGGCCAGTTCAACAAAAACCATCCGACATTCAGCCAGTGTGCTAGGTTGAATGAAAAAAAACTGCCTGTGTGTACCAGGCTTTGGGCTTTTTTGGGCAAATGTTGTTAGACTATTGTTTTAGGCTATTTTTGGTCCATTGTTCTTAGGCTAGTTTCCCTTAGGATTGAAGATCCTCTATGCCCCGCACACATGTTTGGAAATGCTGCCAGCAAAAGACCGATGTGAGCTTTTGGAAAATGCGTGTGTATGCTCCATCGGACTTTCAGCCAGCAAAAGATTGAGAGCAGGTTCTCTATTTTTCAGTGGGAAAAAGTTCCTATCCGAAAATGCGATCATCTGTATGCAATTCCGACACACAAAAAACCATGCATGCTCGGAAACAATTCGAAGCATGCTCGAAAGCATTCAACTTCATTTTCTCGGCTCGTCGTAGTGTTGTACGTCACCGCGTTCTTGACGGTCAAAAGTTCAGAGAACTTTTGTTTGACCGTGTATATGCAAGGCAAGCTCGAGCGGAATACCGTCTGAAAAAACATCCAAAATGTTTCTGACGGAAATTCTGCTTGTATGTACGGGGCATTAGAGTATTAGGGAATATTTCATTCACGTTGTAAAAGACAACAGAAAATCATATCTACTTTTTTTTAAATAGACCTCTTGGGGTTAGTGTCGTTAGTCGTGTGTCTTATGTAATGTTTTAGAATGTTTTCTGTAAGTCTTCAGAAAAATGCAAGTGGTTGACAGAGTAAGTAAGTGAAATATCTCTCTCGGATCTCTGATATGTCTTGCTTCATAAATGGGGAAAGTCTTCAAGACATATAAGAGACTGGAGAGTTTTTGGCTGAGTTAAACTTTACTTTATTACACCTATTAACTAGGTAATTATAAATGCATCTAGTGCTTTGGACAATGAGACCAGCTGGGCAATTTGACCCTCATTTATCAAGCCACAATGGCAGTGAAGGTACACTAAACAGCATGCTAATGTGGCCTCTCAATCAATGTAGTGCAATTGCCCCTTGGTCAGTCATACCCCTTAGTCTAACATGGTCATTGAATTTATCTACTTATTCCATTCCAGCTTTTGAAGCCCCAGGTGGAAAAGAAAAGGAGAGAAAGAATTAATACCAGCCTGGAGAAGCTAAGAATTTTATTATCTCAAGCGATGAAGATTGAGGTGAGATTTTAATGAATAAGCTATTACTAATATCAACACATTGAAAAAAAATTATTTAGAGAAAAACTGGGGTCAATTTTGAACCAGATATATCGCTTTAGAATTATGAGGTGTTGATATCCCTGATAAAACAGATTATCTTACAGCGTAGATTTTGAACGTAATAGTATGCCCTGTACACACGGTCGGACTTTGTTCGGACATTCCGACAACAAAATCCGAGGATTTTTTACGACGGATGTTGGCTCAAACTTGTCTTGCATACACACGGTCACACAAAGTTGTCGGAAAATCCGATCGTTCTAAACGCGGTGACGTAAAACATGTACGTCGGGACTATAAACGGGGCAGTGGCCAATAGCTTTCATCTCTTTATTTATTCTGAGCACTTTGTGCGTCGGATTTGTGTACACACGATCGGAATTTCTGACAACGGATTTTGTTGTCGGAAAATTTTATATCGTGCTCTCAAACTTTGTGTGTCGGAAAATACGATAAAAAATGTGTGATGAAGCCTACACACGGTCGGAATTTCCGACAACAAGGTCCTATCACACATTTTCTGTCGGAAAATCCGACCGTGTGTACGGGGCATAAAGATTAGAAAGCAAGGAGATCTACATGAAAGGAGATCCTCGTATGAGACAAGTGTAGCAAGGATCTGACCTCTTGAGATCAAACAGAAGGTAGGACCCAACCCAAAAAAATTACTTATGAACTCATTCACTTAAAGTTTCGAACAAGTAGCATATCATTTATTACAAGAGACAGTAATTTCTTGGAACCCTTTGTCAGCTTGCCCGACCTCTAGGCTCCCATGTACCTTATTTTAGAACAAGAAGGCTAATTGTCTCTATATTCCACAACAAGACATTCCAAAAATTAAAAATGTATTCCAAAAACATCTTTTTGCAAAATCATTCTAGCAAATGAACCTGATATTATATAAAGAGCCAAATATTAGCATACATGTACTAACCTCTTGGCACCAGTCGCACACAATAAATGCGGCCTCTCAGAGGGTGGGCCTTGGTGCCGATTGGCCGCATATTTGCATGCATTAGTAAAATCACAGCTGTGCCGAGAGCATGCGCCCTGCGTGCTCCTGGCACAGTTACTGACGGTTAAGGGAAAGCTCTCGATCGCTGCTTGCGACAGCCAATCACGGCGGTCCACATGATCATATACCCCACCTTCCGGCATCCTAAACCCCTTAAAGGGCTCGTAGGCTCTGGCTCCAAGAGGTTAATGATGTTGTATAATCATGTATAATCATTAATAAAGCATATAATAATTGCATATAATAATAAATTTGCTTTATCAACTCTGCACTTTCAGTTATACATTTTATTTTTTGTAATGGGAGCACTGTTAAATCGGAGTTCCACCCATTTAAAATTCAGCAGCTACAAAAAGTATAGCTGCTGACTTTTAATAATCAGACACTCACCTGTCCCATGGTCCAGCGATGCGGGCGTATGATGTGTACAAAAAGATAGCAGAGAGGAAGGGGAAGAGGTGATCTTTCTTCTGGCGCCGTGGCGCCTGGGAGGAAGCGGGAGCTGGGTGCTTCTAAAAACAGAGTACCCGCTCCCCCCCAAAAAATGACATGCCAAATGTGATATGTCAGGGGGTCAACTGCACTTAAAGCGGAAGTTCCATTTTTGGGTGGAACTCTGCTTTAAATGTCATCGGAATAGGCCCATTACCATCCTGTTAAAAGGTGACAGAATGCATAAAAGGTTGGCATGTGACTGAATGTTAGCCAGTCTTGTGACCAAGGGTGCAGTATTTTGTCTCAAGCTCTCTAGAGTTCAAAGATCAGATCCTCCATCCACTGCCCATCAACAGTGCAGGTAGTGGTATAGTGTAGTTTAGTTTTGGATGAAGCAAAGATCTTTTCAGTGTTTTTTTTTCCTTTTTGTTGTTTGTGTTCTACTTCAGGGAGATGAAATCTCTTCAGTTTGGGGGATATCCTCTCATAGGTAACTGTCAGGTGTTCCCATTGAAAGAATGTCCCTCTATTGCTGTCTTGGTAATAACTGTATATGCTTGGCTCTCTCATCTCATCCCAACACAAAGACAGAGAGTTTGAATCTCCTCAGCGATGACAAATATAGCAAAATAGACCTAACAGGGGTTCTAATTCTGACTCACTCTATCCAAAACATTTAAAAAGTTTAGATAATTGTATACATTATACAGATTTGGATAACAGTTTCCTTGTAATTGTCAAACCATGTATCTTTTTTTCATGGCAGAAATTACAGAATCCAAAAATTGAGAAAGCAGAGATCTTGGAATATACCGTTCAGTTTCTCCAGTCCACGATGAAGCCCTCTGAGATGCCTCAAGATAACTTCAGTCAGGAATACCAATCTGGCTTCCAGCATTGCCTTCAAACCGCCTTGCACTTAATAAACTCCAGCCAGCAGCTGTCTTATGTAAGCAAGGACTTCCTCTTCCAACAGTTATCACTAAACCACCCTGAGGTGTCTTCATCACTGGACCATCAATATCTCACACTCCACGAGGTATCGTCTACATTTAGTCAAAAGACATCTACACAACTTGACTACTCATTAAAATCCCCGGGAGACCATAAAAATAACCTAGTTATTGCTCAAAGCGGACTTTCTTCTGATCAAAAGTGGAGCTCTTGGAGACCATGGGCCTAATAGAACTATTAAGTGGACCTTACTGGGATACATACTCTTACAAATCAAGATGCTGTGATTTGCTTCTCATATGTGCCTTTCTTTGTGCAAAATATGTTGCTGTTTTTGGGTTTCAGAGTCATTTAAGAAGTTTCTTGTTTCAACATCATTAGTATCTCAAGAAAAAATATGATTTAACCAACTAACTGCCACAGCTTTGTACTGGATGCCCCACTCTTTGCATGGCCCATTGTTGCCACTTGACAGTCACTTCAAATGGTGATTCGCTTGATTCAAAATTTGTAAAAATCTGAAGAAGCAGCACTGAAAACCTTCATGACCTATGATGTATTAATTCCAGAATCTGGCAATCGTGCATCATCATCATCCTATCCTAGGCTATTAACTTGTGTATTGCCAGGCTTTTACAACGTCTACATGTAAAGTATAAAATAATTGAGTGTACTATATTTATAACACAATTCACCATGTTCATTAATCAATAAAAAATAATGTTAAAGCCTAACTTCAGACTCATTTTTTTCATAGTGCTCCTAAGTTGGTTAAACAACCTCTTCAAAAAACTGTGGCTATAATAGCCATTTTCATTCTGGAGATGTCTCCCACAGTACTTCTTTTACACCACTAGATATCCTGTGTCCTCCAGGTTGAATGATGGTGATAATCATTCAACCTGGAAAACTGCCCTTTAGGGAGCATCTGCACTAAGACCTGAACTCAAAGTGTATTGATGCAGAGAAGCAACATGGCCCAAAAGGGCCTCATGGTTTGGAGGTAGCACCTCTGACTCCAGATCAGAAGGTTGCATTCTCAAATAGCATTGGCATCAGTTGTCATTTTGATAGCAAAATATTTTGTTATTTAACTGGTTCCCGCCCCCCGTATGGTGAAATGACGGATGGGAGGAAGCACTCTCGTTCTGGGAGGACGTCATATTATATAATATATAATTGGACACAGCCCAACACCGATCCAGGTAAAGAGCCTATGACGTCCAATCACAGCTGATCCCAGTGTAGACAGGAAATACCAGTTATCGGCATTCCTATCCTCTCGCTGACAGCGTGTGAGGACACTGATCATTGGTGTTCTTATTATCAGTGAAGGCCCAACAGTGCCCACCAGTGATGCCAATCAATCCCCACCAGTGATGCCTTTTAGTGCCCATTAGTGATGCCCATCAGTATCCATCAGTGCCACCTATCAGTGCCAAACAGTGCCCACCAGTGATGCCAATCAACCCCCACCAGTGATGCCTTTTAGTGCCCATTAGTGATTCCCATCAGTATCCATCAGTGCCACCTATCAGTGCCCAACAGTGCCCACCAGTGATGCCAATCAACCCCCACCAGTGATGCATTTTAGTGCCCATTAGTGATGCCCATCAGTATCCATCAGTGCCACCTATCAGTGCCCAACAGTGCCCACCAGTGATGCCAATCAACTCCCACCAGTGATGCCTTTTAGTGCCCATTAGTGATGCCCATCAGTATCCATCAGTGCCACCTATCAGTGCCCAACAGTGCCCACCAGTGATGCCAATCAACCCCCACCAGTGATACCTTTTAGTGCCCATTAGTGATGCCCATCAGTATCCAACAGTGCCACCTATCAGTGCCCAACAGTGCCCACCAGTGATGCCAATCAACCACCACCAGTGATGCATTTTAGTGCCCATTAGTGATGCCCATCAGTATCCATCAGTGCCACCTATCAGTGCCCAACAGTGCCCACCAGTGATGCCTTTTAGTGCCCATTAGTGATGCCCATCAGTATCCATCAGTGCCACCTATCAGTGCCCATCAGTGCCATCTATCAGTGCTCATCATTGCCACTTATCTGTGCCCGCCTACCATTGTCCATAAGTGCTGCCTATCAGTGCCGCCTATCAGTGCCCATCAGTTCCAGCTACCATATTTACCTATCAGTGCCCATCAGTGCTTTTTTATAGGTGAACATTCTTTCCAAAAGGTTTTATGTTGTGATTTTGTTTTTTACCTGTAAAAGTCTTTCTTGTGTAGACATTCATAAGTCCTGAGGCTGCGATTTGGCCCCGTCATCTTCAGTGTGATTTTAGCAACCCCAGCAGACTCAAAGCTGTCGCTCAAGTGAAACTCTATAGTATTCCCCTTTGCTCCTTCTCTGGTTGCTGCATAAAAGGATATGTAGGGAGGTAAGGGGAGAGGCAGAGGAGCTAGGCCAGCATAGACACTCCCAGAGAAGTAGAGGGATATGACATGCAAGGAAGGAGGGGCTGTGCTAGGAGTTTGACACTTTCTGGAGCGTCAATTTACTAGCATGTTCAGAGGCACATTGCAAACTATTATTTTTACAATTATTATTTTGCAATTATTATTATTATTTTTATAATTGTTTTTAATGAAAATTTCAGGTTAATAAAAATCCATATTTTTTATATGGCATAAAAATATTAATTTATATGATCTTGATTTAGGTTTTATTAAAGCTTATGTAAAAAATGCATATTTTTTTAAGCACTGCAGTCATCCGTATAAACTTTATTTTAAAATGTCAAGCCCAAAATGTTTTTATATTTGTTTTGAATAGAGTAAGGAAGGATTAGAAACCAAGGTTCTAAGGTTTATATTGCTATCCAGGGGCTCTGTTAGAGAGATTTCCCTTCACCAAACAAGAAGTGATATCAGTAATAATCGGACAAAGGAGGCTCTAGCCCTTCCCATACTATCCAAAAATGTGAAAAAAATGTCTGGCTGAAAATAACTTTAACATGTTAAATTCATTTTAAAAGGTCATTTTCAATTTTTATAAAGCTGAATTTTAATCTTCTTATATTTTGCCTGGTTTGTCCTTCCCCTCCTCATCATCATGCTAATTAAAAATTTTAAATACCCTTTTTACTTCCATTACCTTATCTTAGACAAAGTGATTTCATCCCTGGGTCTCTGCGCTTCACTATGCAACGCAGGCAGATCTTGGCTGGTGCCATGCCATAAGTTAGAGACTACATGTGGCAAAGTCAACTCACATTGTGGGAGCGTGGTCCATCTTTGTCACTATTAGGAAGAAATGATGTGCAACCAACAGTGGCATAAGACATGAAGTGGCTGAAATAGGTTGCAGGAGATCAGCAGTGTTGCGATGGGAAAATTATGAAAAAAGTGAGAAACAAGTACAAGCAATTTCTGTTTATGATACATCGTGCTTAAGAAAACTAAATGTCATCCAGTTTGAGTATACATCTATTGTAACTCTTTTAAATCCTCCTCCCTTTAGAATTTTTTTTATGGCTCATATGTAAACTTTTTTGGGTTTTTGCTAATTTTGTTATTTTTTTGTTAAAAAAAGAAAAATGCAAAAGTTTAAAAAAGTTTAAACTGTAATTTTTTTTACTGTTCATATGAACTTTTTTGCATGTTTTGTTCACTGTTTTTTTTTAACCAAAACATTATTTCAATTGTGTTTTTTTTTTCATTGTCTATTTCATATATAAATATCAATATATATTTCATATGTAAACTTTTGGGAGTTTTGTACATTTTGTTTTGTTTTTTGTTGAAAAAAAAATATACAAGGTTACTAAAAAATATATATTTTAATTGTACATATAAAACAATTACAAATTAGAGGTGACTCAGGAAGCTACTAGAACAAGCAAAATAAAAAAAAATAACTTTTATTTTGTTAATGAAAATCTAGTTCTGTTTTACATTACTCATTCTGACTACCCCACAGTGTTATGGCAGAACCTGTGACTCACTTTAATTCCTACCAAGTGACAATATTTCTGCTTGAGGATTGACTTTTTTTGGTTTTTGCATATTTTTTTATATTCTTTTTCATATATAATATATATTTCAAATGTTAAATTGTTGGGTTTTGTGACAACACTGAAGAAATGACACTTTGCTACAATGTAAAGTAGTGAGTGTACAGCTTGTATAACAGTGTAAATTTGCTGTCCCCTCAAAATAACTCAACACACAGACATTAATGTCTAAACCGCTGGCAACAAAAGTGAGTACACCCCTAAGTGAAAATGTCCAAATTGGGCCCAAAGTGTCAATATTTTGTGCGGCCACCATTATTTTCCAGCACTGCCTTAACCCTCTTGGGCATGGAGTTCATCAGAGCTTCACAGGTTGCCACTGGAGTCCTCTTCCACTCCTCCATGATGACATCACGGAGCTGATGGATGTTAGAGACCTTGCGCCCCTCCACCTTCCATTTGAGGATGCCCCACAGATGCTCAATAGGTTTTAGGTCTGGAGACATGCTTGGCCAGTCCATCACCTTTACCCTCAACTTCTTTGTCAAGGCAGTGGTCCTCTTGGAGGTGTGTTTGGGGTCGTTATCATGTTGGAATACTGCCCTGCAGCCCAGCCTCGGAAGGGAGGGGATCATTCTCTGCTTCAGTATGTCACAGTATATGTTGGCATTCATGATTCCCTCAATGAACTGTAGCTCCCCAGTCCCGGCAGCACTCATGCAGCCCCAGACCATGACACATCCACCACCATGCTTGACTGTAGACAAGACACACTTGTCTTTGTACTCCTCACCTGGTTGCCGCCACACACGCTTGACACCATCTAAACCAAATAAGTTTATCTTGGTCTCATCAGACCACAGGACATGGTTCCAGTAATCCATGCCCTTAGTCTGCTTGTCTTTAGCAAACTGTTTGTGGGCTTTCTTGTGCATCATCTTTAGAAGAGGCTTACTTCTGGGATGACAGCCATGCAGACCAATTTGATGCAGCGTGTGGCGTATGGTCTGAGCACTGACAGGCTGACCCCCCACCCTTTCAACCTCTGCAGCAATGCTGGCATCACTCATATGTCTATTTCGCCAAAAGACAACCTCTGGATATGATGCTGAGCACGTGCACTCAACTTCTTTAGTCGACCATGGCGAGGCCTGTTCTGAGTGGAACCTGTCCTGTTAAACCGATGTATGGTCTTGGCCACCGTGCTGCAGCGACGTTTCAGAGTTTTGGCAATCTTCTTATAGCCTAGGCCAGCGATGGCGAACCTTGGCACTCCAGATGTTTTGGAACTACATTTCCCATGATGCTCAACTACACTGCAGAGTGCATGAGCATCATGGGAAATGTAGTTCCAAAACATCTGGTGTGCCAAGGTTCGCTATCACTGGCCTAGGCCATCTTTATGTAGAGCAAGAATTCTTTTTTTCAGCTCACCAGAGAGTTCTTTGTCATGAGGTGCCATGCTGAACTTCCAGTGACCAGTATGAGAGCGATAACACCAAATTTAACACACCTGCTCCCCGTTCACACCTGAGACCTAGTAACACTAATGGGTCAAATATCACATTTAGACATTAATGGCTGTGTGTTGAGTTATTTTAAGGGGGACAGAAAAATTACACTGTTATACAAGCTGTACACTCACTACTTTACATTGTAGCAAAGTGTCATTTCTTCAGTGTTGTCACATGAAAACATATGATAAAATATTTACAAAAATGTGAAGGGTGTACTTACTTTTGTGAGATACTGCATACTGTATATATATATATATATATATATATATATATATATACACACACACATACTGTATGTTTGTTTTATTTTTATTTTTATTTTTTTGTAAAAAAAATAAAAATAAACAAGGTTACTAAAAAATATATTTCAATGGTGCATATAAACCACAATTACAAATTAGAGGAGACTGGGGGTAGATACTAGAACAAGCAAAATAAAAAAATTGCTTTTATTTTGTTAATGAAAATCTAGTTCTGTTTTACTATACTCATTATGACTACCCCACAGTGTTATTGCAGAACCCGTGACTCTCTTTAATTCCTACCCCATGACAATACTTATGCTTGAGGATTGGCTTTTTTTGGTTTTTGCATGTTTTATTTGTGGTTTTTTTTTAACAAAAAAAAAATGGTTTCAATTGTATTTTTTTTTCATATTCTATTTCATATATAAATATCAATATATATTTCATATGTAAACTTTTTGGGGTTTTGTATATTTTCTTTTGTAAAAAAAAAAAAAACACAAGGTTACTAAAAAATATATATGTCAATTGTACATATAAAACACAATTACAAATTAGAGGAGACTGAAGTAGCTACTAGTACAGGTTAAAGAAAACAAATAGCTATTATATAGTTTTGTTTTACTATACTCATTATGACTATACCACACTGTTATGGTGGAACCTGTGACTTGCTCTAATTCCCACCATGTGACAATACTGGTGCTTGAGGATTGGCTACTCAAGAACCTAATGACATCAAATGGAGTGGAAGTGCAACAGTTCGGTAAGCTTCAGAAAATGTAAAATTGTGGCTCAGTGCATACAGCTGTGATGGCCGAGTGGTTAAGGCGTTGGACTCGAAATCCAATAGGGTTTCCCTGCGCAGGTTCAAATCCTGCTCACAGCGAGTGACTTTTAAAAACATTCAGGCCATTACAAAAATTAAAAAATGCAAGATTGTTGAAAATCTAACAAGTTCAAAGTTTACTTCAGAGGTAGCTTTTTTTCTTATTTTGTAAAGTATGCCCAGGACATAAAAAATAAAACATTTCCCCTATCACTAGATAATGCGTCTCTTTTCCCCTCTCCCTCTCTTTTTTGGCCAGGTGAATGTACCAACCCCTAAGATTAGAAACTAGATCCAAAGAGAAAAATAGCTTAAGAACATTTAACCATGAACCAGTGATACCATTTTTATTTCTTATGAGTGCCGATACTTTTTTTTTTTTAGTAATTACCGATACCTACCGCAACTGTTTTGTTTACACTTCAGCTGTCAACAATAGTACAAAACATTGAAACGTTATTTACAAATGAAATAGTTTTTTTTAATTAAATGTTTCCCTTTTTTCAATGTGAAATGTGTAAATATATGTTAAAGGTATAAAATATTAACAAATAAAGCAAACAAAAAAAGTTTTAATTAATAGTTTATAAAATAGAAGTGAACAAAAAAAAAAAAAAATTAGCAGGAAAATAATAATTAAATGAAAAAAGAAGAATAGGGAGGTAATTAAGGCTGATTAGAGTAAATTAAGGGTTAATAAGGTGTTAAACAGGAACATTTAATAAAAAAACATTTTTTTTTTTTTTACTTGACATGTTTGCTTTAAACTGACTTCATCTGCAGATTGAAGTTCATAACTTTGATCTGTAGATGAATAAATAGAAAGATACAAAAAGAAACAATGTTTCTTTTTATCCTTCTGTTTTAGTGGCTAAGCAATGTTGTTGATAAACATTACCCTGCTGCTTTTTTTTTTTTGACAGCTCCAATTGCCGGGACTTCTTTTATACTTCAGCTGTCAACAGGGGAACCCCTCTGACAGCTGAATGAGTCCTCGGTTGTTAAAGACGCAGCGGCCCCGCTCCTTAACAACCGATAATTGCCGGCTTTTTTTTTTTTTTTTACATGTCAGCTGTGAGTGGGGGGAATCCCACTTTCAGCTAAAAGAACTGAGCCTGAAAGTAACGGTTTCAGGTATCGGAGCATTTGCACAAGTACCGATACTCGTCCAAATGCTTACTATCGACACTGATATCAGTATTGGTACCGGTGCAACACTACTAAGAACATTCGACCAGCAGGGGAAATAATGTGATGGAGATTTCTGCCTTTATGGAGAACCGTGTTAAAATGGCCGATTGAATGGGTGTTCGACTGCATGAACCTCTAGCTGCAGTGTGAAGCAACACATGAAGTTATTATTACCCCTCCTAAATGTGGAAAGTTCCTCCTGGTTGATAGGGAGCCAGCACCCACCACAACCGCAGGGATAGTGTGAAAAAAAAGTGAGGTCCCCTCAAAATTTATTCCAGGCCCTTTAGGTCTGGTATTATTATTATACAGGATTTATATAGCACCGACAGTTTACCCAGCGCTTTACAACATTAGGGCAGACAGTACAATTACAATACAATTCAATACAGGAGGAATCAGAGAGCCCTGCTCGTTAGAGCTTACAATCTGGTATGGATTTTAAAGTGGACCCCATAAACAAAATCAGCATGGGGCCCCTAAATTTCATACCAGACCATTCGAGTCTTTGGGGGGGGGGAGGAGCAAGGGGTGTCACCCAAAATATGCTGTCCCCTGCTGGTCAAATGTTCTTAGCCTATTAACTGTCATGGTCGAATGCTCTTAAGCAATTTTCTTTCTCGTCCAACAAAACCTCCAAGACCCACAATGGCTGCCTTCATAAAAAAAAAAACAAAAAACAAAACAAAAACAAAACAAAACAGATCCTTCGAATCTGGCATGGATGTTAAGGGAAAACACCAAAAAAAAAAAAAAAAAAAAAAAGTAGGTAGTCCAAACAGTAGGGGCTGTGATGGCTGAGTGGTTAAAGCGTTGGACTCGAAATCCAATGGGGTCTCCCCGCACAGGTTCGAATCCTGTTCACAGCGTTTGAACTTTTAAATTAGGGGCTTCATACAGGGGAACGTTAATCTACAAACTTCAAAGCATTGCAAGCATCAAAGCGTTCCTATCTGAATGAATGGATTTCTAACACTGAGCTACCAATAATCTTCTTCAAAATCTCACAAAAATCAATCTTGCTGGCCTATTCCATTAACCACTTCGATACCGGGCACTTATACACCTTCCCGCCCAGGCCAATTTTCAGCTTTCAGCGCTGTCGCAATTTGAATGACAATTGCGCAGTCATGCTACACTGTACTCAAACAATATTTTTATCATTTTGTTCCCACAAATAGAGCTTTCTTTTGGTGGTATTTGATCACCTCTGCAGTTTTTATTTTTTGCGCAACAAATAAAAAAAGACTGAAAATTTTGAAAAAAAACATGTTTTTCTTTGTTTCTGTTAACATTTTTTGGAAATAAGTACATTTACTTCTTCAATGATGGGCACTGATATGGCTGCACTGATGGGCACCGATGAGGTGGCACCAATGAGGTGGCACTGACAGGCACTGATGATGGGCACTGATAGGCGGCAGTGATGGGCACTGATAGGTGGCACTGATGGGCACTGATAGGTGGCACTGGTATGCGGCACTGATGGGCACTCATAGGTGGCACTGATGGGCATTCGTAGGTGGCATTGATGGGTACTTAAGGGTGACACTGATGGGTACTTATGGGTGGCACTGATAGGTGGGACAGATGGGCACTGATAGGTGGACACTGATGGGCACGGATGGGCACTGACAGGTGGCACTAATGGACACTGATGGGTGGCACCGATGGACACTAATGGGTGGTACTGATGCCCCTAACGGTGGCATTGCTGGGCATCACTGCTATATAATGGTGCCAATCAGTGCCCATTTGTGGGCACTGATGGGCACAGATTGGGCACTGACTGGGCACATTGGGCACATGTGGATGGCCATGGGGTACATACCTGGCCATCCACATGTTGCCCCCTTCCCTGGTGGTCCTAGTGGCGATCCCTGGTGGTCCAGTGTGGTGATCTGAGGGGGGGCTGCACTGATAAACAATCAGCGCAGACCCCCGCTGTTAGGAGAGCCGCCGATCGGCTCTCCTCTACTTGCGTCTGTCAGACGTGAGTGAGGAAAAGCCGATCAACGGCTCTTCCTATTGACATAGTGATCAGCCATGATTGGACACGGCTGATCACATGGTAAAGAGTCTCCGCCGGAGGCTCTTTACCAAGATTGGTGGAGCAGTGTGTCAGACTGACACACCACTCCACCGATCACCGCGATGCACGCCCCGTGGGCGGCATGTTATCCTGCTGGATGCCATATGACGCCCAGTCAGGATAACTGAACCACCGCCCGGCCGTCATCTGCTATGGGCTGGGCGGGAAATGGTTAATGGAAGCCAAAAGATATGCCTATTTGCTGGTTCTACTATATCTTGCCACCATCTAACAGGGTTTGCAACTTGAGGCGCCTCCAGGGCCCACTATGAGAAAGGCCTTGATATACAGTCATAGCTAGAGACCTGATATGAAAACTTTACCTATAAATAATAGCATCCAGTTATATTTTGTGCATTTAAAGATCAATCAAAGCAATTCAGATGGTGTTGTGAACTGTGTGTGTACAACTTTTCAAAGTGTGGTATCCATCAAGCTGTGATGGCCGAGTGGTTAAGGCGTTGGACTTGAAATCCAATGGGGTCTCCCCGCGCAGGTTCAAATCCTGCTCACAGCGTTCGTACTTTTAAATAAGGATGAAGTCATAGAATTAGATGTCTGTATATAGAGTATAAACTATAGTACCAAAAGTATTGGGACGCCTGCCTTTACACGCACATGAACTTTAATGGCATCCCAGTCTTATTCCGTAGGGTTCAATATTGAGTTGGCCCACCCTTTGCAGCTTCAACTCTTCTGGGAAGGCTGTCCACAAGGTTTAGGAGTGTGTCTATAGCAGGGGTAGGCAACCTGGGGCCCTCCAGCTGTTGTGGAACTACATTTCCCATGAGGCATTGCAAGGTTGGAAGTTACAATTACTCCCAGGGGCTGTCCACAAGGTTTAGGAGGGTGTCTATGGGAATGTTTGACCATTCTTTCAGAAGAGCATTTGTGAGGTCAGACACTGATGTTGGATGAGAAGGCCTGGCTTGCAGTCTCCACTCTAATTCATCCCAAAAATGTTCTATCGAGTTGAAGTCAGGACTCTGTGTAGGCCATTCAAGTTCCTCCACCTCAAACTCGCTCATCCATGTCTTTGTGAACCTTGCTTTGTGTACTGGTCCAAATCATTTGGTTGAGAGGGGATTATGGTTCGGGGTTGTTTTTCAGGGGTTGGGCTTGGCCCCTTAGTTCCAGTGAAGGGAACTCTTAAGGCATCAGGATACCAAGACATTTTGGACAATTTCATGCTCCCAACTTTGTGGGAACAGTTTGGGGATGGCCCCTTCCTGTTCTAAAATGACTGTGCACCAGTGCACAAAGCAAGGTCCATAAAGACATGGATGAGCGCGTTTAGGGTGCAGGAACTTGACTGGCCTGCACAGAGTCCTGACCTCAACCTGATAAAACACCTTTGGGATGAATTAGAGCGGAGACTGCTAGTCAGGCCTTCTCGTCCAACATCAGAACCTGACCTCACAAATGGGCTTCTGGAAGAATGGTCAAATATTTCTATAGACCAGGGGTAGGCAACCTGGGGCCCTCCGACTGTTGCAGAACTACAAGTCCCATCATGCCTCTGGGAGTAATTGTAACTTCCAGCCTTGCAATGCCTCATGGGAAATATAGTTCCACAACAGCTGGAGGGCCTCAGTTTGCCTACCGCTGCTATAGACACACTCCTAAACCTTGTGGTCAGCCTTCCCAGAAGAGTTGAAGCTGTTATAGCTGCAAAGGGTGGGTCAACTCCAGGGGCGGACTGATAACTCATGGGGCCCTCGGGCAATAGGAGATTATGGGGCCCCCAGGCAATCTGAGATTATGGGGCCACACAGTATACACACACACAGTATACAATCACACAGTATACACATACATGTACACACAGTATACACAGACAGATGTAAAAAAAACATAGATTTATACATACTGTCCCTGGTTTTACTGAGGCTGGCAACCCTGATGGGGCCCCCTAGTGGCTCAGGGCCCTCGGGCAGTGCCCAAGTCGCTCAATGGTCAGTCCGCCCCTGGTCAACTCAATATTGAACCCTACGGAATAAGACTGGGTTGCCATTAAAGTTCATGTGTGTGTAAAGGCAGGTGTCCCAATACTTTTAGTAATATAGTCTATATGGTTAAATCAATTATTGAATTGCAATAGCTCTATGTCTGCATGCTTCTAAACTAGACTGACTGAAAAGTTAAACAAAGCTAAGAGAAAACAAAGGCACTGCTGAGATTCGAACTCAGGATCTCCTGTTTACTAGACAGGCGCTTTAACCAACTAAGCCACAGCGCCTTGATGTGACATGCATGTGGCAGCTGCATTGTGGACAATATCTCTGAATACTGAAAGAAAAGCTGTTTCTCTGTGACAATAGCACTGGGACAATACTAGAAAACTGGTGAGAAGAAAATGTTTAAGAGCTACAGACAGTATACCCACCTCAGCTCCTGAAGGTTTTACCCCCTTCACGGCCATTTCGTGCAATTTAGCCCTGAGCCATCATGCAACACTGTGCCCAAACAAAATTTATATCATTTTTTTTCTCACATTTCTTTTGGTGATATTTGATCACCAGTGGGGTTTTTTTTTTTATATGAACAAAAAATTTAATTAATGGAAAGGTGACAAATTTCTGCCAGTGAGCTACCAATAAACTTCAAAATCTCAGAGAAATGAATCTTCCTGGGTTATTCCATGACCGGAAGCCAAAAGATATGCCTATTTGCTGGTTCTACTATATCTTGCCACCATCTAACGGGGTGTCCAACTTGAGGCACCATCCAGGGCCTACGATGAGAAAGGCCTTGATAAGCCATCATAGCTATATCTTGGGTTTGTAACTTGAGGCACCATCCAGGGCCCATGATGAGAAAGGCCTTGATATGCTATCATAGCCATATCTTGCCACCATCTAACAGGGTTTGCAACTTGAGGCACCATCCAGGGCCCACTATGAGAAAGGCCTTGATAAGCCGTCATAGCTATATCTTGGGTTTGTAACTTGAGGCACCATCCAGGGCTCACTATGAGAAAGGCCTTGATACGCCATCATAGCTATATCTTGCCACCATCTAACAGGGTTTGCAACTTGAGGCACCATCCAGGGCTCACTGTGAGAAAGGCCTTAATTCGCGATTATAGCTAGAGACCTGATAAAACTTTACCTATAAACATTAGCATCCAATTTTATTTTGTGCATTTAATGAATCAATCACAGCAATTCAAATGGTGTTGTGAACTGTGTGAGTACAACTCTTCTGGGTTATTCCATGACCGTAAGCCAAAAGATATGCCTATTTGCTGGTTCTACTATATCTTGCCACCATCTAACGGGGTGTCCAACTTGAGGCACCATCAAGGGCCCGCGATGAGAAAGGCCTTGATATAGCTATATCTTGCCACATCTAACAGGGTTTGCAGCTTGAGACACCATCCAGGGCCTACAATGAGAAAGGCCTTGATAAGCCATCATAGCTATATCTTGGGTTTGTAACTTGAGGCACCATCCAGGGCCCATGATGAGAAAGGCCTTGATATGCTATCAAAGCCATATCTTGCCACCATCTAACAGGGTTTGCAACTTGAGGCACCATCCAGGGCCCACTATGAGCAAGGCCTTGATAAGCTGTCATAGCTATATCTTGGGTTTGTAACTTGAGGCACCATCCAGGGCCCATGATGAGAAAGGCCTTGATATGCTATCATAGCTATATCTTGCCACCATCTAACAGGGTTTGCAACATGAGGCACCATCCAGGGCTCACTGTGAGAAAGGCCTTGATTCGCCATTGTAGCTAGAGACCTGATAAAACTTTACCTATAAATATTAGCATCCAATTTTATTTTGTGCATTTAATGAATCAACCACAGCAATTCAGATGGTGTTGTGAACTATGTGAGTACAACTCTTCTAAGATAGCTATTCATCTAAAAAAGCTATTCATCTAAATAAGCTATTTATCAAGCTGTGATGGCCGAGTGGTTAAGGCGTTGGACTTGAAATCCAATGGGGTCTCCCCGCGCAGGTTCAAATCCTGCTCACAGCGAATTACTTTTTGCTTTGACATTTTATATAAACTTTTTATAATTGTGTTCTATTTTACAATTACTTGTTATAGTATCCAACTTTACATAGAAACTGTAAAATATGTCACTTTATTTTTATAAAAGTATATGCTTGAGAACTTTGGCAAACAATAGATTTAAACACGGATATTAACACACCAGGTAGCCCCACCCTGCCTTGAGGGTTGAAGATGGCAAACAACAGGTTGCAATCAGATGTAAATGAGAATGGAAACACATTTGAATATATACAGGAACCTCTGCATTCCTTGTTGTGAAGTTTCCTGTGAAATTTGTGGCTGGCTCTCCTTCGAATAATGGTGAAGAAATACCTCCATCCTCAGTTTGAAACACTTTGGAGAAACAAGGAGATTCAGAGAGCACAGTCTTGGATAACAAGAGTACTCCTTGCTCATGCCCATGCCCAAAAATTGTAGGCACTACCCAATGAACTCTTTCTGCTGGACCATAGAAGAATTTCTTGACATTTGGGGCATATAGGCAGCAGCATCTTAGAACTCCCAGATAAAAAAAAATGCCAGTCAACCACAGGGTTCAAACTGCACCCCAATATCCATCATCAATAAGCCACGTGTACAGGTAGTCTAGGGTTACCACCTCATCTCTTTAAACCCGATTACATATGAATTACACAGGTTCTGAGGCAAATTTATGCAGATAAGGCACCAAGTGAGTTTAATTACCACCTTATCAACCACAGGACCTGTGTAATTCATATGTGTTCGGGTTTAAAGGGATAAGGTGGCAACCCTAAGGTAGTCACCTAAGCCATCTTTCCTTCGCACCTGACCTCTCTGTTAAAAGAGCGAAGGAAATTTAAATTGCTTTCAGGGGAATTTTCTGTAGTCTTGATATTGGTCACCCTCTCTTCTGTAATAGCTTTTGGTGCTATTGTATACACGTAAATGGGGACATGCAAACGTTGCACATACAAAACTATGGGTACAGCCAGCAGGCCTCCGGCCTAAATTTTCACTGGTGTGAGCCCCACTCCCTAATGAGTAATGAAGAATTGTCTCTACTGTGGCATACCCACTTACATACCCTGTTTCCCCAAAAATAAGACCTAGCGTGATTGTCGGTGATGGCTGCAATATAAGCCCCACCCCCCAAATAAGCCCTACCCTGTTTCCTCGAAAAAAAGCACTACCCTGAAAAAAAGGCCTACAAGGACTTTAACTAGGGCTTATTTGGGGGGTAGGGCTTATATTGCAGCCATCACCGACAATCACGCTAGGTCTTATTTTTGGGGAAACAGGGTAGTTCACCCCATTGTCCCTCTCCTTCTCACCTTGCCAGGTGCTTCTTCTGCAAAGAGGTCACTGATGACAATAATAGAGATGAGTCCTGGCTGCTTTTCAACAGTTTACTTTGGTTGCAATGGCATTCACATTATAGTCATTCTTTTTGGGAGTGGCTGTCCACTTAGGCCTGGTTCACACCTATGCATTTTTTTTAGCGCATTTTCAGTTTTGCGGAAACACACTACAGTCCATATAACATGGTTTCCTATGGATGTAGTTCACATCTGTGAATTTTATGGAAAGGGCCAGGGATTTTTTTTCTGGTTTTTGGTTCCATAGACTTCAATGGATGAAAAGCATGTAATGAAAAACGCAAAATGCACCTGGAATATGCAAGCTGCAACCTGCATAGCTGTGAATCCAGCCTTAGGCCCCTTTCACACTTATACGACTTCAAAGTCGCACGATTTTACCGCGATTTTGCGGCCGCGATTTTGCCGCTATTTTACCGCGATTTGGGAGCAGTACTACTTTGCCACGTTTTTGGCATTAACAAATTAAAACATACAGTAGTTGGTATGAATCATAAGGGGAAACTCCACGCCAAGTTTTAAATAAAAAAACTGGCGTGGGTTCCCCCCCAGGGACATACCAGGCCCTTAGGTCTGGTATGAATTGTAAGAGGAACCCCCTACGCCGAAAAATCGGCGTGGGGGTCCCCCCAAAATCCATACCAGACCCTTATCCGAGCACGCAGCCCGGCCGGTCAGGAATGGGGGTGGGGACGAGCTGGCGGCCCCCCCCCTCCTGGACCGTACCAGGCCGCATGCCCTCAACATGGGGGGGTGGGTGCTTTAGGGCATGGGAGGCACCCTGCGGGCCCCCCCACCCCAAAGCACCTTGTCCCCATGTTGATGAGGACAAGGGCCTCTTCCCGACAACCCTGGCCGTTGGTTGTCGGGGTCTGCGGGCGGGGGGCTTATCGGAATCTGGGAGCCCCCTTTAATAAGGGGGCCCCCAGATCCCGGCCCCCCACCCTATGTGAATGAGTATGGGGTACATGGTACCCCTACCCATTCACCTAGGGAAAAAAAGCATCAATAAAAAACACACTACACAGGTTTTTAAAATAATTTATTAGGCAGCTCCGGGATCTTCTTTGGGGGTCTCTCCGGCGTCCGCATCTTCTGCCGGCTCCACCGCTATCTTCTGGCGCTCTTTTGCCAGCGGTGGTCCGGACCTCTGGATCGTCTTCTTCCCTCTTCTCTTCCAGAGATGTTGACACGACGCTCTCTCCAGCCAGAATGGTCTCTGTGCGCTCCGCAACTGACTTATATAGGCGGTGGCCCCGCCCCCCTATGAGGTCACTGTCCCGGGGCATGCTGGGACTGTGCCGTCATAAGGGGGCGTGGTCCTCACCCAGTGACCACGCCTCCTAAAACGTCACAGTCCCAGCATGCCCAGGGACTGTGACGGCATAAGGGGGCGGGGCCACCGCCTATATAAGTCAGTTGCGGAGCGCACAGAGACCATTCTGGCTGGAGAGAGCGTCGTGTCAACATCTCTGGAAGAGAAGAGGGAAGAAGACGATCCAGAGGTCCGGACCACCGCTGGCAAAAGAGCGCCAGAAGATAGCGGTGGAGCCGGCAGAAGATGCGGACGCCGGAAAGACCCCCAAAGAAGATCCCGGAGCTGCCTAATAAATTATTTTAAAAACCTGTGTAGTGTGTTTTTTATTGATGCTTTTTTTCCCTAGGTGAATGGGTAGGGGTACCATGTACCCCATACTCATTCACATAGGGTGGGGGGCCGGGATCTGGGGGCCCCCTTATTAAAGGGGGCTCCCAGATTCCGATAAGCCCCCCGCCCGCAGACCCCGACAACCAACGGCCAGGGTTGTCGGGAAGAGGCCCTTGTCCTCATCAACATGGGGACAAGGTGCTTTGGGGTGGGGGGGGCCCGCAGGGTGCCCCCCATGCCCCAAAGCACCCACCCCCCCATGTTGAGGGCATGCGGCCTGGTACGGTCCAGGAGGGGGGGGCCGCCAGCTCGTCCCCACCCCCATTCCTGACCGGCCGGGCTGCGTGCTCGGATGAGGGTCTGGTATGGATTTTGGGGGGGACCCCACGCCGATTTTTCGGCGTAGGGGGTTCCCCTTAGATCCATACCAGACCTAAGGGCCTGGTATGCCCCTAGGGGGGAACCCACGCCGGTTTTTTCATTTAAAACTTGGCGCAGCGTTCCCCCTCTGGATTCATACCAGACAGCTGTCAGCACTGCCTGTCGCTCATCGGGAAAGGAAAGAAAAGTTTTCCTTTCCCGAATAGCGAGGCCAGGCTTGTGCTTACAAAGTCGTGCTGAAGTCGTGTCTATATAATATTCAGGCACGACTTGCATGCTACTTCAGGGTTTAACATTGAGGTCTATGGAGTACAACTCGCATAGAATTTGGACCAAAGTAGTGCAGGGACTACTTTCAAGTCGGCACAACTTAAAGTCGTGCCAATATGAATGGTAGTCATTGAAAATCATGGAGAATGACTTGTCATACGATTTTGCAGTACAAAATCGTGGGACAAGTCGTATAAGTGTGAAAGGGGCCTTAGGCTCGATTCACACCTATGCATGTTGCTTTTGAGCGTTTTTGGAGGTTTTTTTTTCATGCTTGCCACGTTTTTGAGCAGCGTTTTTGCCGCGTTTTTGCCGCGATTTTGCCGCGATTTGCGTTTTGCGTTTTTTTTTTTTTTTTTACATTTTTTTTTACAGTCTTAAAAAAAAAAAAAAAAAAAAAAAAATTACGGCAAAAACGCACCAAAAACGCACCAAAAACGCATCAAAAACGCTGCAAAAACGGTGCACGTGCATTTTTGATGCTTGTCCATTGAATTCTATTACATGCAAAACGCTGCATTTTGCATGAAAAAAAGTCCCCGACCCTTTCCAAAAATGCAGAGAAACAAAAAAGCATTGATGTGAACATGTTCCATAGGAACCCATGTTAAAAAATTCCCGTGCATTTCTGCAAAATGCAAAATGCATCAAAAAACGCGCTAGTGTGAATGGAGCCTTAGGATTCACAGAACATGTTCCATAGGAAACTATGTAGAATGGACTGCTGTGCAAATCTGCAAAATGCAAAAAGCACTAAAAATGCATAGGTGTGAATCAGGCCTAAGGCTGGATTCACACCTATGCATTTTTAGTGCTTTTTGCATTTTGCAGATTTGCACTACAGTCCATTTAACATGGTTTCCTATGGAACACCTTCTGTAGTTCAAATCTGCAAAATGCAAAAAGCACTAAAAATGCATAGGTGTGAATCGAGCCTAAGGCTCGATTCACACCTATGCATGTTGCTTTTGAGCGTTTTTGAGGTTTTTTTGTCATGCTTGCCACGTTTTTGAGCAGCGTTTTTGTAGCGTTTTTGCCGCGTTTTGACTGTATACAGTCAAAAAAAAAAAAATTGAAAAAAAAAAAAAAAAGAAAAAAACCCGGCAAAAACGCATCAAAAACGCTGTAAAAACGCTGTAAAAATGCTGCAAAAACGCTGCACTTGCGTTTTTGATGCTTGTCCATTGAATTCTATTACATGCAAAACGCTGCATTTTGCATGAAAAAAAGTCCCTGACCCTTTCCAAAAATGCAGAGATACAAAAAGGCATTGATGTGAACATGTTCCATAGGAACCCATGTTAAAAAATTCCCATGCATTTATGCAAAATGTAAAATGCATCAAAAAACGCATTAATGTGAATGGAGCCTTAGAAAGGATTTCCTTTTTTCCTATGCCTTATGCTGAATCTATTTAGGGAAAAGGATTTCATGGCATTCCCCTGCCAGGGGAAGCCACCTACCTGTAGTCCTACATCACTGCTTTCCAGGCTTCTTGATGTTCCACAAGGGACACACTAGCTACACCTGTTCTAGTGTCATACTTGCTAGAACCCACACTTACTACCTTGCACTCTCTTTTTATAACCTGGGGAATTGTGACATCTAGTGGTAAGGCAGGGAATTACTCACCGCCAGTAAACTAGACACAAGCTTGAACAACAACTTCCCTGCCACCTCATTTCTAGCCTGCCTAATGTGGGGGGTGCAGTATAAAATGTCAGGGGAGCAATAAATGGAAGGTCAGCAGTAACTGTTGGGACAATGAATACTTTGGTCAAGACTATGTCATGTACACAAAAAGTAAATTTGGTACCAGAGACCGGAGAGTTCTTTACAAGCACCACCTCCCCTAAATATATTCAAAAAAATGCCAAGAAACAAAATTGGGAAACTCCAAAATGGAGTTTCCCAAAATGGCCTTGGCGGGTTCGCGCATGCACGGAACACCGCTGCCAGTGATTCCTCGCCTCCCACTTGACAGGAGACAGTTGGTGGGATTTGGGACGAGCGTTCGTATCCCGGCGGTGACGTCAGACGTCGCCAGGATCAAGGGGATACTTAAGACCCTCAGGGTGGAGGCAATGTTGCTCTGTCCAATCACCCTGTATGGTACCTGCAGGATTTCAAATCCAAGGTGAAAAGTAAGTTGATGAGATTATGGCAATTTGATTTCAGCTTATTACCACGGTTTTGACACTAACCTATTATTCCTCCATAGGGGATACTACCTTGGGATAGATTAACATTGATCTTCCCTGCTTCAATGTTATCATATTGATACTAAGGAAAGGAATACAGATATCTTTAATGAAGTGTAGGTAAGAGGAGCTTGCTAAATTTATTATTACATCTATCTAGTACAATCTTAAATTTGCAAGAAAGTTCTGTGATGATTTATGTGTTTCTTTAGATGGCATGGTCCCTTTGAAGCTTATTACAAGTATATGAAGTATACATTTTAGGAGTGATATCATTATCAGCCTGTGAATTTCTTGACTTCTTATCACAACAGGGTAGGTCTAAGTTGGATTATATTATGGTCAAATTATTGGCTTAAGTGATAATATGTGTGGTGTACTAGCTTAATCAACTATATGCCTTTGCAGGTGTGAATTTAAGGCTATTGTTCCCCCCCTTAATGGCACACTGATACCTCATTGGACCTCCTGGCGGGCCCTGAGGGTCCTTTGGAACCTTGATCACGCTTGGGGTGAGAGTGCATCCATCAGACGATCTATATATTATTGTAATCATGTAAATATATGAATTGTAAATTTGACAGACCCCTCTGGGTCTTTGTGTGTACTAGTGTCTTCTCCTTCTTTTTTTTCTTTTTTTTTTGTGTTTATTAAAATGTATCATTTACTTCTTTTAGTGACATTGTATAAAGGTCCTACAAAAGCTCCAGAAGAAGCCATGATTATGGCGAAACATGTAGAGGCAACCAACTTTTGTATCGTACCCGCATCACTTTTCATGTTCTGGTTTTAAACTTTATTCATTTTTAACCATGTTTGTTTAAATAAAATTATGAAATTTGTAATATCAATTTGATTTGATTTTTTGCACCTCAAAACTCCCAATTTTGTTTCTTGGTATTTTTATGTAATGTACACCATAATGTATAGAATGCAGGAGTAACATACAAAACCCACATATATAGTACAGCAGCAGAACAAGCCAACCTGTTCACATCAGATCCCCCTTACATCAAGAATCCCCATCAGAATTCCCCTTCAGAGTCCCCCCTCTACATCAGAGTCTTTCCCCTTACATAAGAATCCCCAGAGTCATCCCCCTTATGTCAGTGTCCCCAGAGTCACACCCCCTTACCATCAGGGTCCTTAGAGTCCCCCCCTACATAAGTGTCCCTGGGGTTCCTCAGCCTTACCGCAGGGTCCCCAGAACCACCCACCTTACATCAGGGTCCCCAGAGTCATTCCCCTAACATCAGGGTCCCTACAGTCACTCCTTTAAAGGATAGTCCCTAGAGCAGGTATCCCCAAACTACGGCCCTCCAGCTGTTGCAGAACTACACGTCCCATGAGGCATTGTAAAGCTCTGACATTCACAGACATGACTAGGCATGATGGGAATTGTAGTTCCTGAACAACTGGAGGGCCGTAGTTTGGAGACCCCTGCCCTAGAGTTTCCCTAGTTGCATCAGTCCCCAGAGTTTCCAATTCCAATCAGGGTCCCCATTCTTCCTTACATCAGGGTCCCAAAAGCCTCTCTTAAAGTGGAGTTCCACTCACTTTTACAACTCTTCAGCATCCCTCACTAAACTGTGCACTGTAAACAATTTTTTTTTTCTCAGCACCTACTGTATATCTGCTGTATTCATTTTTCACTTCCTCCTCCCTGGCCGCGGCCCATCGCATCATTTCCTGTTTGCAATGCCTTCTGGGAAGGGGCGACAACGTCCTCTGAAACTGCCGTTGCTATGGAAACCTGACCTGAATCCTATTACACTGCTTGTGCTGCACTGAGCATGTGCGAGATCTGCAAGGATGAGATCCAGGAAGAAATACAGTCTGGCTTCAGATGCCCACACTTAAGATGGCCACAGCCTGCTGTAAGTTTATAAAATAACAAACTACTGCTATAAACTAACAAAACAGACCTTAGTTTACAGACTAACTTTACTAGAATACATTAAGCTTGTGTATAATAGGGGTATTTTTATGTAAAAAATATAATTTTGACCGGAACACCACTTTAAATGATTGTCAACAAGAATGAAAGCTAAAATGAAGGGGGTGCTTCTAAAGCTAGCCATAGACGGATTGAGATTTGAACGGTTCAGCAGGAACTGTCTGAATTTAGATCGATCCATGGGCCAATCTATCAATCAACTTCAGTACAACCAGCCTGTCAGGTTTTCTTCATATGATTACTGTCAGCGGCTATAGTTGCAGGAAAAAATTGAATAATGTATGGCATAGCTGAAGCCAAGTAAACAAATGCAATTCAAGTGTTAAATAAAAGTATACCTTCCCCCCTGTTAACAGAACTTTCAGTGCACCCTGCATGTATACTGCTGAGCTGATTGTGTATTTCCATCTCCACTCTATGCTGACAGGTCTGGGAATCAGGTATGAATGATCACTACACATTCTGGCTCAGCTTTATTTACTGCTGGGCTCACTGTCAGTAGTGTAGTGTTCATTTTGGGATCAAATTTCGATTTAGTAGTCTTAGTATTTTGAATAAAATGTCATTTTAGTTTTAGTCCCATTTTAGTCATCTGCAATTGTTTTAGTTTTAGTAACAATTAGTCGACTAAAATCTACAGTAAATTTTAGAAGACTAAAATGTCTTATATTTTAGTCAACTAAAATCTAACAGGTTTGGTTAAATTGTAATGCATTATTTAAGCATTTCTCTAGAATGTCCAAACTCATTATATACTCCTGGAGTAAAAAAAATGAACATGTTATTAAGGTATTAAGGTTTGAACAAACTCACAGATACAGATTTCTCTGCTCTGGATAGTCTGAGGGGGCCTGTAATGCACAGTGCTCTGGGACAGTCATCTGAGAGGCCTGTAATGCACACAGTGCTCTGGATGGTGGTCTGAGGGGAGGCCTGTAATGCACAGTGGTCTGGATGCCAATGGCCAGAGGTTGCCTGTAATGCACACAGTGCTATAGACAGTGGTCTGGGGAGGCCTGTAATGCTGCACAGTGCTCTGGACAGTGATCTGAGGAGGCCTGTAATGCACACAGTGCTCTGGGCAGTGGTCTGAGGAGACTTGTAATGCACACAGTGCTCTGGAGATGGACAGTGTGAGGAGGATGCCTGTAATGCATTGCACTCAGTGCTGTGGGCGGTCTGAGGAGGCTTTTAATACACACAGTGCTCTGGACAGTGGTCTTAGGAGGCCTGTAATTCTGCACAGTGCTCTGGACAGTGGTCTGAGGAGACCTGTAATGCACACAGTGCTCTGGACATGGACAGTCTGAGGAGGAGGCCTGTAATGCTGCACAGTGCTCTGGACAGTGGTCTGAGGAGACCTATAATGCACAGAGTGCTCTGGACATGGACAGTCTGAGGAGGATGCCTGTAATGTATTGCACACAGTGCTCTGGACAGTCTGAGGTGGCTTGTAATACACACAGGGCTCTGGACAGTAGTCTGAGGAGGCCTGTAATGCTGCACAGTGCTCTGGACAGTCTGAGGAGGCTTGCAATACACACAGTGCTCTGGACAGCGGTCTGAGGAGGCCTGTATTTCTGCACAGTGCTCTGGATGGTAGTCTGAGGGGAGGTCTGTAATGTACAAACTCACAGTGCTCTGCTCTGGATGGTCATGAGTTGGGGCTTTCGTTGGGAGGCTTGTAATGCACAATGCTACTCTGGTTGGTCATCTGAGGAGGTCTCTAAGGCCCTTTTCACACTGGGGCGGTTTGCAGGAGCTATTTCGCTAAAAATGGCGCCTGCAAACTGACCCGAAACAGCCGCTGCTTTCTCTCCAGTGTGGAAAACAAGGTGATTTCGCGCAAAACAGTACATAAATGGCAATTCTCACAGAAAACACGTCAAAATGAATACACATGTGGAAAAATAAGGTCACAGTGCTAGATAGTTACATGTAGAGCTCTAAACTAAAACTCAGTGTTATCATGTGAGAATATAAAAGTGATCATAATGAGTGTCAAAAAAATTGTGAGTATAAAAATTTTTGAAAATCACAGTGAAGAAAAATAAAAGAGATCAATCAATAAATGAGTCCAAAAAATAATTTTTGCATAAATGTTCATGAATCTTCTCACTGGATGTGGTAGGTGATATGGACAATAGTAGATGGCATCTGTATAGAAATGTGCTCACAGAGCCCTTACCTCAAAAGGCATGGGTAAATGCCTTAACAATCAGGATTAGTGGATGGCAGTAGAGACTGATGAATACCTCCGGCAGATGGATGTCAATTGTAAGGCCGAGTCAGGCTCGCATCAAGGTCCGGATATGCATGTGGAAAGGAAAAGAAAAAAAAGGGAGCCGGAGAGCTTTTCCCCCAAGAGCCAACTTTTTAGTAGTGCAGAGGTCCTCACATTGTGTTATTTTTGTCTCTCCAGTGTGAAAGCCCCGAGGGCTTTCACACTGGAGCGATGCGCTAGCAGGACGGGAAAAAAGTTCTGCTAGCAGCATCTTGGGAGCGGTGAAGGAGCGGTGTAGGAGCAGTGTATCCTTCACCGCTGCTGCCCAGTGAAATCAATGGGACAGCGTGGCTATACCACCGGCAAAGCGCCTCTGCAGAGGTGCTTTGCAGTGGTTTTTAACCCTTTTCTCAGCCACTAGCGGGGGTAAAACCACCCCGCTAGCGGCCGAATACAGATGGTAAAGCGCCGCTAACAATAGCGGTGCTTTACCTCCGATGCTGCCCCCGCCCTAGTGTGAAAGGGGCCTAATGCTGCACAGTGCTAACTTCTAAGCATGCTATGGACTTGCTTGCTATGCTGGGAGGGAAAGCACTCACAAGCTCTACACAGGCGGAGCTGTATATATAAAGGAAACAAACTAGATGTTTTGTGCTTTATCCTTAAGTTTTTCTTTATTCACACACTCACTTAAAAAAACTCTCTTGTGCATATAACAGCAGTCACAAAGCTTAAATACCAGTATTTATTGTATTCTAGAACATGATGATGTCATTCAGTAAGCCCTGCCCCTACGCGTTTTGCCACAGGGTCACGAGAACCCTTCAGTTAGACACGTCTCTGTTTTTAGAGTATATTTTGTTAAAGCAAGTATGGAATTACAATTGCCTTATTTCTGTGTGCTTTGTGCGTATTAACAAGACTGACTAAGAACTTGAACAAAGCTCACTTTGATAAAAAAAAGTCAAGGCACTGCTGAGATTCGAACTCAGGATCTCCTGTTTACTAGACAGGCGCTTTAACCAACTAAGCCACAGCGCCTTGGTGATGCATGATTGATGGTGGTGCATACTTGATGGTGGTGCACGCTTGAGGGTGGTGCACATTTGAAGGTGGTAAAATACAGTAAAATCTGCAAATTGGCTTATCTTTCTGATCATGGAGTAGGGCAAAAATATTACTTTAGTGAGATTTTTTTGCCAGAAATTTGTCACATTTCCATAAATTCAGAGGGGAAATGTTTTGATACTTAGAAGAAGGTTGTAAATTAACATTTCCCTGCATGATGCACTATGATGTTGAATTCCATGATTACTAGATTGTATTACCATTATACTATAGCTCTTACAAATGTTCTTCATCACCAGTTTCCTAACTGATATTGTCCCATTGCTGCTGTCCCAGAGAAACAGCTTTTCTTTCAGTATTCAGAGATAGTGTCAACAATGCAGTTGAGGACTGTAGATGCAGTGGTCGGCCAAGGAAACTTAATGCAACAGATGAAAGACACATCATGCTTCTTTCCCTTCAACATCCGAAGAAGTCCAGCAGTGCCATTAGCACAAAAATAGTGGAAAACAGTGGGACCCAGGTAGACCCATCTACTGTTCAGAAAATTCTGGCCAAAAGTGGTCTTCATGGAAGAATTGCGGCCAAAAACTCATATCTCCACTGTGGAAACAAAACTAAGTGACCCAACTATGCATGAAAACATAGGAACTTCTACGAAAAACTCCGGAGGCCTTGGATCACCCATTTCTTACCCCCAGACCTAGATGACTCTCTTATACTACTTTAGTAGTGAAACTATACCCCTCCCATCTATTACAACATGTAAAGGCCTGGCAGCACTGGTCATGGTCCTCTCTAGGGACCTCCCGTCCCTTGAGAGGGAAAGATCTCTCTTTTCTCCTTATATTTATTTCCTTTTCAAGATTAGTGAGACAGAAGGAGTATTGTATTCACCCACTGACCTTCTCCCTGATGCATAATTTGAATACTGCATAGGGGAAAAGGCCGCATTACACCCCTACTACTGAACAATTTCTGGAGAACATCTCTCCAGACCGGTTTACATAGTGTTACTTTAAATGTTAAAGCTTCCTGTTATTCTACATTGACGTTCTGTACCAGAGGCCTGCCTTCTACTGCTATACGCCCTATCAGCCCTAACGTTCCCCTTATCTGAAGGTTACTTCACTTCCTGTTGTTTTTATACAGTCTTTTGAATATTAATGACTTGCATTTTCTACTTATTTTGTGTTGTACTATAATCTACAGGTACCAATAAAACAATTGAACAAGAAAACAGGAACTGGGCTGTAGAAAAATAGCAGCAGGTGCTCTAGATCAGTGGTTCTCAAATCCTGTCCTCAGGACCCACTAACAGGCCAGATTTTCAGTATTACCTTGGTGAGATGCAGACTAGAATACTGCAATCACTGAGCATCAAATTATATCACCTGTGATGTACTTCAGTTATCTTACAAACCTGGCTTGTTAGTAGCTCCTGAGAACAGAAGTTGAGAACCACTGTTCTAGACAGTTATATCTGTTAAGCTGTGATGGCCGAGCGGTTAAGGCGTTGGACTTGAAATCCAATGGGGTTTCCCCGCGCAGGTTCAAATCCTGCTCACAGCGCACTCATTTACCATTGAGATATTTTATTAATTTGTCTTTATTTTAAATTGTGTCATACTGTACGTTTACTTAAAGTGTTACTAAGCCCAGTAATATGAAAATAGTTCATCTACCTCCCCCCCCACAGTGCCCACAGCTTCTAAATCTTCTTTATACATTAAAATGTTGCCACTATATACCCTTTTGACTGATCTGTATAACATGGTCCGTGAAAAACTGCACAGTTTCTCCAGTGCTGAGAGTTCAGGTAGGAGGAGCTTTCCCCTTCAGCCTGTATACATGCCCACATGTGTGATGCCAATATGCCAAATAAAAACCGCAAAGCTGATCAAATACCACCAAAAGAAAGCTCTATTTGTGGGAAAAAAATTATAAAAATGTCATTTGGGTACAGTGTTGTATGTCTGCGCAATTGTCATTCAAAGTGTGTCAGCGCTGAAAGCTGAAAATTGGTCTGAATAGGAGGGGGGTTTAAGTGCCCAGTAAGCAAGTGGTTAATGTATGCTAATGTATTGTATTTCTTTCATCATTCCCTAATTACCATGATTGTAATATGCCGTGAATGTCCCCTTTGTGCCCATGCATGCTGGAGGCTTTTAATGTTCCTCTTTTGTCCTTCATGCATATTTGCCTTCACTAACCTCCCCAGCATGCTATCCTGGGCCCATATACAACATCTAGCCTAGTCACTTAACAATGTATTTTGTCAGCTCCATTGTAGTGCTTTACCCTAAACATCCCCTAAAATGTGTCCAAATGTTATTTGTGTCCTTAAATTCAGGCAGAGTAAAAGAGGCTCACCCCCCCCCTAAAAGTTTTACAATGGGCCATCAGAGGGGGTGAGGAATCTGATAAGTGGGCCTTATATTTTTGTCTTTAAATACTCCTTAAAATAAATGTTATACTGATATTGGCCAAGAATATTTTTGTGTAATCTGCTTGCAATGTTATGTGCAAAAGTACTAATATTTTTTTTTTCTGGTTTGACTCCACAGTTTCCTTCAATGCCACAGGAATGGCAGACTGTGGCCTCCCATTTTGCCGACCACTGGGACTTTCCCAACTGTGGAGGGGCAATCGATGTGAAACACGTCCACATCGTGCCACCACCCCACGGGGTCTTACTATTACAATTATAAGGGTTTTAATAGTATAGTGTTGATGGCGGTGGTATCGGCACAATATGAGTTCCTATATGTGGATGTGGGGAAGAATGGCCGGATGTCGGATGGAAGAGTCTTCGCCCAGACAGAGTTTTCCCGACATCTCCAGACTGGTGGCCTTGCATTGCCACCTACTGCAGACAACGTTGAAGGACTCCCATTCGTCTTTATTGCTGATGAAGCATTCGGTCTGGGCGAGCACCTGATGAGGCCATTCCCCCAGAGGACCCTCACCCCGGAGAGGAGGGTTTTAACTACCGGCTGGCCAGAGCCTGAAGAGTCGTTGAGAATGCCTTCGGGATAATGGCCAGCCAGTTCCGCCTGTTTCTGACAGCAATACATATGGCGGACTACAAAATTAACCACATCATATTATCCTGCTGCATATTGCACATTTTTTAATGTAAAAATGGCAAAAATTATCTTGTCTCACTTGGGCCTGAGGCCGGACTTCCTGTTAAATCCCCTGATGAGCCTGGATACTGGCTGTCCTGGCTTGGCACCCCAAAGCGCCCGTGAAGTTCGCCAGAAATATGTCAACTATTTTACGGGTAGGGAGGCCATTGCTATGCCAGACAATGTCTAAATAATTTTTTAATAAAAAAAAAATTATCTGATAAAATCTTGAATTTTCTTTATTGCTTGTGTTTCTTTTTAGCTATCTCCTAGGTTCTCCTAGTGCACTTGTAGTGCCAAGTGGATTTTCCTTTAGTAAATAAGCCGCATTGTCACTGTAAACACAAATTTACTTAAAAAACTGGTACTGAGCATTGAAAGAAGAAGCCACACATTGTTGATTAGCAAACTTTTTACTCTGTGCACATTCACATGTGCGTTATAATTTTTTTTTTAAATAAAACATGTTTTTTTTCTCACGTTGTTTTGGAATTTTTTTTTTTGTATAAACAGACATGCTTCAAAACATAACATACACAACTCTGGAACTTACAAAGTTCAGTGTAGAAAAACTGAAGGCAATATCAGACATTATATGGGGTGATGTCACCCCTGTAAAAGCCAAATTTTGAAGATGCACACAATTTGGGAGTCAAAACGGGTATTTCCCTCCTGATCCCATGCCTAATGTCAACATGTGCTATCTCCCATCATGGGGGATCAATGGACGTGTTTTGGGGGTGCAACCCCTTCCTCTCACCTACTAGAGTTACGAGGAAGAGGTTGCACCCACAAAATGCATACATTGATATCCCCTGATTGCAGATAGCACATGTTGACACACTGGGGGTCATTTACTATAGCACCACGGTGCTAATTCACGCAAATTGCTGCAAATTAGCGCGAATTTGCGGCAATTTAGCGCGTATTAGTGCTAATAGCGCTAATTTGCGCTGAAACAGTATTCACTATAGTACTGGTGAGAAAATACTCCCAAAATCGAATTTACTATAGATCCCTGAAACCAAATAGCGCCCAAACCCTTACTCTGCTAAAACCTGGAGAATTGCACATGGAAATAATGTTTAGAACATGATATAATTGCCTAAATGGTACTGAAATATGCGGTATATTATTTAAAGGTAATCTGCTTTTAAACTGTGTGAAAAAGTGATTTCTACACTGAAATATCTTTAAAAGTCTGAAAAGTGAAAAATTCCCTGTTTTGGACAACTAGGTGCCAACACAACTGAGCATGCTCAGACCTGAAAATAACTCTCATTTTAACTCAAGTGTCTTGTCGCTATAGTAAATACCAATTTGAGAGCTAATTAGAGAGCATTTTTTTAAAATGAAAATCTGCTCTATTTTAGTCCAAATGAAGTTTCAGTCATTGATTCTAATGGAACAATTCTAACTTTCACAAAAAAAAACCTTTTAATGTTGAGATGAAATGTATCTTTCTGTGAAATACATTTTCCTTTGCAACATTGTTGCTTCTACTTAAAATATTTTGATTTTAGGAATACTAGAATGTGGAATGTTTTGATGTTTTGGTAAAATATATTTTTCTCTGTCACTTTCACTTGTTACTCTCCATCTCACAACAATCTTTATCCAAACTCACACAGGAGTCTTTACAATCCACAAACAATACCATTGCTGATGCAAAGTTAAAATGAATCACAATTTTTTGTGCTTTTTATTATTTCCAAATATTTATAATTTGAGCCCAAAAAATGTGATATGTATACCAACATCAGAAATCAAAATGTAATTCCCAAAAATTTGAGGGTAATATTCTACTCTCACCCACAAAAAACACCAAATATCACAGAATAAATCAAGAAAAATAACTCTTGAGTAATGTAATTCCATCACCTGTATGTCCATTATAATGCAGTATTTATGTGTAGTTATGTGTAGGAGGGTCTCACATGTGGCAGCTCTGTGGCTTAGAGGTTAGTTCTTCTGCTTAGTATTCCTTAGGGTCTGGGTTCAAATCCCAACCATGTTACTTCATGTAGAGAAGTTGTCTTATCTCCCAGGTCCTATAACTATGTCTGAATGTAGTATTTATGTGTTCCACCACCATTGTAAGTCTTTTTCTGATACAATATTTAGCCAAAAGTATTGGGACGCCTGCCTTTACACACACATGAACTTTAATGGCAGCCCAGTCTTAGTCCATAGGGTTAAAATTTGATTTGGCCCACCCTTTGCAGCTAGAGCAGCTTCTGGGAAGGCTGTCCACAAGGTTTAGTGTGCCTATGGGAATGTTTGATAATTCTTCCAGAAGTGCATTTGTGAGGCCAGTCACTGATGTTGGATGAGAAGGCCTGGCTTGCAGTCTCTACTCTAATTCAGCTAAAGGGTGTTCTATCTGGTTGAGGCCAGGACTCTGTTAGGCCAGTCAAGTTTCTCCACCCCAATCTTGCTCATCCATGTCTTTATGGACCTTGCTTTGTGCAGTCATGTTGGAACAGGAAGGGGCTTTCCCCAAACTGTTCCCACAAAGTTGGGAGCATGAAATTGTCTAAAATGTCTTGTTATGCTGACGCTTAAGAGTTCCCTTAACTGGAACTAAGAGGCCAAGCCCAACCCCTGAAAAACAACCCCACATCATAATCCCCCTCCACCAAATCATTTGGACAAGTGCACAAAGCAAGGTCCATAAAGACATGGATGAGTGATTTTGGGGTGGAGGAACTTGACTGGCCTGCACAGAGTCCTGACCTCAACACAACAGAACAGCTTGGGGATGAATTAGAGAGGAGACTGTAGGTCAGGCCTTCTCGTCCAACATCAGTGCCTGACCTCACAGATGCACTTGGAAGAATGGTCAAACATTCCCATAGACACACTCCTAAACCTTGTGGACAAGAAGAGTTGGAGCTGTTATTGCTGCAAATGGTGGGCCAAATGAGTTTTGAACCCAATACTAATACCGGGATGCCATTATAGTTCATGTGCTTTTAAAGGCAGGCGTCCCAACACTTAGGCCAATATATTGTATATTGCTTGTGACACTGAGCATGGCTATGGACTTAGGGCTGGTTCACACCACAGAGTTGCAGAGAACATGCGTGGGGCTGCCTGGTGGCTAAGTGGGTAGCAGTTCTGTCTAGCAGTACCTGGGATGTTGGTTCAATTCCCCAACATGCTAATCCTCGTGTTGAAGTTTATATGTTCTCCCTGTGTGGGCTTCTCACCACAATCCAAAGACATGCTGGCATTTTATTTGTCTCCTGTCGAAATAGGTTCTAATGTAAGAAAGTTAATTTTGGACTTTAGTTTGGAAGCTCATTGCAGCCAGGGACTGATGTTAATGTTTGTTAGCACTAATCATGCCAGGGACTTGGACATTTAAAATTTTAGGGTTTACACTGCACGGGTACATATGCTTAGAAAACTGTTGCTTTGTTTATGTGGATGCAAATGGACTTTGATCTTTGTCCTGTAGTTGGAGATTTGTCAAAAGAAGTTTATTGAGTATACAATATTATAAAGATACATAAAGTAAGTTTACAAGGATCTATAAAGTAAGCTCATTGTTTTACAGTAGGGTTTATATAGGTAAATATCATGAAATTTCAAATATTAAACATTGGGTGCACGTAAACCTAAATTAAAGATATATATCATTTCCTCAGTTATTTTTGTAGGTATTTAAATGATTTATACCTACTATACATATTGTTTACAGGTAGAGTGTATATAGGTCAAATAAATTTTGATAATGAGCTTTAATCGTAAGGTGGAGAAAAGGAAAGAGAAAGAAGAAAAAGGGTAGAAAGGCAGAGGTATGGTCCACAAGGTTGTCCCGCTCGTCAGTTTATTATTCTTTTTAGTTCTCTTTGAAGCCTTAGAATGGGTGTCTCTGTAAGTCATTTAATCTGTTACCATGGCAACAGGACAGAGTCATTGAAATTTGACAGGAACTGTTGTTTTATCCAAGGATGCCAAAGTTTTTCAAATTTTGGAATTTGATTTTGATCGATGGCTACCATCTTAGCATGGGACATTGTATTATTCATTCTGTGAATTGTTTCTGCTAGTACCAATGTAGGAGATTTCCATGCCTTGGCCACTATTTGTTTTGCAGCCGTTATTAGTTGGATCATAAGTTTGAATTGAGAGAGTGTTAAGCATTCCGGTTTTAGATTAAGTAAAGTTATATATGGATCTGGTTGTATTATTTTTAAAAATATTTTAGATGCAATCACGAAGACTTCCTTCCAGAAGGTTTGGATTACTGGGCACGTCCACCATATGTGTAAATGTGTGCCTATTTCTGGGCATCCTCGAAAACAAAGAGCTGAGGTGTTAGGTGAATATTTTGCCACTCTAGCGGGTACAAGGTACCAGCGAGTTAGGACTTTATAATTTGTCTCCAGTGCTAAGATGTTGGGTGAAGATGACTTAGATGTGAGCCATATGTTAGACCAGTCCGTGTCTTCTAAAGTTCGTCCCAGGTCCTCCTCCCACTTCTGAACGTAAGAGGGTCTATTAAGATTTACTACTCCATATAATTGATTATAAAGTGATGAAATTGTACCTTTAGCAAATGGATCTTTTGTACAGATTGATTCAAAAATGGATAATTGGGATAATGTTGTATGCCCCTTTAGGAATGGTGTATAGAAATTTTTGATTTGGAGATATCTAAATCTCTCAGAGTTTGGTAGATCATATTTTTCTCTAAGCGATGGGAATGAAAGGAATGATTTAGATGCTATGAAGTCATTTAGTGTCTGAATGCCTGATGTTGTCCAAGCTTTAAAAGAATTTGGGTAGATCCATGCTGGATAAAAGGCCGGATTTCTGATAAAAGAAAGGAGAGGATTGTGTGGAGATTGTAACTGATATTTGGTTTTTAGTTTATCCCAGAGAGATAAGAAGTGTTTAGTTATGGGATTATGAATTTTAAAGCGGTCTTTAGGATCAAGCCATAACAAGTTTGATATTAATAGAGGGTCATTTTCTGAAGCCTTTATAAATACCCATAATGGGATTTCCTGTTTTGCATGGTATTTGGACAGACTGGCCAAATGTGCTGCTCTGTAGTAGTTAGTAAAATTAGGGTATCCCAGGCCTCCTTTATTTTTGGGAAGATGTAGTGTGTGTATAGGTATACGTGGTTTAGAAGAGCCCCATATAAACGAAGTTGCTCTTTTTTGTACTATTCTCAAAAAATAGGAAGGAATTGGAATAGGGAGGACTCTGAATAGATAAAGCAATTTGGGTAGAATAGTCATTTTGATTGCATTAATCTTCCCTATCCAGGATAAAGGAAGTTGCGACCATTGTTTTATTAGATTTGTGATCTGTCTTAATACAGGAGGATAATTGGTTGAGAATAAGTCAGAATGAGATGCTGTTAAATGAATTCCAAGATATGGGATTGATTTTTCTGCCCATGTGAATGGGAGTGCAGCCCTAGCCAGGATCAATTCCATGTTTGTGAGTGAAATATTAAGCACTAGGCATTTCTTAGGATTAATCATAAGACCGGATAGGGCTGCAAATCCATCAAGAGCTGGTATTAAGTTAGGACCAGAGACCTGTGGTGATGATAGAAAAAGTAATATATCGTCTGCAAATATACATAATTTGTGTGTAATACCTCCTACTTGAATGCCAGTTATAGTTTGGTTTGTTCTGATGTATTGGGCCATGGGTTCGAGTATAAGGGCAAATAATAAGGGAGATAATGGGAAACCCTGTCGGGTACCTCTTTCGAAATTAAAGGCATCAGATTTTTTATCCAGCATATTTTATATAGGCTTTGGGTTTATTATATAATGCTTTGATCCATGTTAAAAAGTGGGGTCCAAAACCCCATTTTTGTAATGAATATTGCATATATTGCCAGGATACTGTGTCAAATGCCCTCTTAATATCGAGAGATAGAAAACATAAAGGGATTTTCCGTTTTTTTGCAATATGTGCCAATAACACTGCCCTGCGTATATTATCGCCTGCCTGTCTATTTGGCATGAAGCCTACTTGATCTCTATGTATTAATTTTCCTATAATGCTATTGAGGCGTTTTGCTATTATTTTTGCTAATAATTTAATATCAAGGTTTAACAGAGAGATAGACCGATAATTCACACAGGAAGTATCATCAGAAAGGGGTTTTGGGATCATACAAACAATTGCCATTAGTGTTTCTTGCCGAAAAGAATGTCCTTCTAGAAGTTTGTTAAAAGTTTCAGTGAGAATGGGAGAGAGTATTTCTGAGAATGTTTTATAGTATAAAGCCGAGTAGCCGTCTGGGCCTGGTCTTTTGTTAAGTTTTAGGTCTTTTATGGCGTTAGCAACTTCATCTATAGTTATAGGCTCATCCAAACTGCTTTTTTGATTCTGAGATAACTCAGGTAAGGTTATTTTTGAGAAGAAGGATTCAGCCTCTGTAGGATTAAATTCATTGTTTGTCTTGTATAAAGTTGCGGGATGTGAGTGAAATTTATGGACTATTTTAACTGGATTACAAGTATAAACATTTTTTGATAATTTCAAACGTATTGGTTTGAAATATTTGTTACTTGAATTTATTGCCCGAGCCAAATATGTACCTGGTTTGTTTGTATTCATGTAGAAATTGTGTTTGGAGCGTTTGAGGGATTTATCAACTGACTCAGTGAGAAATAGATCGTATTCCAATCTAGATTTTTCCAGATGAGATTTTGTACTCTGAGATGGATTATCTTGGAATGATATGTAGGCTGCATTAAAATTGAGTTCTAGTTTTTTTGCTAGATTTTTGCGTTCCCGTTTAAATAGTGCCATTTGTCTTTGTATTGTACCACGCAAGACAGGCTTATGAGCTTCCCACAGTGTTATTGGGGAAATGTCTGTTGTATTATTAATTGATATGTATTCCTTTAAAGCTTGTTCAATGGCCATCTGATGTAGTGGGTGTTTGAGCATTATGTCCGGTAAGTACCACGTTGGGTCATGCGCTTTTGGTATGGCTGAGGCTATAGTAGTGTATACTGCATTATGGTCAGACCACGGAATCGGAATTATATCTGATGCAATAATTTCTGGTATCACTCCTATTGTTAGAAAAATATGATCTATTCTGGTGAAGGTTTGATGAGGGTGTGAGAAATAAGTGAATTTCTTTTTCATTGGGTTACTTTCTCTCCACGAATCTACCAGATTGTATTTGGAAAGAAGTTGAGAAAAAGGTAATCTAGAGGTTATTTTGGATGGTGTAAAAGGTGATTTATCTAGAAATGGGAGGAGGACCTGGTTTGAATCCCCGCACATTATCACTGTTCCTATTTTATGTGTATTAATCACTTGTAATATATGTGAGAGGAATGGTGTAGGTTGTTTGTTAGGAGCGTAGTAGGAAATCACCGTGATTGCTGTATCCATTATATAACCCATGAGTATCAGGTATCTACCTTCTGGGTCTTTAATTTCTGATGATAAGGTGAATGGTGTGGATCGGTGAAATGCAATTAGAGTACCCCTTTGTTTGGTACAGGCAGAAGCCGTGTAAATTTGTTGATAAAAGGAGAAATATATTTTGGAGTAGAATCTTTGGTGAAGTGTGTTTCTTGGAGGCATACTATGTGAGCCTTCTTGTTATGGAAAGTACGGAAGGCTTTGGTCCTTTTTTGAGGGACATTTATTCCCTGAACATTCAGGGAAAGTATATTCAGTGGTGCCATGGCAACAGATCAAATAGTTTTGACTTACTTTTTGTTATGCAGAGCTGACTGCGCAGATCAACCTGTGTGGACTGAAGAGATGAAAAGATAGAAAAGAAACCAGTGAATTCTGGAGTAAAGAGTAAACAAAAAACATATGAGATTAGATGATACATTGTATAAATTATTTTTTGCAAGTAATCACAATTTACCCGTGAAAGAGAATAAATATCTCTCTCAGGGGAATAAGTGCCTTCGTCACACTCCCACATAATATGGTTGGGAGAATGAGGAGGGCTAATGGGGGTACACGGATCTTTCGCTTACAGGAGAGAAGTGCTATGTCAAAAGACATCAAAATGATGATTCATTAATTGGAGTGCAGAATATGGTTTTTGTTGAAATTATTTATTCCAGGGTGGTTGTATATGGTTAGTCTTGCCCTAGGCTAAATAATTCAGTTAGAAAGGTACTGTTAATAACTTTGGTATTGATGAAGATTAGAATAAACAAAAACATAGTTCTAGGAACTAGTTAGGTAATAATATATTTGTTTTAAGAAAAGAAAGAAAAAGCTTCCATTACTTCTGGATTATTGAACATATTTGTCCAAAAAAGTAATAAATCTATTGTTATTACCTGAAAATATATAACAGAACAAGAATTTCCTTATTTCACTTATATATTCTAAGGCTATATGAATCAGAAGTAATAAGAAATATAACTGGAATGTAACATGATCCCACACAGTGTCAGAGGAATAACAGAAACTTTGTTTGCCAGTACCGGCATTTTCCTGTACGCCTGCGTGGCAGAATGGCTAATAGGCGTATGCGGGTACGCGATTCAGCAGACCGCGTCACGGCGTAACGGCGCACATAGACGTGCAAGTCAGCGGACGGCGAAACGGCGAAACGGCGTAAGCACGTACGCACGTACGCATCTTAGCCGCACACGTGGGTTCCCCTATTAGCCCTATAAAAGGCAGCCCAGCTCTCTGGCTTATTGCTGGTTTGTCATTTCAGCTTCTGTGTTCCTGTTCCTTGTTCTACTATTGACTCCTGCCTGTTGTGACCCGGATTTCCTTGACCATCCTTGAACTTCTCCTGCACCTTGACCTCGGCTTGCTTAACAGATTCCTCTTCAGTCTGCTCCAGTGTTTGACCCCCGGCTTCTCTTTAAAGACTTCGCTACTGCCTGCTCCAGTGTTTGACCCCCGGCCTGTCTTGGACTCTCCTATTGATTGATTCCTGTGTATGACCTTGGCTTGTTTAAACGGACTTCCTTCCTACCGGCTTGCTGTGTTTGACCCCCTGGCTTCTCTACATACTTGTTCCAGTTATCTACTTCAGGTCCAAGGTGTTGGAGCCCCAGTCTGATTCCTCTGCTGATCACCGTCCGGGTGTACCCTGCACGGACTACTACCAGACAGAAGTTCAACACGCAGGCTCCTACTAGTGCCTGGCGACCCGTGCCTCTCTGTGCCCGATACCCTCTGTGCCACCTCCAGGGGTATAGCGCACTCAGCTGCAAGAGGAGCCGCTCTCAGCATCTCGGCCCTGGTGAGTACCCTGACACACAGTGTGTGACTATCAGAATGCAGTCACATTCAGTTATAAATACAGGTTTTTTAAAGAGAACCATCTCTTAGTATAATAAATGAAGAGATATCAGGAATTAGGATGTCAGTCCATTGAATCTTCTTGGTCCATGGATGATGTGGCATAACGGCCTCTTTTGTGAGAATGATGATTCCCATTTTGTTCTGAAATTTTCTGGGTGCTGCCTGAAGGTGAAGATGATGCCATTCTTCTGCGTGTGGGAGAGTTGCTGCTTGTGGGTTCTGTCAGATTTAATTTTAAAAGGGTTTGTTGTAGTTCATCTGCTGATCTGCTTCTGTAAATTGTACCTTGGTAGTTAAATCTGACTGAAAAGGGGAAGCCCCATTGATACATAATGTTGTGGCGTTGCAGTTCCATTAGTTGGGGTTTCATGGATCGTCTTTTAGTAATAGTAAGTTGGGATAGGTCAGCAAAAATTTGATAATTGTGTCCTTGAAAATTAAGTTCCTTTTTTTCTCTTGCAGCAATTAGTATTTGTTCTTTCGTTCTGTAATAATGAAATTTTGTGATTATATCACGTGGGGGTCCATCTTTCTTTTTGGCTGTGAGGGCTCTGTGTACTCTGTCCAGTTCTAAACGTTCAATAGGGATATCTGGCTTTAGTTCTTGTAATAGAGCAGTAATAGTAGATTGCAGGTCTGTCACAGTTTCAGGTATTCCCCTTATGCGCAAGTTTGAACGTCTGGCTCTATTTTCGTAATCTTCAAGCTTAGTTTGAAGTATTAAATTCTCTTCGTTTAATTGTTCCAATTCTGTTATATTTTCTTGGGTTGTAATTTCAATTTCATCCATTTTTATTTCTAAGGCTGCGGTGTGGTTTCCCAGCTCTCTTATTTCTTTGGTTAGGCTTTTTGTTATTTGGTCTGAGGTTTGTTTTAAAGCCTTATGAAGCATCTTTTCAAATTGTAATAATATTACTGGGGATGCTGAGGAGGCTTGTGGAGAAGTTTGTGAGAGGATTTGTTCTGTATCTGACTCAAATGGAGAGTCTTGCTGTGACATTTTCTGTCTGTGAGAGCGCCCTGATGCTGTATATTGTGAGGTGACTGGAGCTGCTTTAGTTGCAGTGAGTGCCTGTGAGCTCTTTGTGAGGTGATTTTTATTTCTGCCACGGCTTCCTCCCAGTACCATATTTCCTGCCCAAACTTTCACAGTTTGTTCCCTGGGGCAAAAAGGTTCAAATGGATACCTTTTGAGCCTGCAGGCTCCGCTTTGTCCTTCTCTTCTCTCCTCAGCGGTGCGGAGCTCTAACAATGCAAGTCTGCTCCGCTAGACTCCGCCCATCTCCCCCTGGATACCTGTAGTTGGAGATTTGATGCTCATAGCCAAGGACTAACATCAGGTGCAATCACTTTAGACTTACATGAAGAGACAGATTAAAAGATACTGGTGGGCGTGTACTTCTATTGGGTGTGTCAGTGTGCTAACAAAAATAGGTAGGCATAGGACACCTTCTTAAAGGAGAACAGTTGGGACCTATTTGATTTCACTAGACATCTGTGCAGGAAAGTGCACTGATGTCTCTGAAATCGCTCACAAAGTCGGGCTGAGTCACACTTGTGCGACTTTGGACATCAGAGTTGCATGACAAGTCATACCCCATGATTTTCAATGTGTACCATTCATATCTATGCGACTTCAAGTAACTCTGACTTCAGCGTAGTCCCTGTACTACTTTGGTCTGACTTTGATGCGGGTTGAGGTCCATAGACCTAAAGTTTACACAGGCATTCCCTGGAATTGCGTCAAAATTGCTGATGCAAAATCGCGGGAAAGTTGCGTGCCTTTCCCTGCGACTCCTGCGTTCATAGACCTCAAGATTACACAGGCATTGCTTAAGGTGGCATCAAAATCAAAAGTGTGAAAGGGGCCTAAGTCACTGTGCTGAGTACTATTATACCTAGAATATAAAGTAGTCCCACCATCAAACACTAGTAAACATATGTGATCAATATAATTGTACTCAAATGGCTGAAAATCACACAGATGGTATCACCTACTGAAAACTTGCATTAGACTCAGCAGCATGAAAAGAGGCGAATGCCTATTAGCCAATGCCACATCAGCATTAGCATGGTTGATACTATAATATTAATACCTGAAATGCAAAACATTATTGTATAGAATCAAACATTGGTAAATGTATTTTCTCTGTAGGTATGTGCTAAGCTCTGTAGCATAGTGGTATACCCTGCTGCCCCCAAAAACTCAAGCCATGATTTCTAATCCCATTGACAGCATCACTTTGTACTAAGAAGCATAATTAGCCAATGCACAGCAGCTTGGTTTATTCCATATTTTAACTCTTCAAATGCATGCAATGGTATGTACTTATTCAATAATATTATGGTATGGAATTCCAAAATTAAAGGAAAAAAATGTCATTGGGTCCCCCCAGTACAAACCAGGCCCTTCGGTATGGACTTTAAGAGGAACCCCACACCAAAATGTAAAATACATTTGATGTGGGGCCCCCCTAAAATCCATACAAGACCCTTTTCCGGGCATGCAGCCTGGAGGTCAGGATAGGGGGAGACGAGTAAGCACCCACCCCTTCTGAACCTTACCAGGCCACATACCCCAAAGCACCTTTTCCCCATGTTGATGGGGACAGGGGGCCTCTTCCCGACAACCCTGGTCGGTGGTTGTCGGTCTGTGGGCAGGGGGCTTTAACAAAGGGGCTCCCAGATCCTGCCCCCCCTAGGTGAATAGGTATGGGGTACATTTTACCCCTACCCATTCACCAAAAAAAGCAGTTAAATGTAAAAAAATCAATAGCCGGTTTTTGACAAGTCCTTTATTCTAAAATAGCTCTGAGCTGTCTTCTTCCCTGAGCCATCTTCTCCAGACGCTGTCTCTCCCTCCTCCATCTTCTCCCCGAGCTGTATTCTCCCAGAGCCGTCTCTTCTTCCGCCGCCATCTTCTCCATCTGCTGTGTTCTTCCGCACCGCTGGTTATCCACTAATAAAAAAAAAGCTGCTCTTCTTCTGTGGCGGTCTTCCTCCGCTGTGTTGTCACCCGCTGTGTGGCGTCTCTTACATAACCATGAGGCGGACTCTCCGGGTGACATTATCGGATGGCCACAGAAGACCGCCACAAGAAGAGCGGCTTTTTTTTAATTAGTGGGTAACCGGCTGCACGGAAGAACACATCAGCGGGAGAAGATGGCGGCAGCAGGAGAGACAGCTCGGGGAGAAGAAACATCAAACACTAGTGAATGTATTTTCTATGTATGACTGTGCTACACCAATAGGCTAGTGGTCAGCACTTCTACCTTGAAGAACTCATGGGTTCAAATCTCACAGAGAAATACTAAAAGATTGAATTGATGAAAAAAAAGGCAAATGACTATTAGCCAATTAGCCAAAGCAGCATATGCTGAAAATAGGTGAATGCCAATTATCCAATGCACTTTAAGTTTGGCTGATTCTGTTATATTAACTCTTCAAATGCATGCAATGATATGTAAGTATTCAATACTATTATGGTGTGAAATTCCAAACACCACACACTAACTAACGGGCAGATTACATTTTTTTGTTTGTTTATTTTAATTCGCTTGTGCACTGAAAAAATAAACACAGCTGGTGGATGGTATTTGAACTTGTACCGTGAGTGCTGTGGAGACATCTGAGCAGACCACTAAGCCATTGTGGTAAGTACGAGACCTGCATAATAGTGTAGTATGATTAAAGAATGAATATAAATAACTACCGCTTTATAGTCACCTAAATTAAAAAATAAAAAACAACATACAACAAAGAGGTAGCCTAAATGTTTAATACTTGTAACTTTACAGAATAGCAGACATTACTATGTAATAATCATTCATAACTGCATTCGTTTGCAAAAGAAGGAAAAAAACTAGGAATACTAATTGCAACATACATCAATAGATGCACATGAGGTAGAGCACATCTCACATAAAAATGTTTCTTTCACATACATGGATCATGGTTACAGTGCAGTACTATATAACTTGGCAGAAATTGGCATTTGCATATACGCGGAAGCGCTAATTAGCACAGATTTGGAATTTATGTATGTATCTCAATAATAGTGCTAATTTTCATTCGTACATTCGCCTGTTGAAATTTTATTTGGCTAAAATGGGAGCTATTATTTGCCATAGTGCCCAGTACTTCCTGGCGCTATAGTAAATGACCCCCACTGTGTGCATCTTCAAAATTTGGCTTTTAAAATGTAAAAAAAAAATTTAGTTTAGTCCAAAAAATGTTAAAATGGTGGCAGTTTGAAGATATTTAAATTCTCCCCAACACATCAATCATGTTCTTCATTTGTTGTTCAAGAACATTGAGTTTATACCTTATGATGTCTATTTCACGATTCCACACCATGATGTCCTGGATTAGGATTTGGGCACTTGCACTTGTGAAATGTTGAGCTTGCTCTTCCACAACCAGCACATCACCTAAAATTTTTAGTAAAAACATGTATTATAAATTTGAAGGCATACATATATTACCTGAAGCTGGGGTGTCAGACACTCACCTGTTGTGGTGACAATTTCACCCACTTCCTCCAACTCTCCTTCCTCCAGATCCTCGGGGTGTGGGGTTGTGCTGAGTTCCCCTTCTTTCTGAGGTGCGGGGTTCCTGGTGTCCTCTGAGTGGTGTCCTCCGAGTCTTTGCTCCCATATGAGAATGAAACAAAAGGTATAATTAGCTCACAGATATTTGAGTCCAGAAATTGGAATATGAAACATTGCTGGGAAGTGGGGTACAATGGTCTGTTTTGGCAGAGTTCCAGGCTGAAGACATGATTTTTTACCTTACCAAAGCTGGAATACTTACCTTTTTGTGACAATTTTCACACATGGAGACACCCCAAGTATCCACTGGAGTACCTGTGTGGGACACCCTAAAAAGTTTGTTCTTTTGTCCCACACTAGTGCTCCTGAGTCCAGATGTGTAAACAGCTGCTGAGTGTCCTCTCCTTACATTACACGGAATCAAGCTTGCATTTCATTCTAGTTACAAACACATCTAGACAGCAATATACAAAACGTATTTTTATAGAAATAGGCATGATCAAATGTATTTAACCTGTATCTGCCCAAAACATCATATTTAATGAGCGAACAATGTTTACTACGACCGAATACTGTGCCCACAAACATGAAAGTCGCCATTTTAAACTGTACAACAGTAAAGAAAAGCACATGGAGCAGCATGCAAGTAATAATAATAATAATAGGAACACACGACAAATACTTACTTTTTAGAAGCACTTTCTTGATCCTTCTATACTGATTCTGCTCCCTCAGTTTCAGGTCCGACCAGCGTTTGCTCAATTGTTTCTTGGATCGTCATACCCCAAAATTCCTGTGCAGACTCTTAACAACTTTAGTCATGATCTTGGCTTTTCTCACATTTGGGTTTAGGTACTGTCTATGCTTCCCATCATAGTCGTTTCTCCTCAAGATGTCCACCATCTCCACCTTCTCTACAAAGGCCATATTTGAGGCCTTAAATCTTCTCCTCCGGGATCGGGACATTTCGGGCTCTGGGCTTTCCTCCTCCTCATTACTGGTATTAACACACACCTGCTGTGTCTCCGCCATGTCGCTCCTACTGCGCGCTGAACGAGAAGGGGCGGAGAATAGATTAGGAAGAACATCAGGGGCGGGCGACGTGGGCAGAGTTTCACGCATGTGCACTCAAACTAACACACGTGTCATACCTACGTTCTGTGTGCAGAGGGAGGAGGAACAGAAGTGGTGAGCGTCCTAAAGGAAGGTAAAATTCTAACTTGGCCCATCAGTGGTCTATACTGCTTCAAGATTGAGGCCTATATTGGGATAAGATTATGAGAGTTTAGGCTGACATTAGTGTTTTTGCCTTGCGTATTGTCTTACAGCAAATATGAATCACTTTAAGGAGCCAGAATTCATGGCCAGTTTCATAGACAGGTACAGGGAGATGAGGAATTTGTGGGATGTGAAACACAGCTTATATTATAATAAACAAGCTAGGAGGTCAACGCTGGCGAAACTTTTGGAATTTGTGAAGACTCGGGTTCCCGATGCAACCATCGTGTTCTTGGAAAAGAAAATTGGGATCTTGAGGAACATGTATAAGAAGGAGCATAATAAGATCCAGAAATCACTCAGATCTGGAACAGCAGCAGCGCAAGTGTATGTACCCAGGCTGTGGTACTTCAACAAACTGCGGTTTCTGGACGACCAGCTTGAAGCCAAGGAATCACTTTCTACCCTTCCCTGCAGCCTTCCGTCCACCCTTCCCTCAACCCCAGCAGAGGCTGATGAGGACCTACCTGGGCTTTCCATCCTGGAAGAAGTGGATGCGCCCAGATGGAGTCAGATATATTATTTTTATACATATTTATTGTCCTGATATTAATGATGTTAACTAGATGTTATAATTGATAACAAATTCATGATTTAAAAAAAAGTGATTTACATATCAATAGACAGTAGTGGCCAAAAATGTTTGGGACAAGAATGAAAAATGCTGGGGTCAGAATGATGGTCTTTTCTATTTATTAACATTCAATTTGCAAGTCATGAGCTGAAAATTGTGTGTGATTGATGAACCAAAAACTAAAACTATGTCCCTTTTTTATACACAGGATGAGCTCAGCCAGGAGGAGGTTCTGGAAAGTGCCACACAGGAGGAGGCCGTGCCCAGTGTCAGCCAGGAGGTGGGCAGGCCCAGTGTCAGCCAGGAGGTGGGCGGGCCCAGTGTCAGCCAGGAGGTAGGCGAGCCCAGTGGCCTCACCCAATCCCAGGTGGCTCCCCTCCGCCTTCCAACAAAAAGGCCCAGGAAGGGGACTATCACGGAGGAGGCAGCACTGGGCCTCATTAGGGAAGCAAGTGATGTCCTCAGAAGCCCCCCCGATGCTATGGCCTATGGCTGCTATCTAGCCACTAGATTGCAGAAATTGGAGGAGGGCCAACGCCTCCTCTGTGAGGGAATGTTTGCTCAGGCCCTTCAGAAGGGGTTGAGGGGCTAGCTGACTGAGAACAGCCAGGTATGTAAGCTCGCCCATCCTCCTTCTCCTTCTCCTGCCACAAGTCCACCACCAGAGCCAAAGCCTCCAAGGAAGGCTGCAGGGAAGGCTGCAGGGAAGAGAAGAAAGTGATGGCCTGGGTTCAGTCTGGTCTGACAGAAGACGCAGGCTGGTGTAGTACCACAGCCTGAGGACATATATGTCATCTGCTGCTGGGCCTGATCTCTGGGAGTCCTAGACCAGATTGGGCTCCAAATTATGTGGACTCCTCAAGCTAACAATTTTATTTTCCACAGACTTGATGTCTGCCCTGGGGGACAAAAGACTTTGCAAATTCCAAAAGTTTCTCCAGTGTTGCCTTCCTCTTTATTTTGTTACCCAGAATAAATTGATATTTTATTTTCTGAAAATACTTGCCTATGTGTTTTTCTACAAAAAGGATAGTTTGTTTGTGAGTAGGCAGGTACATTTCAAAAAGACCATGTCAAATTAATAAGGGACACCAACACAAACCAACCTCCTTGAGGTTAATAAAAAATACAAGATAATAATGTTATTGTGGTAACTTGACACACAAAAAAAAAATATATGGAGATCCCTAGAAAATAATTTTTCAATAATCCAAAAAAAGGAGATCGTGATGAAATAATAAAAAAAAAAGATGACTATAAAAATTAATTATAAACATTATTATGGAGATCTGGCTTTAAAAAAATAAAAGATTATTCATGAGAACACGAGAAATAATAAAGAAATAAGTTTGTCAGAACTCTGTGTGAATATCAGCAGCAAAACAACTTCATTATTCTAGCATTATAAAGCACAAAAGAATGCGCTGCATTAAAAGATCACAGAATTTGCAGCGTGAGGAATGTGCTATCTCCATTACGAAAGCTAGTTTTATCAGACCGAGCGCTTCCGTCTCGTACTTGCTTCAAAGCATGCGTCATTTTTGGTGCGTCGGAACAGCATACAGACGAGCGGTTTTTCTGATAGTAATTTTTTTCGTTGGAAAAATATAGAACATGTTCTCTATCTAAGGCAGTCTGAATTTTCGACGGAAAAAGTTCGATGGGGCAAAACACACGGTCGGAATATACGATGAAAAGCTCCCATCTTACTTTTTCTGTCGGAAATTCCGACCGTGTGTATGCGGCATTAGGATAGGCTGGATGTTTGAGTCAAACGTAAGTTTGACTTGAACATCAGCTGTTCGTTTGTTCATAGAACAAACAAACATATGGGGTGCTCTTGGCAAGTTTGCCTGCCACGGAGCTCCCCATAATGCACTGCGAGATTGCAGTGCATTGAAGGCTGCTGATTGGCCAAAGCATGCAACTGACCTGCATGCTTTGGCCAATTACAGCACAATGTGCTGTGAGAGCTATGCTTGGCCAAAGGCATGGTGCCTTTGGCCAATCATGGCTCAGGGGCTAAGTTCACACCCCACACTGTATAAGGCTGCTTACAGGGCGGCATGTAGTGCATTGGAGTGGAGAACTGGAGATAGATTAGGCAGGTTAGTTAGTGGATAGATCGTGTAGTCAGTGTAGTATATATACAGGGTGCAGGCAGTGTAGAACATATATTACAGTGCAGTCAGTGTAGTATAAATTATAGTGCAGGCAGTGTAGAATATATACTACAGTGCAGTCAGTGTACTATATATATTACAGTGCAGGCAGTGTATTAAAACATAATACAGTGCAGTCAGTGTAGTGTATATGATGCAGTGCATAGTATTATCAGAAACCATGAATCAGACTGAGACAGAAGTACAGTTAAATCACACTTATTTAATAATAATAATAATAAAAAGGGTAAGCAGAATAAACATAGTCAAAACATAGCCAGAGTTCAGGAACCGGAATGGATAGTCAGACAAGCCAAAATGTCAGGGAGCCAGGGATGAGCGTAGTAGAACAGCAAGCAGGATCTGGAGCCAGAAGGAATGTCAGCCAAGCAAGTCCTTAACAGGAACACAGGAGAGCATCTCTAGAGATGTGACCAAGACGAAGGCAGAGATTATCTGGATTGAACAGCTTAAGTAGGCAGGTCTGACAAGCAGGATATCATCAACAGGTGAGTCACTGTGGAGAGATAGGAGCTAGCAATTAGATGACAGCTGAGCAGCCAGCTTTGAGAAGGAAGGGCTGATCCCAGCCCTGACAGTACCCCCTCCTCAATGACCCCTCCCCCTCGGAGGACCACCAGGCTTGAGGGGAAGACGTCTATGGAAATCACGGAGGAGGAATTTCCCCACAGGGGAGCCCCGAACCAAAATTTAAAAAAAAATGCGTGGGGGTCCCCCTAAATTCCATACCAGGCCCTTCAGGTCTGGTATGATAGTAAGGGGAGCCCCACGCCAAAATAAAAAAAATGGCGTGGGGGTCCCCCCAAAAATCCATACCAGACCCTTATCCAAGCATGCAACCTGGCAGGCTGCAGGAACCGTACCAGGCCACAGCGATAGTAGTTTTACATGACTTTTTTTAGTTTCGAAATGTAATTTTGCTGTCAGACTGTTCTAAACATGGGAAACATGCGCCCCTTTACAGGCATACTATGTACACCCCCCCAGGTATGAAATTTAAAGGAATATTACACTTTTATTGTTTCACTTTAAGCATTATTAAAATCACTGCTCCCGAAAAAACATCCGTTTTTAAAACTTCTTTTTGCATAGATACATGTCCCCTGGGGCAGGACTCAGGTCCCAAACACTTTTTATGACAATAACTTGCATATAAGCCTTTAAAATGAGCACTTTTGATTATTCATGTTCGTGTCCCATAGACTTTAACGGTGTTCGCGTGTTCGAACAAATTTTTTGCCTGTTCGCATGTTGTGGATGCGAACCGAACCGGGGGGTGTTCGGCTCATCCCTAGTGAGGACGAGGCACCGAGGTGGTAAAGCAGTCGCAGACCAAAGGTTTTAACATGACATGAAATTCATTCGAGATACGCATATTAGAAGGAAGGTCTAATGCGTAAGCCACTAGGTTAATTCTGTGAAGAATACAGAAAGGCCCAATAACTGAGGTGCGAACTTCAGAGAGGGAACACGAAGTCCGTGGTTGCGAGATGACAGCCAGACCCTGTCCCCAACCTGGTAGGAAGGCGCTGGCAGGCGTCTGCGGTCAGCATGGTATCTGCACCTATCATTAACATGTCGCAAAGCCTCTTGGACTTGTGCCCAAGTGGAACGAAGACCACAGAGATGCTCCTCTCATGCAGGACTACTCTGTGGAACAAATGAGTCAGGCAACATGGAAGGTTGGAAACCATAATTTGCCATAAACGGGGACAATCAGGAAGCAGAGTTCAAGGCACTATTGTGAGCAAACTCCGTCCATGGTAAGACGTCTGACCAGTTGTTATGATGGTCAGAAATATAGCAACGTAGGAATTGCTCCAAGGACTGATTGGCTCATTCTGCAGCCCCATTAGATTGTGGGTGATACGCAGAGGAGTGTCAGGAAAGGTTCCACCCGCTGATGATACTGTCTGACATTTGGCGTGTAGTACTGTGGTCCACCAGCAGGTGTCTCCTGGCAGTCTGGAACTGCCTGGGGAGCCTTCCCTTGTTGGTGGTATTATGTGATCCTTGGGCCGCAGTACTGGCGTCCACCAGCAGGTGGTTCCTGGCAGTGTGGGGCCGATATCATCTCCTGCAATTAGGCATCACCTGAGTGATTGCAGAAGGTGTGTATAAGTATCCGGCAGACACACTGATACCTTGCCCTGGTATCTTTCCTTGCGCCCTGACCCTGAACCTGTGAAGCTCTGCATCTGTACGTGTACCTGTACCTGTACCCGTACCCATACCTGAACCTGATCCTGTTCCTGTCTGCTACCTGAACCCTGGACCCTGAGCCTTGTACCTGAACCGTCCCTCCTGTGATCCATCCATCCTCTCCTGTTTGTCTTCCTTTTCCCCAGCTGCTGACCCTCCGTTGTCGACCCTGGCCTGGCCCTGTTTATGATTCTGGTATTCCCCTTTACTTGTGTATACATTTGTCTGTTATTATTTGTGGGTTTCTGTTGGTGGTTGTTTGGTTGCACATAGTAGTATATTGGAGGTGGTTGTATTTATTCACTTATCTTAATCATATATTTTCACCTTACCTGCGTTTGTTCCTCTGTTGCTGTCCACACAGCTCTGGTCACACCTGATACTTGACAGTATACCAAGGCGATTCCTGACCAGAAGAGGCTGCACAGATGAACCATTGCGGTTCTGTTTACTTCTATGAAAATGAATTTGGATGTTATTAGTTACTATGCTCTGCTGGCGTCAGAGAGTGGTGAATATCTCCGCCAGACACTTAAGGAGTCGACTAGTGACCAGTTTGAAATTATGCGTTTAGCTCACTCTCTGGTGGATCAGGGTTGTTTGCTGTTTGGGGATGTGCAGCCTCTTATTCAAATATGTACAGAGCTGGCCCTGCCCAGTATTCCCAAAGGCCGTGATGACTTTTCTCCACCTTTTAATGTTAGTCAAGTTGTATCCCTGGTATGGCTTTTGGAGGATGATCCCACACACTTTTGTGAACACTAGGGATGAGCCGAACACCCCCCAGTTCGGTTTGCACCAGAACCTACGAACGAACCAAAAATTTGCACGAACGTTAGAACCCCAATTAAGTCTATGGAACTCGAACGTTTGAAATCAAAAGTGATAATTTTAAAGGCTAATTTGCATGGTATTGTCCTAAAAAGGGTTTGGGGACCCGGGTCCTGCCCCAGGGGACATGTATTAATGCAAAAAAAGTTTTAAAAACAGACGTTTTTTCGGGAGCAGTGATTTTAATGATGCTTAAAGTGAAAAAAAAGTGAAATATTCCTTTAAATATCGTACTTGGGGGGTGTCTATAGTATGCCTGTAAAGTGGCGCGTGTTTCCCGTGCTTAGAACAGTCCCTGCACAAAATGACATTTTTAAAGTAATAAAAGTCATTTAAAACTGCTTACGGCTTTAATGTAATGTCCGGTCCCGGCAATATGGATGAAAATCAATGAGACAAACGGCGTGGGTACCCCCCACCCAGTCCATTACCAGGCCCTTTGGGTCTTGTATGGATATTAAGGGGAACCCCACACCCAAATTAAAAAAAGGAAAGGCGTGGGGCCCCAGGCTCTCTGAACAGCAGTATACAGGTGGTGCAAACAAGACAGGGACTGTAGGTTTGTTGGTAAGTAGAATCTGTTTGTAATTTTGAATTGGTACATTTTTAAAGTGTAGCTCCAGCCAAAAAATCTATTTTTAAGCTTTTTGGAAAACATAGGGAAGGGTTATCACCCCTGTGACATTTGTTTTGCTGTCTGTGCACCTCTTCAGAAAATTTTACCTCACTTTCTGTCCCAATGACAAATGTTTTTTGACAATTTGGGTTTTTTAGTGAAACAAGGATTGGTGATAAAGCATTAGTGGAAGCAGACACGTTTTTCCCATATTAACTCTTACAGGAGAGAATTTACCTTCCTAGGGGTAGATTTCATCTAACTTCCTGTTGTCTCCTTCTGTTTGCAAGTAGGAGTCGTTTGTAAGTTGGATGTTTGAAAGTAGGGGCCTGCCCTATATACTCTGCAGAAATTGGGGCCTTAGGTGTTGGTGTTGCCACAACACTGTAAGCCCTCACAGTTACTCTTGGTGGGCGCAGGAACGGGCTCTGCTGTGAAATATTAGATCAATAATTGTTATTACATGCCCCTGTCGAACAGGGTCAGAAAAATTGGGCCTTTGGTGGTGGTGGTAGTGCTGGTGCCACAACACTGTAAGTCCTCACAGTTATTTTTGGTGGGCGCAGAAACGGGCCATGCTGTGAAATATTAGATCAAGAATTGTAATTACATGCACCTGTTGAACAGGGGCAGAAAAATTAGGCCTTTGGTGGTGGTGGTGGTGTTGCCACAACACTGTAAGTCCTCACAGTTACTCTTGGTGGGCGCAGAAACGGGCCCTGCTGTGAAATATTAGATCAAGAATTGTAATTACATGCACCTGTTGAACAGGGGCAGAAAAATTGGGCCTTTGGTGGTGGTGGTGGTGTTGCCACAACACTGTAAGTCCTCACAGTTACTCTTGGTGGGCACAGAAACGGGCCCTGCTGTGAAATATTAGATCAAGAATTGTAAATACATGTCCCTGTTGAACAGGGGCTGAAAAATTGGGCCTTAGGCACTGGTGTTGGTGCCACAACACTGCAACCCCTCACAAATACTCTAGTTGAGTGCAGCAACGAACCCTCCTTGCAAAATATTGCATCAAAAATTGTAATTACACAGCCCTGTTAAACAGGGGCTGAAAAATTGGGCCTTAGCCACTGGTGGCGGCGCCCAGAACCAAAAATATTCTTACAAGCTATCAGCATGATCATTGAGGAGGAAGAGGATAGTCACTCAGCATAACAATATAGTCACTCAGCATCAGCATAGGCAGTCTTGAAGGGATCTCACATTTCAAAAAAAATTATTTGGTTACATCAGCATCAGGTGCTTGGTAGCTGGTGGTGATCCAAGGCTGATTCATTTTTATGAAGGTCAGTCGTTCGACCAAGTCGGTGGACAGGCGCACCCTGTGATCGGTTACAAAATCTCCAGCAGCACTGAATGTGCGTTCCGAAAGAACACTGGATGCAGGACAGGACAGTAGCTCAATTGCATACTGTGCAAGCTCTGGCCAGTGATCCATCCTCAAGACCCAGTAACCCAGAGGATTTTCTGTGGGAAAGGTGTCCAAGTCAGATCTTTCCCCTAGGTATTCCTGCACCATGTAAAACAGACGCTGGCGATGGTTGCTGGAACCAATCATACCTTGGGGCTGGGGACTAAAAAATTTTCTGAACGCATCAGTCAAACGGCCACCTTCTCCACCGCTCCTTCTTTAACTGACCGAAGCCTCAGCAACACGTTGTCCAGGAACAGGAGTTTGTAACCTCCCAGTCTCTGGAAAACGCGTTGCACAGACCTTTCTGCAAGGCCTCCCGAAGATGTTTCATCCTCTGCTCCCTCTGTGACGGCAAGATAAGGTCCGCAACCTTACCCTTGTAATGTGGATCAAGGAGGGTTGCCAGCCAGTATTGATCCCTCTCCTTGATACCACGAATACAAGGATCCTTCCGCAGGCTTTGCAGGATCAGGGAGGCCATGCAGCGTAGGTTTGCTGAGGCATTCGGTCCGGAGTCCTCTGGGTCACTGAGGACGACATGATCCGCAGCCACCTCCTCTCAGCCACATACAAGTCCATGGGTTTCTTAGGACTGTAAATGATTCCTTAAAGACTGCTGCTGATGCTGAGTGCCAGGCTCCACCTCCATGCTGACACAATCCTCTTCTTCCTCCTCCTCCTCCTCCTCCTCCTCCTTAATCCTCCTCGTCCTCCTACTGTGTGATCGGCAGGCACGAAGGAACACTGTCTGGATAAAGGGGGCCTTAAGAACTAAGGAATTCCTCCTCTTCCTGCCTCTGTTCTGCTTCAAGTGCCCTGTCCATTATTCCACGCAGTGTGTGCTCCAACAGGTGGTCAAGGGGGACAGTGTCACTGATACATGCACTGTCACTGCTCACCATCCTTGTGGCCTCTTCAAATGGTGACAGGATAGTGCATGCATCCCTGATCATGGCCCACTGGCGTGGGGAAAAAAAACAAGCTCCCCTGACCCTGTCCTGGTGCCATAGTCGCACAAGTACTCATTTATGGCCCTCTGATGCATGTGCAGCCGCTGCAGCATGGCCAACGTTGAGTTACACCTGGTGGGCATGTCACAGATTAGGCGGTTCTTGGGCAGGTTAAATTCCTTTTGGAGGTCAGCCAGCCAAGCACTGGCATTATATGACCTGTAGAAATGCACACAGACTTTCCTTGCCTGCCTCAGGACATCCTGTAAGTTGGGTACCTGCCCAGGAACCGCTGCACCACCAAAATAAGGACGTGAGCCAAACAGGGCACATGGGTCAGTTGTCCCTGTCGGAGGGTGGAGAAGAGGTTGGTGTCATTGTCGCAAACCACCATACCTGCCTTAGGCTGGGGTGGCGTCAACCACTTCTGAACCTGCCCCTGCTGAGCTGACAGAATCTCTGTCCCAGTGTGGCTCTCGTCCCCCAAGCACACCAACTCAAGCACCGCATGGCATCTTTTGGCCTGCGTGCTTGCGTAGCCCCTTGAACGCCTACGGAGCACCGCTGGTTCTGAAGTCAAATCAGCATAGGAAGAGGCCATGGAGGAAGAAGAAGAGGAGGGGGGTGGAGGGGAGAGGTGTAGCAGAATCACCACTAGTAGTATTTTGGAGGCATGGTGGCAAAACAACCTCCAACACTACTGCACCCTGTCCCGCATCCTTCCCAGCTGCCAGAAGAGTCACCCAGTGAGCGGTGAAAGATAGGTAACGTCCCTGTCCATGACTGCTGGACCACGAGTCAGCGGTAATATGCACCTTACCGCTGACCGTCCTGTCCAGCGAGGCCAAGACATTGCCTTCCACATGCCAGTAGAGAGCCGGAATCACCTTCCATGAGAAAAAGTGGCATTTGGGAACCTGCCACTGAGGTACCACACATTCCACAAACTCACGGAAGTGGGCAGAGTCTACCAACTGAAAAGGCAGCAGTTGAAGTGCTAGCAATTTAGCCAAGCTAGCATTCAACCGCTGGGCATGTGGATGGCTGGGAGCGAACTTCTTTCGGTGGTGCAGCAGCTGGGGCAGGGAAATTTGCCTGGTACAATCTGACATCGGTGTACCGATAGCAGATTGCCCCCAAGTACTTGGCTGTGACACACCTAATTCTACACCTTCATTCCTCTCAGTGCAGGTCTCAGAGAGGACTGAAGGTATAGTGGGGTTGGAGATCCCCACTGATGAGGAGCAAGGAGAGGTCCTCTTTGTTCTTTGGTGTGGGTCTTTTAGGTAAGCTTGGCAACGAACTGCATGGCAGGTCAACATATGTCTGGTCAAGCATGTGGTGCCCAAGCGGGAGATGTTTTGGCCATGAGAGATACGCTTGAGACATATGTTGCAAATAACAGCGGTGGTATCTGATGCACTCGTCTCAAAAAAGGCCCACACCAAAGAACTTTTGGAATAACGCGCAGAGACAGCAGCGCCCTGCACATGCGGAGCTCTGCGGTGTGATGCAGTCGTTGTGCTGCCCTTAAGCTGGCCCCTGGAGGGCATCCTGCCTCGTTGGTGATGTGCCTCCTCCTCCTCTCTCCTATGAGGCACCCACGTGGAGTCAGTGACCTCATCATCCCCTCCCTCCTCATCACTGGAGCAAAGCTGGCAGTATGCTGCAGCTGGGGGAACATGACTGCCAGATTGCTGTCCTTCTTGGGCACCCCCTCTCTCTGGGCTAACGTTACTGCTTTCCTCTAACTGGGTACCATCATCGGAGCCTTCAAAACGCTGGGCATCCTCCTGGAGCATGTACCCATCACTGTGGTCAAACAGTTCGGGGGACTCCTCAGGAGGACATGGTGGGGCTAGGGAAGGAGTGACTGATGCCATTGAGCCAAGGGAAGAGGCCGCCTTGGCAGCTGCTTTGCCAGACAAAGTACCCTGAGCCTGGGTGAGAGAGGATGAGGAGGATGAGGATGGCTTGGTCATCCACTCTACCAAGTCTTCCGCATGTTGCGGCTCAACACAGCCAGCTGCCGAAAAAAAGGGCAAGTGTGTCCCACGGCCACGTGCTGATGAGGATGCACTGTCTCCACGACCAGCACTGTTGCCTCTAGACACAGAGCCTGCTTGCCCTCTTTTATTGGCTTGTGATTGTCTGCTTCTCCTTGTTGGCCTTCCAGACATACTAATGGCCTGCAGTGAGATGTAGCTGCACAAAGCTGGGATGTGTATATATATATATATATATATATATATATATATATATATATATATATACTGATACTGCAGCTAGCAGAATCAACTGCCGCCCTGTAGTATTATTAGTATGAGAACACCAGCAATTGTCTTCAGGTAGCTTTAGGTGCACACTGTGCAGAGGACGCAGTGCACTAACTGTAAATACGGTAGCTGCCTGCCTGTGGTATTAAAAGGAGCAGAACAGCAGCAATTATCTCAAGGTAGCTTTAGGTGCACACTGTGCAGAGGACCCACTACACTAACTGTAAATACTGTAGCTGCCTGCCTGTGGTATTAAAAGGATCATCAGAACACCACTAATTTTCTTCAGGTAGCTTTAGGTGCACACTGTGCAGAGGATGCACTACACTAACTTGTAAATACTACAGCTGCCTGTGGTACTGTAATAATAGGATCAGAAGAACACCACTAATTTTCTTCAGGTAGCTTTAGGTGTAAACTGTGCAGAGGACGCACTACACTAACTTGTAAATACTACAGCTGCCTGTGGTACTGTACTAATAGGATCAGAAGAACACCACTAATTTTCTTCAGGTAGCTTTAGGTGCACACTCTGCAGAGGACGCACTACACTAACTTGTAAATACTACAGCTGCCTGTGGTACTGTACTAATAGATATTAGAAGAACACCACTAATTTTCTTCAGGTAGCTTTAGGTGCACACTGTGCAGAGGACGCACTACACTAACTGTAAATACTGTAGCTGCCTGCCTGTGGTATTCATAGGATCACAAGAACACTAATTTTATTCAGGTAGCTCTAGGTGCACACTGTGCAGAGGATGCACTACACTAACTGTAAATGCTGTAGCTGCCTGCCTGTGGTATTAATAGGATCAGAAGAACACCAATAATTTTCTTCAGGTAGCTTTAGGTGCACACTGTGCAGGAGGACACAGTACACTAACTGTAAATACTGTAGCTGCCTGCCTGTAGTATTAATAGGAGCAGAACAACAGCAATTGTCTCCAGGTAACTTTAGGTGCACACTGTGCAGAGGACGCACTACACTAACTGTAAATACTGTAGCTGACTGCCTGTGGTATTAATAGGATCAGAAGAAAACCACTAATTTTCTTCAGGTAGCTTTAGGTGCACACTGTGCAGGGGACGCACTACACTAAATTGTAAATACTGCAGCTGCCTGTGGTACTGTACTAATAGGATCAGAAGAACACCACTCATTTTCTTCAGGTAGCTTTGGGTGCACACTGTTCAGAGGACACAGTGCAACAACTGTAAATACTGTAGCTGCCTGCCTGTAGTATTAATAGGATCAGAAGAACACCACTAATTTTCTTCAGGTAGCTTTAGGTGCACACTGTGCAGGAGGACACAGTACACTAACTGTAAATACTGTAGCTGCCTACCTATGGTATTAATAGGAGCAGAACAACAGCAACTGTAAATGCTGTAGCTGCCTGCCTGTGGTATTAATAGGATCAGAAGAACACCACTAATTTTCTTCAGGTAGCTTTAGGTGCACACTGTGCAGGAGGACACAGTACACTAACTGTAAATACTGTAGCTACCTGCCTGTGGTATTAATAGGAGCAGAACAACAGCAATTGTCTCCAGGTAGCTTTAGGTGCACGCTGTGCAGAGGACGCACTACACTAACTGTAAATACTGTAGCTGCCTGCCTGTGGTATTAATAGGATCAGAAGAACACTAATTTTCTTCAGGTAGCTTTAGGTGCACACTGTGCAGAGAATGCACTACACTAACTGTAAATACTGTAGCTAATAGGATCAGAAGAACACCAGCAATTTTCTTCAGGTAGCTGTAAATACTGTAAAAACACCTGCCTGCCTGTCAGTAGTAGGAAGAGAATAACAGGAACGGATCTAGCTAAGCTGAATACAGTGTGTATATATATATATATATATATATATATATATATATATATATATATATATATATATATATATATATATATACAAAACCTAGGATGTATATATATATATATGTATATATACACAATACACTGTAAGTGCAGCTAACTGACTCGCCTGCCTACTCTATCTAACTTAAATCAAATGACACTGTCTCTCTGTCTATCTATCTCTCTCTCAACGCCGGAACACACTACACAGGGCCCCTGTGCAGGTGGCCTTATATAGTGTGGGGCATGTACTAAACCCCCTGAGCCATAATTGGCCAAAGCCACCCGGCTCTCTGTACAGACGGCACTGTGATTGGCCAAGCATGCGGGTCATAGTGCATGCTTGGCCAATCATCAGCCAGCAATGCACTGCGATGCCGCAGTGAATTATGGGCCATGATGCACCACTCGAATATGGCGCGAACGGCCCATATCGTTTGGAATTTGGCGAACGAACGAACAGGCAATGTTCGAGTCGAACATGCGTTCGATTCGAACAGGAAGCTCATCCCTAGTGAACACTATTCAGCCTACTCACAACAAATGATAACAGAGTGCGTTGAGTTTGTTCAGTCCCTGGTCAGACAGGCAGAATGTAAACTACAGTTTGTGCAACCAATACTCTTAGCATGGTCTAATATGCTGCAATCAGCCCCAGCCAATCCGCAACTAACCACCTCTGCCATCAGACACCTGCCAGCCCAAATGTCTTTTTCCCCTTCACCCATGGCAACCTCAGTCGCAGCTCAGTACACCCTGCTTCCCAGCAAATATCAATACCCAGTTTCTTCTCCCTGCACCTATCCTGTTTTTAACCCACCTGCCTCTTCTTGGCGGCCTGCAATCCCTCAAGAACTTCCCCCAGCTACTGTTATCTCTTCCCTGCCTTATTCCAACCCTCCTCTCCAGTCTGCTTCATTCCCTACCTACAGTCTTGCAGTTACCTATAGGACTCCAGTAGCTAAAGAGATGGAAGTTCTTTCCTACCCATTTGATACTGCCAGCAACCCAACCTGCCTCCGTACCAGCTAATCCACTCCAGCCTGACATCCCAGTGCCTGCTACTCAGCCTGACATCCCAGTGCCTGCTACCCAGTCTGACGTCCCAGTGCCTGCTACCCAGTCTGATGTCCCAGTGCCTGCTACCCAGTCAGACGTCCCAGTGCCTGCTACCCAGTCTGACGTCCCAGTGTCTGCTACCCAGTCTGACGTCCCAGTGCCTGCTACCCAGTCTGACGTCCCAGTGCCTGCTACCCAGTCTGAAGCCTCAGTGCTTGCTACCCAGTCCGATGCCCCAGTGCCTGCTACCCAGTCTGACGCCCCAGTGCCTACTACCCAGTCCGATGTTTCAGTACCTGCTGACCGGTCTGATGACCTTGTGTCCATGTTCCAGCCTGAAGTTGTGCTGCCAGTGTTCCAGTCTGATGTGCCTACTTTCCAGTCTGATGTGCCTGCCTTCCAGTCTGATGTGCCTGCCTTCCAGTCTGATGTACCTGCCTTCCAGTCTGATGTCCTGGTGCCTGCCTTCCAGTCTGATGTCCTGGTGCCTGCCTTCCAGTCTGATGCCCAGTGCCTGCTACCCAGTCTGACGTCCCAGTGCCTGCTACCCAGTCTGACGTCCCAGTGCCTGCTACCCAGTCTGACGTCCCAGTGCCTGCTACCCAGTCTGATGCCCCAGTGCCTACTACCCAGTCCGATGTTTCAGTACCTGCTGACCGGTCTGATGACCTTGTGTCTGAAGTTGTGCTGCCTGTCTTCCAGTCTGATGTCTGCTGCCCAGCCTGACGAGCCTTTGTCTGCTGCCCAGCTTGATGTGTTCCTGTCTGCTGCCCAGCCTGATGTGTTCCTGTCCGCTGCCCAGCCAGATGTGTCCCTGTCTGCTGCCCAGCCTGATGAGCCTCTGTCTGCTGCCCAGCCTGATGAGCCTCTGTCTGCTACCCATCTGATGTACCTGTGCCTGCTGCCCAGCTTAAAATGCCCGTGCCTACTGCCCAGCTCAATGACCTGGAGCCTGCTGCCCAGCCTGATGACCCGGAGCCTGCTGCCTAGCTCGATGACCCGGAGTCCGCTGCCCAGCTCGATGACCCAGAGCCTGCTGTCTGCCTTGATGTGCCCACTGTCTGCCTTGATGTGCCCGCTGTCTGCCTCGATGTGCCTGCTGTCTGCCTCAATGCGCCCGCTGTCTGCCTTGACGTGCCTGCTGCCCGGCTTGATGCCCCTCCATCCGTTGTTCAGCTTGATATCATGCAACGGCTAGTTGGAGCGTCCGAAGGCCGCTCCTTTGAGGGGGGTACTGTCAGGAAAGGTTTCACCTGCTGATGATACTGTCTGACATTTGGTGTGTAGTACTGTGGTCCACCAGCAGGTGTCTCCTGGCAGTCTGGAACTGCCTGGGAAGCCTTCCCATGTTGGTGGTATTATGTGATCCTTGGGCCGCAGTACTGGCATCCACCAGTGGGTGGTTCCTGGCGGTGTGGGGCTGATATCATCTCCTGCAATTAGGCATCACCTGAGTGATTGCAGAAGGTGTGTATAAGTACCCGGTGGACACACTAATGCCTTGCCTTGGTATCTTTCCTTGCGCCCTGACCCTGAACCTGTGAAGCTCTGCATCTGTACCTGTACCCGTAACTGAACCTGATCCTGTTCCTGTCTGTTACCTGAACCCAGGACCCTGAGCCTTGTACCTGACCCATCCCTCCTGTGATCCATCCATCCTCTCCTTGTCCTGTTTGTCTTCCTTTTCCCCAGCTGCTGACCCCCCGTTGTCGACCCTGGCCTGGCCCTGTTTATGATTCTGGTATTCCCCTTTATTGTATATATTTGTCTGTTATTATTTGTGGGTTTCTGTTGGTGATTGCTTGCACATTGTAGTATATTGGAGGTGGTTGTATTTATTTACTTATCTTAATAAATTATATATTTTCACCTTACCTGCGGTTGTTCCTCTGTTGCTGTTCACACAGCTCTGGTCACACCTGATACTTGACAAGGAGAAAGCAAGCTGAATTCCCAACTGTGCACAAAAGGCTCACCAGAACCGGGACACAAACTGACTACCCCTCTCCGAGACAATCAGCTTGGGTAGGCCATATAAGCGACAGATCTCCCAAGCAAAAATCGAAGCCAGTTCCTTAGAATTGGGCAACTTCTTAAGTGGAATACAATGGGACATTTTTGAGAACTGGTCAACCACAATAAGGATAACTGTGTTACCCTGGGAGTTGGGTAACTCCACAATGAAATCCATAGACAGGTGGGTCCAGGGCCTCTCTCCATTGGGTATGGGTTGTAGGAGGCCCACTGGAAGGTGTCGTGGAGTCTTACTCTGAGCACACATGGAACAGGCGGCTACGAAGGTGGTTACATCAGACTAGGCCACCAGAATTGTTGGGAAATGGCCCAAAAGAGTTGATTCTTCCCAGGGTGGCCAGCAGCCTTGGGAAAGTCTGGAGCACGACAGTACATAGACTCTCTGGGACAAAGCAGCGGTCACAAGGTTTCTCAGGAGGAGCATGGACCTGAGCAGCAAGAAGTGGAGGAAAATCGTCGTGACAATGCGTCAGCCCTTACATTCTTAGTACCGGGTAAGAATGAGACAATGTAATTGAAACTAGACAAGAAAAGAGCCCATCGCACCCTTCTGGGAGAGAGGCTTTTAGCCACAGACAAGAATGTAAGATTCTTATGGTCAGTAAGAATGAGAACTGGCACAGTGCTACCTTCGAGGAGATGTCTTCATTCTTTCAGGGCTAAAATGATTGCTGACAGCTCTATGTCACCAATCTCGTAATTGCATTTTGCAGGTGACAATTTCTTGGAAAAGTAGACACAAGGGTGCATAGCGCTCTCAGAGGTAGGACGTTAAGACAGAAGGGCGCCAACTCCAGTCTCTGAAGCATAAACCTCAAGGATAAATGGTAACATAGGATCAGGATGTGCCAACAAGGGAGCAGAAACAAAGGCAGCCTTGAGACTCTCAAAGGCCTTAATGAACTCCGGAGACCAACTCTGTGGGTTACTGTCCTTTCTGGTCATATCAGTCAGGGGTTTGACCAGAGACAAGAAGTTACGAATAAACTTCCGATAATAGTTGGCAAAGTCAAGAAGACGCTGCAGAGGATGTAAACCCATTGGTTGGGGCCACTGTAGGACAGCTGAAAGTTTCTCTGGGTCCATCGAAAAACCAGCAGTGGAAATGACATAACCCAGGAATTTAACCTGTTCACGATGGAATTTACACTTCTCCAATTTACAATAGAGATTGCTCTCTCTTAGTTTCTGAAGCACACGACAGACACAATCCTATGGTAAACATATATGGAGTCCACCATGAAAAATTGTTGCTCAGAAGTGGGGTACAAAGGCCTCAGGAGGCAGGCATGTAGAGCATCAGGGATAATGTGTCCTCCACCTGAGATAAGGGGTATACACTATTACCAGAAATAGTGGACTTGAATGTCAGCGACAACTAGTCAATCAAGCGAGGATAGCCTGATCAGCAGATTTCCAAAATGATCCAGGGAATCCAAAGCCCCCCTTTATGCAGATACCATTCCTGCGGGGCCACCAAACACACAGGAGGAAGAGGAGGAGGATTATGTCAGCATAGATGTGGAGGATAACATACAGCAGTTTTCAAGGGATGGTTTTCAGTCCCCAGAAAACCCAAGGGGTTGTATGTGGCTCGGAGGAGGTAGTTCCTGACAATGCCATCCTTAGTGATGCAGAGGACTCAGAATCTCATGCCTCTTCAAACCTACGCTACATGGGCTCCTTGATTCTGCAAAGCCTGTGAACGGAATCGAGGATTTGTGGCATCAAAGAGAGGGATCATTACCGGCTGGCAACCCTTCTTGATCCACGTTACAAGGGTAAAGTTGCAGAGCTCATCCTGCCTTTGCATGAAACATCTTCAGGAGACCTTGAAGAAAAATTTGTGTAATGCCTTTCCAGACCCTGGAAGGTTACCATTTCCTGGACAACGTGTTTCTGAGGCTTCGTTAAAAGAAGAGCAGTGGAAAAGGGGGTCGGCTGACCGATGCCTTTAAACAATTCTTTAGTCCTCAGTACCCAGGGCTGTTAGGTTTACGCAACCTTCAGCAGCGTCTGCATTATATGGTGCAGGAATGTCTAGGGGCAAGAGCAGACTTGGAGACCTTTCCACCTGAGCATCCACTGGGTTACTGGGTCTTGAGGATGGACCACTCGCCAGAACTTACTCAATATGCAATCTAGCTACTGGCCTGTCCTGCATCCAGCGTGCTTTCTGAATAGACATTCAGTGCTTAGTTTTGGTTTAGGGCACCACCAACACCTAAGGCCCAATTTTTCTGCACCTGTTTGACAGGGGCATGTCATTTCAATTATTTTACTAATTTTTATCAGCGTGCCCCTTTCTGTGCCCAACAAGAATAACTGTGAGGGGTTACAGTGTTCAGACACCACTTGGGATAGGCGTACAGTTTGGGCTGAGCATAAGTTTGGCCTGAACATCTCCCATTCAGTTACTTGCAAAACACCTGAACTTTCTGGGTACTTAGTGGGATGTTCACCCACCAAGTGCAGAGTCAATAGGTTGTTAAGGCATCCCAGCTGAGAGTTAAATAAAAAAAAAACTATTGTACAAAAAAGAATGTAAATTTAAAACAAATTAGGAAAAAACGGTGTGGCGGGACCCTTTGGGTCTGGTATGGATTTTAACCACTTCCTCACCGGCGCATTGTAAAATGACGCCAGCAGGAACACTCCCTCTCTCCTGCAGCCCATCAGACTACCAGAGTACCTATCTGCAACCCATGCCTTATAGAATATACGTTGGGGTGTTTTCTTTCCAAAATGGGGTCATTTTGTGGGTAATTCCACTGTCCTAGTGCTCCAGGACCTTCAAAAGTGTCATAGGGAGGAATGAAATTAGATGTTCAATTTATGCTCCTAGAACGCCTGATGGTGCTCCCTGCCTGTTGGGCCTCTCTATGTGGCCAGGCTGTGAAAAAGTCTCACACATGTGGTATCACAATACTCAGGAGGAGTAGCAGAATGTATTTTGGGGTTTAATTGGAAGAATGCATATGCTGTGTGTGAGAAATAACTTGTTATTCTGACAATTTTGTGTAAAAAAAAATAAATAAATTTCTTAATTTTCCCAAGAATTGCGGGAAAAAATTACAACCTCAAAAAACTCACAATGCCCTTAGCAGAACATATCAGATCAAATGTAAACATCACGGGATTTAGAATTGGCACAATTGAATGCAAAATTAACCTGTTTCCAGAGGATGTGATAGTGATGATTACCAACCCCCTCGCTTCCCTGGCTTCAGTACAATGTATACTACAGAGATTTGGTACCATTTCCTATTATAAGGTCAACGAAAATAAGTCATACATCTTAGACTTGGGGTTAGATGCTACAACCAGCAACCAAATACGCAACCTCTATACATACCTATGGGCAGACACCGGAATATCCTATTTAGGAATTACACTTACCCAATCTCAGAAAGGACTATTCAGTAACAACTACAATGAAGCCAAACAAATGCTTATTAGGGAAACATCAAAGCTTTCTAAATATGAATTCTCCTGGTCCGGTCGGTTTGCAGCTTTTAAAATGCTAGTACTACCTAGACTGCTATATCTACTTCGTACATTGTCTTTACAGCTTCCAAATTTTTACATCAAATCTCTCCAATCCATTCTACACTGATACGTATAGCAGGAGAATAAACCTAGGTACAGCCACGCAAAGATCCTTAAACACAGACTAACAGGGGGATGGAATACATTGACTTAAAGGATGACTACCTAGCTACAATACTGGCACAATTGAAAGACTGGATGAACACAAACCCCACTACACTACACATGGGGTAACATTAAGAACACCATGACACCAGGCAACAACCTCACTCACTGGTTATACAGCACCACCACTAGATTATCATACCTAAAACTCTATTCTCCCACTATTCAAGCCTCAGTTAAAGCCTGGAAAACACTTCACTTCATCAGATGGTCCCGCCTCCCCACCAAAACCATTCACATACCTCTTAACACTCTCCAACTACTATCACCTGACTTAATTATACCCACCTGGTTAACATAACAGGCAACCTATACTTCTGAGCTTCATGCCACGGTATTACATAAATCCTGTACACAAATTCAAACAGCTTACAATGTACCCAACAAAGATTATATCAATTATTATAGAATCCAACAATGTCTCTCAGCACACCCCCATCTAGAAGGTGCAATACCTACTAGAATATGGAAATACTACTTCTCGAATAGTATAGATTCCAAGGGAATCTCCTTAATTTACTCTACCCTACAAGAAAAGAGGGTATTTCATAAATCCAAACCCCTTAAAAATTGGGAGGAAGAATGCAATCACATTTTTCTGAACAACAGCTATTAAATCAATATATAAAGCCACTAACTGTACTTCCTTATGGGAATTAACACAAAAAATATCAATGAGATGGTACTTGACACCACAGAGGTTGGCCAAATTCCACTCAAACTCCCCACTTACCTGCTGGAGAGAATGTAACCAAACAGGAACCCTACTACATATTTTATGGTTATGCCCATTTTTGACCAATCTATGGAAAGAGGTAGAGAACATGTTACACAACATTTTACATCTTCCTGTTACACTAACTCCGCAGCTAGCCATCCTAAACATAAACATACAATCACTCCCACCAAATTTAAGATTAGTGACTATGCACATACTCCTGGCAACCAGACTACTTATAACTAGTTGTTGGATAACAAACACTATTCCAACAATTCACAGAAGTAGTTGCTTTAGTACAAACACACTACACATGTGAATCTTCACTGTCACAAGGAAAACACTCATACTCTAAACTCCTTAACCTATGGCTTCCTTGGGAACATTTTTATGCTAAAAGAATAACATAAACACCTGTAAAAATACTACTTTACAACTGGTCAGAATTACTGCAACAGGAAGGGGAGGAGTTTTGGCATGTAGCAGGCTCACGCTGAGCACCTGAGCCCTGTCTCCACCCGACCATCCATCCAGTTGAAGTGTCAGCAGTGCCGAGGTATGGAGGAGTAAGGCGCTGGGAAGTCTGAATGGCCCTTTGCAGGGGATAGCTGCCTGATCTGTCTGTCGGCACGGTGCCCCCCCTTCCCCTCCCCACAGCTTCCCACCTTCTTTCTGCCCCGCTGCACTGAGAGGAACGGAGGAGCTGTGGACATCTGGAGCTCTGTGGAGGAAAATCCATTGCAGGAACTGGCAGCACAGTACCTCTCATTTTATGAAGGAAAACCGAGGGCACGGGACGCAGGTACAGACCCAGAAAGGACATGGATGCTTGGTGGCTGCCCCCCCTTCACCTCACCATTGGCTGAGAGGATGCGGTAATGTAAAAGCTGAAAAACAAATAACATACTGAGCAATCTTTCTGCTTAAAACTGCATAGGAAAATAACTGACACCTGACATCTAATTGTCTGCTTGCTAAATGTTGCTGAGCTATCTGCAATTTGTTGCTTCTGACATTACCTGCTATGGCTAAATGCCTAAGTGTCTTTAACCATTGGAAATCTTCATGGATTCTTAAATGACTGTTTAAATAACTGTGATTAAATGCTACTGAGCGAACTGATTTTCTTTTGCAAGTTGCTGCTCCTGCTATTGCCTGCTGCAGATAAGTACTTTCGCTTACACAGTGAAAGATTTACGTGCCTAGAACTTAAAAAAATTGATGCTACCTGCTTATCCGCTTGCTAATTGCTAACTATTGCTGGGCTATCTGGTCCTGTTTTTCACAAATTGCTGCTTTGTATTCTTTAGCAAGAGGCTAAATGCCCCTATTTCTGGAAAATCCCTGTGGTTTCTTAAATGACTGATTGTAAAGGTGCTGAGTGATCTGATCTTACCTGTTAAATTGCTGCTCCAGTCTCTGCCTATTATAGATAAAGGACTTCTAATTGCTGGAAACTCTCATTAATGACTGCTATTATCAGCAATGATTGAGGAGTACCTCCGGCAGTCATTCTATTGTGAACACCATTGACTGATATGTGCTGCGATTCTCTGGCGACTTTTTTTTTCTTCCCTAGCAAAGCTATTGCTGGCTGCTAATAACCACCGCTATCTTTGTCAATCAATTGGTCACTCAATTTAGCTTTGTGTGGGTGGAGGATGATTGTGGACACCTACCTGCTTTACCTGCTATAAAAGGATGTGGTGTTTTTTTTTGGTTTTTTTTTGAAGATTGCCATCATTTAATGACAAACACAGCTTCCTTCCCTTTTTTCTGGGGGGAATAATATTACTAGAAGGTGGATGAGAAATTTGGCTACATGTTAAGTATAACTGGAGCTGAGAACCAAAGGATTACCTACTTCTACTTTTTACTGGGTCCGAAGTTTGGTGGGGGTAATATGTATTGCTATGCTCCATGAATAATTATTGCTACATATTCTACAAATTCTACCTAGGATCTTAAAAGCATAATGGCCCACAGATAATATATGTGGATAAACCCCACCTACCGGTAATTATTCAGTGACGGGACCTAGGTGGAGAAATCCCAACCCCTATCTTAACAGGAATTTTGTCAAGGTAGAGCTAATCACAATGAGGGGGAAATCAAGCAAAACAGTAAAAGGGGGCCCACCTGCTGTTAGCCCAGGGGGTATTCAGCGGTTTATGACTGTAGATATGAGCCTGGTGGAGAATGGGCACAGTAGCCTTAGGCAGGCAACTGCAACACGGGCCGGGGCTGGTAAACCCAAAGTGACAGCTGAAGAGACTAAAGTGGGTAAAACTAATGACACATCTGTCACATGGTCAAGAAATGCAGGGGATAGCTCCCAAGGAGGCGCTAAGACACCTAATGGGGACCAGAAAAGGAAAGGAGGGGCATTCCCTGGGATTGAAGAGGACATAGGGCCAGACGTGGCCCAAGCAAACCTAAACCAAATTAAAGAGATGCTGACCAAGACGCTATCTAAAGTTGAAATATCATTGAAAGCGCATATAGCAGCAGTGAGAGCAGATATTGGGCAGGTTGTCGGTCGAGTAGAAGAAATAGAGGAGAGAATGAATAAATATAACAAAAACTGGTGGAAATAAATGTGCCAATGGAATCCCTCCAAAAAAAAAAATAGGTTGTTCCTTTATAAAATCGAGGACCAGGAAAATAGAAGCCGAAGAAAAAACCTGAGGATAAGAGGAATAGCAGAGAAATATAAAAATGATGAATTAAGTAAAGTGATGCAGGATTTGTTTAACCCCATGCTAGGGAGAGAGGAAGTTGAAACATTGAAGCTGGACAGAGTCCATAGGATCACAAGATATCAACCCCAGGCGGACGACAATCCAAGAGACGTAATAGTAAGGTTCCACTATTATGAAGAGAAAGCTAAAATTATGGAAAATATCCGGAAGATGGCTGGAATCTTGTATGAAGAAACTGAACTGCAAGTATTCTCAGATTTATCGGGAGAAACGTTGGCAAGAAGAAGACTCCTTAAACCATTAACAGAAAAAATGCGGGCATTAAATGTACCATACCAATGGAGATTCCCAGCTTGTCTCAAAGGGAAGAGGGACGGTCGCAGTGCAGTACTGAGATTTCCTGAAGATCTTCCAGACTTTTGCAGTAAACTGGACCTCCCTCCTCCGGCCTTGCTGGGCTGGGAGGAGAATAATTGAGTAGTGGTACCTTTTAGTAATATGCAATAGATAAACAGCCGGGGAGGAGGGGGGTAGAATGTGATGGATGGATGGGTGGAGGGGGGTGGGGGGCTGGTGGGGGGTCGGCAACTCGAGAGCTGTTTCCCCTTAGAAGGTATGGCGACCAAACAACATCAATATAGATGCCGTTGGACCCATACACGGAACAAATATGGAATTTGTTCACCCCCTAACAGAGAGGAGTACTGGAAGAGGGGAGGGGTTGGAGGGGTTGGAGGGGTTGGAGGGGTTGGGGGGGGGTGGGAGGGGAGCAGGGGGGTTGTGTTTTTTTTTGGTTTTTTTCGGGTCTCTCTCTCCCTTTTATTTTTCCCCTCTATCTGCCTCTCTCCTGGTGGGGACACTTGGATCCCCGCGGGGGGAGGGGGGGAGGGAAGGGAGGTAGCCATTTCCAATATGAACTATGACTACACTGAATTTAGTAACATATAATGTGAGAGGCTTAAGTACCCCAAGGAAAAAGTTTATTAGTAAATAAGGAACTACAGTATTATGGGGCGAATGTGGCTTGCCTTCAGGAGACAGATATCTCGACATGAATACACTGTTTGTAAAAAGGGAGCAGTTGGCTGACCCAGACGGGAGATTTCTTTTCATAAAGGGGAAACTGTTTAACATGGAGTGTACTCTTGCAAATATCTATTCTCCAAATAGAGACCCAGATTGGTTTTTGAGGAAAACCTTGAGAAAACTGTCAGAATTTAAGGAGGGGAAACTGATAGTCGCAGGATATCTCAATATGTGCATAGACCCACGGGTAGACACCACGGGAAGCCTTCCCCGATTGTCAGCTCAGAGACAGAATAGAATAAAGAAGCTACTATTAGAGCATCAGCTTGTGGATGTCTGGAGAATTAGACATCCAGACAGAGGCGGCTCTCTAATTAGGCAAATTAGGCGATCGCCTAAGGCCCCGCAGTCAGAGGGGCCTCGCGGTCGGCTAATCTGCCTGTGATCAATCACTGATGCTGTCAAGGTCTCATCCCGGTCCGGGGGTAGCAAGTGCGGGGAGTGGGACAGTAGAGGCCTCTAGGTGGCGGCAGCAGCTGGATTATAGCACCCGGCTCCAAGGCATGCGGGCGGCATGTTCATGTGGGACCTGCAGCCGAGCTGCTCCTTCTGCCTGTGCCGCTCACCCGACCTCTCCGCACCTGCCTCCTATTTGGTTCTGCAGTCGGGGCCGGGGGGGGGTCGCTGAAGCTATCCAGCTGAGCTACAGTGCCCCATGATTGTGAGGAGGAAGGAGCTCTTATGCTGCCTGGCCGACCGCAGAGAAGGTGTCCGTGCAGCCTCCCTGTGTGTCTGAATAGGAGGAGTGGTGGGGAGACTGCACATAGTGGAATTGATTTTTCCATATTACTCCATGCAGCCGCTGAGTGTCTGCAGCAAGTAGAGGGGGAGAAGTGATCATTCAGCAGCTGCATGGAGGAATATGGAAAAATCAATTCCACTATGTGCAGTCTCCCCACCGCTCCCCCTATCTAACTTTTTCTGTATCCCTGTGCTCTCTGGCCCCTCCGTGCACTCCCTGGCTCTGCCCCTCCTGCTCTCCAGCCCCTCCTTGTCCTCCCTGGCTCTGCCCCCATTTCGTCAGCACCCCACTGCTCTCCACTCCAATTCTTTCTCTCCCCTCTCAAGTCCCCCCCAGCGCTCTCCAGCCCCCACCCCTCCAGTGCTCTCCACCTTTCCTAGCACTCTCCGCCCCCAGCACTCTCCACCCCCACCCCCAAGAACTCTCCTGCCCCCATCCCCCAGCACTCTCTACACCCACCCCCAAGCACTCTCCGGCCCCCACCCCAAGCACTCTCCGCTCCCACCCCCCAGCACTCTCCGCCCCCACCCCCCAGCACTCTCCGCCCCCACCCCCAGCACTCTCCGCCTCCACCCTCCAGCACTCTCCGCCCCTACCCCCAGCACTCTCCGGCCCCTGCCCGTCAGCACTCTCCGCCCCCCACACTCTCCAGCTCCTCCCTGCTCTTTGCCTCCCAGTGCCTTCACAGACTGGGACATGGGGCACAGGAGGGGCTGCAAACAGGGACAGGGCTAGAGATCTCTCTCACCCCCTTTCCCTCACCCCCTCTTTCCCACCCCCCCTCTCTCTCTCTCTTACCCCCTGTCACTCCCCTCACTCCCTCTCTCCCCCCTCTCTCTCCTTCCCCCCTCTTTCTCTTACCCCCCTCTCTCTCTCTCTTACCCCCTCTCCCCCCTCTCTCTCTCTCCCTCCCCCTCTCTCACCACACTCCTCTCTGGCTCTCTCCCCCCTCTCTCTCTCTCCCTCCCCCTCTCTCACCACACTCCTCTCTGGCTCTCTCCCCCTCTCACTCTCTCTCTCCCCCTCTCTCCCCCCTCTCTCTCTCTCTCCCCCTCTCTCTCCTCTCTCTCTCCTCCCTCTCTCTCTCCCCCTCTTCCCCCTCTCTCTCCTCCCTCTCTCTCTCCCCCCTCTCTCCCCCCTCTCTCTCTCTCCATCTCCCTCTCTCTCCCCCTCTCTCTCTCCCCCCTCTTTCTCTCCCCCTCTCTCTCTGTCTCTCAGCCCCCCTCTCTCTCTGTCTCTCCCCTCTCTCCCTCTCCACCTCTCTCTCTCTCCACCTCTCTCTCCCCCTTTTGCGCACCCTTTCTCTACCCCTCTCTCTCAACCCCCTCTCTCTCTCCCCCTCTCTCTCTCCCTCCCCCTCTCTCACAATGTCTTGCTCCCCCTCTCTCTCCCTCCCTCTTTCTCTCTCCCCCTCTTTCTCCCTCCTCCCCTCTCTCTCTCCCCCTCTCTTCCTCCCCTCTCTCTCTCCCCCTCTCTTTCCCCCCTCTCTCTCCCCCCCCTCCCCCTCTCTCTCTCTCCCCTCTCTCTCTCCCCTCTCTCTCTCTCTCTCTCTCCCCCTCTCTCTCCCCTTTCTCCCCCCCTCTCTCTCTCCCTCTCTCTCCCCCCTCTCTCTCCCCCCTCTCTCTCTCCCACCACCCTCTCTCTCCACTCTCTCTCTCCCCCCTCTCTCTCTCCACCTCTCTCTCTCCACCTCTCTCTCCCCCTTTTGCGCACCCTTTCTCTACCCCTCTTTCTCAACCCCCTCTCACTCACCTTCTCTCTCCCCCCTCTCTCTCTCCCTCCCCCTCTCTCTCCCTCCCCCTCTCTCACAATGTCTTGCTCCCCCTCTTTCTCTCTCCCCCTCTTTCTCTCTCCCCCTTTTTCTCCCTCCCCCTCTTTCTCCCTCCTCCCATCTCTCTCTCACTCTCCCCTATCACTCACAATCTCTTGCTCCCCTTCTCCTGCCCCCTTTTTCTCTCTCCCCCCCTCCCTCTCTCCTCCCCTCTTTCTCTCTCTCCCTCCCTTCCCCTCCCCCTCTCTCTCTCCCCCTGCACTGTGCTGAGATCCCCCCACTCTACTTCCTCTGTGGATGTGGAATGACTCAGTGACATCCCCTCCCCATTCTCCCAAGACACGGGAAATTCTTAGAGGGGTTGCCACCTTGCTGGGCCCCAGATGTTTTATTGGCTGCATATGTCTGATGGGTGAGTAGGGTGCCCTGGAAGTGGTGCTGATGAACTATGTTCTAGATCTGTCCATCTTTTTGCAGCCGTTTTTATTGCTTGAATTTTTTTTTCCCATTATGGGTGAAATTGGGGCTCACGTGTAAGTTTCGCCTAAGGCCTCACAAAGCCTAGAGCCGCCTCTGCATCCAGAAGCCCATGACTACACATTCTATTCATCAGTACATGGGTCATTCTCTAGAATAGACTATATACTGATAGAACATCAACTGCTTCCCTCACTCAAAGAAACGGAAATAAAAACCATATCTTTATCCAACCATGCCCCAGTAATAGTGCGACTGGAGGTAACATCAGGCCCTCCCATGGGTAGGATGTGGAAACTGAATGATTCCTTGATCCAAGACTCTGAGGTGAATAGGCGAATAGAACAGGAGTTGGAGGAATTTTTTCTTATAAACGACACATCAGAAATCTCTAAGGGCACCCTGTGGGAGACCCACAAAGTCTATATAAGGGGTGTTCTAATAAGCATTGGGGCAGGGAAAAAAAAGGAAAAGTGAAAAAAGATCAATAATCTCCGTAAAGAGATACATGAATTAGAACAACAGACGAGACCCAAGGGCATCTCAGAGTGGGTAGAACTTAAGAACAAAAAAGGAAGAACTGGTAGTACTAATAGAGTAGGAGAAGAAACTGACCTTTCATATAGTGGATAAAGAGAGACACCAGTGGGGCAATAAACCTGGGAAATAAATGGTTAACGAGGGCAGTAAAGGAGAAAAAAAAATGGATCTTTTATAGTTAAAATCCAAAATATGAAAGGGGAAATAATGCATTCATCTCCCGAAATAGCAGGGGTTTTCCATTATTATTATAGTCAGCTGTATAATGTGAGACAGAAAGAAGAAAACAGAGGGAGTAAGGAAGGAATCTTAGAGTACCTGCAGGGTCTTGACCTTCCAGTGGTT